>NC_059133.1:93282813-93585844 GCF_020740605.2 Lemur catta | reverse complement strand
TGAGGCCTGATGGGCAGAACGCCCAGGGAACAGACTTCGGCTGACCGTAAAGAAAGCCCCTTGAAACCAGGGCTGTCCCACAGAGGGGGGGCTGCCCAGGAGCAGCGGCCCAGACCTGAAGGGGGCTCCAGGGGAAGCTAGAGACAAGGTGTTGCTGCACTGATGGGGACGTGACGCCTTCCATCTCTAGGAGCTTTTTGTAAAAAATACAGGTCTCCAAGTGAACACTCAAAAAACCAGCTCTCTCGCTCTATGTTCAATTATGGGACAGCGGTGAGGGAAGGACCTCTAGTAAAGGTTAGGGAACAGTGACATTTGTACAGGCAACCCCAGAATATTTTGAAACAATATTTCATCTCTGAAATGGTTGCATTTTTTTCCCACTCAGTGCCATTAAATAATGAGGTTTGTTGGAAGGCTATCTGGCATCTCAGCAGGCACACAACCACTGGGAGTTTCTGCACTTTCTAGCCTGGACTCTGCAGAGGCCTGAGACAGTGGCATCTGCCCCCAAGGTCTCTGCTTCTGTCTGCATCTCACACTCAAGCCCCCTCAGCAGAACAGGTTGTTTGGTACCATCCAATAAGAAACGTCCCTACTGGCACCCCTTGGCGGAGCACCGATCTCTGGTCAATTGCATGAGGCCAGGAAAGAGTATTGATGTCCAGGGTGCTCCATGATCTTCCAAGCACAAAAATTTAGGCAGAAAGAACATCCTGGGACACCTGTCTGGTTAGAGCTGACTGGCTCAAGGACCACCTGGGACAGCCACCCTGGATGAGCCCACACCACAGTTCCTCACACCCCAAGGAACTCTGCAGTGGAATTCCTGGAGTAAACGTGCCTGACGCTTTTGTGCAACGTGGCACCTGTGAGGGGTGTTTTTCTTAAGTGTTCTCCTTAAATAAATGTGACCACACTCCAAAAGAGGTAAGATTGTGCGTGTGGATCTTTGAGAAAGAGGAGTTACAGAAAGGCTCTGTGAGCCATGGGAGGGCAAGTGGCGGAGTGAGCTGCAGGTTCACAGGTCCCAAGCCAGGAATCATCACGGTCTAAGGACTTTATTCCACCAAGCTAAATTCTCTCCTCTCCCCCTCAGTCATGACCAGAAGCTTCCCAGGGCTAAGGGACCCCATGGTATCTTCCCCTCCCCCAGGTCTTCAGGCTGGCTGGGTGAGGCCAGAGCATCTAATGTAATTGTCTTCACTCAAGCCTTGGCCATCAGACCCCTAGAAGGCTAATTCGATTTCATTCTTTTTAAATTGGATTTCCCCAAACCATCTGCTTCCCCTGTGGAAGTGCAGGCAGGATCAGATCTTATCCCAGGGCAGAATCTCCCCTGCTCTGCAAGGCTCTGAGAGCCAGAGCTGACCCTCAGGCCAGGCAAGGCAGGGAGTGACCCAGCAAGGACAGGCACCGGTGCCCACAGATCTCGGCGTGGTTTGGGCATCCCACTGACCTTCAGTACCTCCCTGGGAGCTGGGGAGACACGTGGTTTATTCTCTACCCTTAATACACGGAAGGATGGAGGGCCAATAAAAGGGTCACTGACGTGTCCTGGACCACAAAACTCAAAGGTGCCTGGAGAAGAGCGACACAGTGGGGGCCGGCACAGAGACACTGCAGCTAGGTCTACATTCAGTTTATGTCTCTGACACTGGCTAGCAGGATCTTGGGCCTCAGTTGCCTCCTATGTAAGTTGGAGCTAATGAAACATACCTTACAGAGTGGTTTTTAAAATTATAAGTGTTTATAAAAAATCATATATGTATGTAGCATAGGTGTGTATGAAAACTATATGTGTATGTAACAGAACGGCAACAAGGAAGATACAATGGATACGATATTCCCAAGTGGGGCGCCAGGGTTCATCTGAAGACCAGTCGCACAGCTCTTGAACCTTCCTGCCCTGGCGGCGCTAGAACCTCCGTGAACTTCCATGCGGAGTCGGGGTTGCTCAGCGGGATGCAGTCCAGGGTCACGATTCTGACATGGGAGATGACACAGCTTTGATTAAGGTTTATGGTCAAGTCATAGCTTTGTTTAAGACCGTACTACACATGGTGAAATTTCTGAAGCTGCTGACCACAATGTGGTCAGAAAGAAAGTGACAAAAGAATGACTGTTAAGCAGCATTAGAGAAAAAAATGAGGAAGAGGAGGAGGACACAACTCCAGCGGAGGCAACAACAGACAATCTCCTGTCGTTTGGGCAGAAGGCGGCAACATTTGCCTAGTTACGGTTGTCATGGTTTGGAAATAAAGAGGAGCAAATTTTGTCTGATCCACTTTTCCCAATCTTTGAAGGAGTTATCAGTGACGAAGGAAATGAACAGGAGAATGAAGATGAAATGCAAAGATGGTATTCAGCAAATTAAAGTTAGGAATCCTCTGAATCTCATGGAAATAAACACAGTCCCATGATATCAAAAGAGACTCAGGGGAAATTGTCTCTCTTCCACCACGCCCCCTGCCCCAGCTAGACCTAGAATCACCTGGACTCAAATCCAGCGGCCACCAGCCTTTTTCATCAGGCTGCCCTTCCTTTCCTTCTGGGCCGGCACGCAGTCCCCACCCCTCCCATGGACCGTGCCGAAGCGTTGGAAGGTGCAGTAGTTTGGCCCATGAATGACATATTGGCCACCCTCTGGGCTTGAAGCAAAGGCAGAGAAGGAAGGTACTAGCCTTTCAGCTAAGCACAAATCCCTCTCTCAGGGAGAGTAGTATTTTATCAGGCCCTGGCTGACATGAGCAAATGTTTCATCATTTTCTCCACAAACAGTTAGCTATTAAATTTAATTTATATCTCCTTTCAACTGTAGTGGTTGGAAATTGTTAAATAACCAATGCATAATCAAGGTCTAGCCAAGAAAACAGAATCCAAAATAGGTAATTCATCAGAGAGAATTTAATATAGGAAATTGGTTAAACAAGTGTTGGAGGACTGAAAAATCACTAAGAGAACAACGAGGTAATGCAGAAATAATAGCGGGAGGAAACAGCTGCCAGCCTAGGGCTGGGGAACAGAGGGAAGAGGTGGGATTATCAGGGCCTAGGAGCTCTGAGCAGGGGCCCTGCAGCTGGGACTCAGACCTTGCAGGGGGGCGGGGGGAGGATGTCCCAGCTGCTGCTGGCACCTCTGGGGGCTGTGGAGAGGCTGATTCTGAGAGAACTGGATTCTACGCCTCTGAATCCTTGGCCCAAGATTCCCCAAACCCTTCCGACTGAGGGCTCAGCACTGCCATTGGTTGAGCAGGGGTGAGCGGAGGTGAGCAGGGGTGAGCGGGGGTGAGCAGGGGTGAGCGGAGGTGAGCAGAGGTGAGCAGAAGTGAGCAGGGGTGAGTGGAGGTGAGCAGAGGTGAGCAGGGGTGAGTGGAGGTGAGCAGAGGTGAGCAGAGGTGAGCAGGGGTGAGTGGAGGTGAGCGGAGGTGAGCAGAGGTGAGCAGGGGTGAGTGGAGGTGAGCGGAGGTGAGCAGAGGTGAGTGAGCAAGAAAGGAAAGGCTGGCCACACCCCCTCCCCAGAGGCGGGCTCCCCAGCAGAGGAAAACAGTCCTATTAATAACTTTGAATATAGCTGGAGACTTACAACTGTTTGTCACTGAACATTATAATTCTGGAATTATGACTGTTTTGCAACTTGAAGTTACTGTAGGACTTCACTCTCAAAGTGATCAGAAAATTCTGGAACTGCCACACATCCCTCCTGTGCAAGGGAAGAACTGCCCCCACTGACCACAATGCAGGGATAGCGTGAGACAAAAGAAGGCGCCGTAAGATTGCAGCCCACGGGCCCTGCTGCTCAGCCTACTCCTTGCAAACGCAGAGCTCCTGGCACACAGCCAACACACGAGGCCTGGCATTTTTGCTATTGAATCCCGTGGTTCTGACCCCTGCCTCAGTGCTACACTGACTGTGACATAAAAACGTTGAACTCCACCTTGGCGAATGAAAGACCACAAAATCCTCAGGTTCCAGCCGTGCCAGGAGCAGGGCTGTGGACAGTGGCTCTGGGCACTGGCTCAGGGTCGCACGCCTGAGGGCTCTTTGGGATTCCGTAAGCGGGAGGGGCTGCCCCAAGCGCAGCGTCCCACAGCCAGTGGCTTAACGGGGAACGGCAACATCCCAAGGGCCCTGGGCTGGGCTTCTCCAGACCGCCTGGCCCCAAGCAGTCTGTGGGCCCTTTCTTTAATGGAATGACTTTCGTATTTGCCCTACAAAAAAGGCCAGGGTCGCTTCCCTGGAGCATGCCAGCTCCGTCTTGCTGACCCGGCTGGACTTGTAAATCTTCTCTCCCCTCACCCCGCTTACTCTTTTGCCCCAGCCCTGGGACGTTGTGGGGTTCGTTCTGAAGCCCGGGGCTCAACAGGTGGTGACCTAGATAGAGCCCACCTCGCACAACTGTTCCAAATCAACTCTGGGGCACACACAACAAAGGTAGATGGACACAGACATTCCAGGTCCTCTATATTCTGGTCTCTCTCTACCCAAATTTATAGACCTCTCTGCCCCACGCAGGCCCCACCCCAACTGGTCTCCTTCAAACGGGCCCTTTAGCTCAGTGCCCGCGGCGCCCACCTCGCCCGCTGACGTCCTCCCCCTCTTCCTCGCCAGCCCGCCTTGCCCCAAGGCCAGCTCGGACCTGCCCCAGCTCGGGGTGGAGCTCGCAGGGGAGACGTCCTGCTGCCCGTGTGCAGTCCCTGTGCCCTTTCTGGGGGCTGCAGTTGGTGCTGGAAGTGGCCACCCAGCCAGTCTCCTTGCACCTGCGAGGGACTGCGTGACCACCTCTGGCCAGTGGCGTGAAAGTGGAAGCGCGGAGTGTGACTTCCCGCACGGCGCACTGAAGAAGCCGGTGTGCCTGCCTTCCCCACCCCTCTTCCCCACCCACCGCTCCGGGAGGAAGGAAGGCAGGATCTTGGATCCCCAAATGGCCGGCGGAAAGGCACCTCGGCAGTACTGCCTGTGCACCGGTGGGGACGCGGTGAGAAATGCCTCGCATCGTGTTAAAGTCAACTCCTGGGCTTGTCTGTCGCGGCAGCTGGCATTGACCTTCCACAGCACTGACCAGCAGGGCAATCTGAGGCTGCACGTTACCATAATCAGTTGGGATCTTTGGGCTACAGGCAGCAGAAGCCCAAAGTCAAAATTTCTTAAGCAATGAGGAACTTAAGCCACATACAGGGAGTTCAGAGGGAGGGAGTTCCATGGCTGACTGTCCCAGCACATTGGCTTTGCCCTCGAGTTTGTCCCGTCATGGTCACAAGGTGGCTGCAGCAACTCAAGGCTTCATCTTGTCCCACCATGTCTGTGTCTTAAGGCTGGAAGAGAAAATGTTCCTTCACTGTGTCTCTTTTTTAAGAATATGGCAATCGCCCCAGAATTCCCTCAGAGACATCCCCTCACATCCCATTGGCCTAAATTGATCAGACGCCCGTTCCTAAACCACGGCAGTGCAGCGGAAGGAATGACCGTGACTGGGTCAGACTAAGCAGGACTCACCTCCCAGGCCCAGGGCGGGGAGGGTCCCACCTCACCTGGAGCACGCGGCCTCCACACACCCAGGGCAGGGTGGGACGTGGCAACGGGGTAGTCCTTGACACTGGCAGCCAGATTCCTATATGCCCCATGTTGTTGTTTTATCATCTCAACCCGAGAAACTTGTAAACTGCTGGGCAGGACACCTGTATTCCGAAGTCACCAAGATTTTATAGCAGTGTTAGAGATAGAGATATTTTACTAGGCACTGAAACTTCAAGACAGGGAGTGACCTAAGAGTCAATAAATGATTACAGCAAGGTGATCCTTCCTCCGTGCTCCAAGACTTCTATTCTTTCCTCATTGTGACACAGGCCTCGGTTTTGTCTTTGTTAAATACAGATCACCTGTCTAATCTCTAAGGTCTCTAGTCCTCTGGTTGTCATCGCCTGAGCCCAAGAGCCGGGTCTTTGGGACTCCACCTATTCTTGTACCCGCAGAACAGCTCTTGGTGAAGGACTGACATTCAGTGGGGACAGCAGCCATTCGAGAATTGTAGCGTCTACTCTCCAGCTCTGTGAGGCAACCCACCACCCCTGACATGTAATGATTTGCACTTGTATGGGAGCATGAACTCTGAACTTCATGCCGTGAGGACAGTCCGTAGGAGTGAAGCAATCAGCTGATGGGAGAGGCTGTGGGGGGCACTGCCAGGGCCTCGCTGGGGAGTGAGATAGACTTGAGTTCAAATCCTGGCTCTGCTGCTCACTGAGTGACTGACCTTGGGCAAGTCATTTAACCTCCGGATTCCTGGCTTTTCTCTCTAAAATGAGGGGTAATTTCTACTTTGCAGGGTAACAACCTAATAGAGCATACAGAGGAATTCAGTAAATGATGGCTGGCCTTGTCGTTAAGTTGCTATTATCACTAATACCCACTACCTCTTGCAGGGAGCGGGAGGTACGGCTGTACCAGCTGGACCCAGGCGGTTGGAGGTGGGTTGCCAGGGCTCCTAAGGCAGGTGGGGATGTGCTGGGGAAGAAGGAGCTGGCAGGTGGCTCAGATCCAGGGAAGGGTAGGACAGGGTGAGAATTCAAAGTCCTGGAACGAGGACTAAGGACCACTTTGTTGCAATCATCCACAAACTCCTGGGACATTGCTTGAAAATGTTTGACCTTAGTAAAATATCTTTCTCTCCAGCACTACCCCTATTATTAAAGTCTCGGTGACCTCAGGATTTACAATAAAATCTCTCCCATGACCTGGCCTCTCTGTTTTTTGACCTCCTCGCTCACTCATGGCCAGTGACTTTCAAACTTGCTTGTTCATGACCCAACCATACGTGTGTCCAAGTCTACATAGACATACGTGAAATGGAAGCTTTATGAGATGACACTCATTCTTGCTACATGCTCTGCCATTATCTCTTCTATTCTATTTCGTTTTTACAGATGCTGGTTGCAACCCACTAACTTAATTTTATGATCCACTAATAGGCTGTGTCTCTCAATTTGAAAAACACTGCCCTAGACTTCTTCGTTACTTCACTGCAGTTTTAGAGATCAAAATGTTGAGGAGAGCTAGGCGTGGTGGCACTCGCCGATAGTTCCAGCTACCCGGGAAGCTGAGGTGGGAGGACTGCAGAGCCCAGGAGTTCGAGGCCTCCCTGGGAAACATATTGAGACCCCCATCTCTAAACAAAAAGAAAAAAAGTTTAATTTGTTTTTTAAATGTTGGGGAGAAACCAGCAGTGGAGACTGAGACAAAGTAGCCAATAAGGTAGAAGAACGAAGAGACATTTCCTTAGCTCAATCCAAGAATCACACTCTCTAACCCTTCCTGTCTGTCACACTCATTCCTTCTCGCACTCCAAACACAGCCACTCTCCACCCTGTCCAGACCTCGCCGTCCATTGAACACACCACTTTCTCCTCGTCTCTCCCATCCTCGTGACGTCACTTCCTCTTTATCTGGTTTAGATTAAATAGCTCATAGTAATTGATAATCCATTAATTGATTCATTCAGTAGTTCCTGAGGGCCCACTTTGTGCCACGCGCTGTCCAGGTGCTGGGGACACAGGAGCGAACAAAACAAAGGAAACCTGTGGAGATCTTTTTACTGGGGCAAAAGACAATAAAAAATAAACAAGAGCATTTAAGCCATCTCAGTACGCAGGGATACCCCAGAGATACTGCAGGTTCAGTTCCAGATCACCACAGGAAAGCCAATATTACAATGAAATGAGTTACACAAATTTTCGGTTTCCCGATGCATACAAAAGTTATGTTTGCACTATACTGTAGTCTATTTAATGTGCAATAGCACTATCTCTTTAAAAAAAACAATGTACAGACTTTAATTTAAAAACACTTTACTGCTAAAAAGTGTTAACGGTCATCTGAGCCTTCCGGGAGTCATAGCATCTTTCTGATGGAGGGTCTTGCCTCAGTACTGGTGGCTGCTGACCGCCGGGGAGGCTGTGGCAATTTCTTAAAGCAAGACAGCAACGAAGTTTGCCACAGCGACTCTTCCTTTCACACAAGAGTTCTCTTAACATGTGATGGCGTTTGATAGCATTTCACCCGCAGTGGAACTTCTTTCAAAGCTGGAGTCAGTCCTCTCAAGCCCTGCCACTGCTTTACCAGCTAAGTTTATGTAGCATTCTACATCCTTCGTTGTCATTTTACCAATGTTCACAGCGTCTTCACCAGGAGTAGATTCCATCTCGAGAAACCGCTTACTTTGTTCATCTATAAGCAGCAACTCCTCATCCTTTATATTCAAGTTTTATCATGAGATTGTAGCCACTCAGTCACATCTTCAGGCTCCACCTTTAATTCTAGTTCTCCTGCTATTTCCACCACATCTGCAGCTCCTTCCTCCACTGAATTCTTGAACTCCTCAAAGTCATACACGAGGATTGGAATCAACTTCTTCCAGACTCCTGCTAATGTTGATATTTTGACCTCTTCCCATGAATCACAAATGTTCTTAAAGGCATCTAGAATGGTGAATCCTTTCTAGAAGGTTTTCAATTTACTTTGCTCAGATACATCAGAGGAATCACTATCTACGTTAGCTATAGCTTTACAAAATGTATTTCTTAAATAATAAGGCTTGAAAGTCAAAATGACCGCCTCATCCTTGGGCTACAGAATGGATGTTGTGTTCACAGGCATGAAAACAACATTCACCCCTTTGTGCATCTCCGTCAGAGTTCTTGGGTGATGAGGTGCATTGTCAATGAGCAGTAATATGTAAAAAGGAATCTTTGAGCCAGGCGCAGTGGCTCACACCTATAATCCCAGTAACTCAGGAGGTTGACGTGGGAGTCTGAGACCAGCCTGGGCAACGTAGTGAGGATAATTTCTAAAAAATTATCCAAGTGTGGTGACATGCACCTTTAGTCCCAGCTACTCACCCAGGAGTTCGAGGCTGCAGTGAGCTATGATTATGCCACTGAACTCCAGCCTGGATGACAGAGTGAGGCCCTGTCTCTAAAAAAATAATAATATTTTTTTCTGAGCAGGAGGTCTCAAAAGTAAGCTTAAAATATTCAGTAAACCATACTGTAAACAAATGTGCTATCATTCAGGCTTTGTTGTTTCATTTATAGATCACAAGCAGGGTAGATTTAGCATAATTCTTAAGGGCTCTAGAATTTTAGGAATGGTAAATGAGCACTGGCTTCAACTTAAAGTCACCAGCTACATTAGCCCCTAACCAGAGAGACAGCGTTTAAAGCTTTCTAGCCAGGCATTGACTTCTCCTCTCTAGCTATAGAAGTCCTATATGGCATCTTCTTCCACTAGAAGACTGTTCAATTACATGGAAAATTTGTTGCTTAGTGTAGCCGCCTTCAGTACTGATCTTAGCTAGATTTCCCAGAGAACCTGCTGCAGCTTCTCCATCGGCACTTGCGGCTTCACCTTGCACTTTTGTGTAATGGAGACAGCTTCCTTCCTTCAACCTCATGACCCAGCCTCTGCCAGCTTCTGCAGCTTCCTCACCTCTTTCAGCCTAGAATTGAAGAGGGTTAGTGCCTTGCTCTGGATTAGGCTTTGGCTTAAGGGAATGTCGTGGTTGGTTTGATGTTTTATCCAGACCACTAAAACTTTCTCCATAGCAGAACTAAGGCTGTTTCACTTTCTTATCATGCATGTGTTCACTGGAGTAGCACTTTTAATTTCCTTCAAGAGCTTTTCCTTCACATTCATAACTTGGCTAACTGTTAGCGCAATAAAGTGAAGTGCAGTTAAAATGAGGTGTGGCTATAACAGCCCGGTGCAAAGGCCTGACACAGGAGGGTGCCTCCAGGTCTCAGGAGCAGCGCAGAGGCTGTAAGGCTGGAGAGGAGTGGGCGAGAGGGAGAACAGTGGAAGAGGACTGAGAAAGGAGGCGAAAGGCCAAGTGGTCTTGCAAGCCATTCCCAGTACGTTGAGCTGTGCTCTGACCCAGATGGGCAGTCATTGCAGGGCTGAGCAGAGGGAGTGTCCTGACCTGGTTTGTGTCTTGAAGGCTCTCTCTGTCTGGAGAGTGCATTGTCGGGTCACAGAGGAGGATGCAGGTTAAGATACTATTGGAATAATCTAGATGAGAGATGATAATGATAGTGCCTTGGACCAAGATAGCAGGGGAGGAGGTAGTGAGAAATGGTATGATTCTGCATATAATTTTGGTTTGGTTTGGTTTTGTTATTCAGAGACGAGGTCTCACTCTGTCACTCAGGCTAGAGTACAGTGGCATGATCATAGCTCACTGCAGACTCCAATTCCTGAGCTCAAGTCATCCTCCTACCTTGGCCTCCCTAGTAGCTGGGACCACAGGTGTGCACCACCACACCTGGCGTCTGGATATAATACTGAAGGTAAAGCCAGTAGGACCTGCTGCTGGGATAGATTCAAGGATGGCTTCCTTTTTAGCCTGAGCAGCAGAAATTATGGAGTTGCCTTTCACTGACATGGAGAGACTTCAGGAGGTGGTTTGGGGGTGAGGGAATCGGGAGTTGAACTCTAGAGCTATCGAGTTAGGTATCCAAGGAGGGACATATGGAATCAGAGATCAACATACGGAGTTCAGGCGGGGGTCTGTGCAGGAGTGACAGATACAGTGAGAGACATTAGCATGCACGGCTATTAAAGCCACAACACTAGACGAGAGGGAACAAGTGAAACAGGAGCGAGGAGAGGCCAGGTGAATGACGAAAATTACAACAGAGATCAAGAAGGAGCAGCAGAGGGCAGAGGGGAGAACTAAGAGTGTAGGATCCGGAACGCAAGTAAAGAAAGTGTTTCCCAAAGCGGGGTGAGGATCCATGCTGAATGCTGTGGGTGGCGTCAAGTCAATTGAGGCTGGAGATGCTCGATCTTATTAGTTATCAGGGACATGCAAATCAGGGCCACAAGGAGACATCATTTGACACCATCCTACTGGTAATAATTATTCTCTTAGTGGGTTCAGCCACTGTAACGAAGCACCCTGGAGGGTTTTGAGCCCAGGAGTACACGATCTGACTTCTGTTTTATTTTATTTTTTTAGTTTTTTGAGACAGAGTCTCCCTCTGTTGCCCGGGCTAGAGTGACATGGCATCAGCCTAGCTCACAGCAACCTCAAACTCCTGAGCTCAAGCAATCCTACTGCTTCAGCCTCCCGAGTAGCTGGGACTACAGGCATGCGCCACCATGCCCAGCTAATTTTTTATATATGTATTTTTAGTTGTCCAGCTAATTTCTTTCTATTTTTTTAGTAGAGACTGGGTCTCACTCTTGCTCAGGCTGGCCTTGAACTCCTGAGCTCAAACGATCCTCCTGCCTCAGCCTCCCAAAGTGCTAGGATTACAGGCGTGAGCCACCACGCTTGGCTCTGACTTCTGTTTTAAAAGTATGACTCTGAGATTAGTTTCTGTTCAATGCTGTGTGATATTTTATCATGTGAAGAACACAATGGATTTATCCACCCTCCTGTCCACAGGCTCTCGGGCTGTTCCAGCTCTTTGCAACAGCAAACCGCACTGTTAGGAACATCATCGTACTCGTCTCCTGGTGGCCATGTGCAGGCATTTCTGTTAGGTGGATGCCTACGAGAAGAATCGCTGGGTTGCATGACATTGTCTTTTATCATCATAAAACAAAATGCCCAGTTCTTTTCCAAAATAGCTGTACTGCTACCTATTCACACTTCTACTAAGCCATATCCGAGAAAGCCTATTGGTGTATCTAAACAAATCCTCTTCCAACAGATGGTCTTGTTAGGCTTGGTAACTGCAATGGACTGAATGTTTGTGTTGCCCTCCCCAAAATCCATACGGCCAATCCTTACGGCCAGTGTGATGGCGTTAGGAGCCAGGCCCTTTGGGGAGTAACTAGGTCATGAAGGTGGAACCCTCATGAGTGGGATTAGTGCCCTCATAAAAGGGGGCCCAGGGAGCTCTCCCACCCTTTTTCTGCCACATAGCGACACACGAGAGCATGCAGTTGCAGTCAGGAAGAGAGCCCTGGCCAGAACCCAACCATGCTGGTGCCCTGACCCCAGTCTTCCCGTCTGCAGGACCGTGAGAGAGAAATATCTGTTGTTTTCCGGGCCCCGCCTATATAAACAAACAAGCACGTCAGCACCACCCGGCGACTCCTATGTCCTGTGGTCCCACAGCAGCCAGAGCAGCGAGTGGCTCTGCAGGCTGCTCTTCTGGAACGGAAGCCTGGACGTGAGTCTCGGGGCTCTGCGGGTCAAGTCCACACGCGGGTCGGAGAGCTCGCTGGAGTGGGAGTGGGGGAGTGAGGGGCAGGGGCGTGGGGAGTGGGGCCCAGGACCCAAGTCTCATGGTGGCACCGCCTAGCACATGGCAGGCACTCATCGAAAATTACGGAATGGATACACTGAGCTGGACTTTTTTCTCTTCCTCCCTCCCCTCCTATCCAAACTCTGACTAAAAGACCAGGAACATTCGCCTAAGCAACAGCTCCCTGCCACTGGGTGTGGACTGCCGGCTCTCGGGCGGAGGCACAGAGCAGCAGAGGGCACCTGCCGTGCCCAGGGCCGGGTTATTTGAGGGCACCCTTCAGGGGAGTGGAGAACTTGACTTCCATGATTGGCTTCCTGGACACCCAGGGCTCAGGTTGTCAACCTAAAACTGCTTACCTACAACTGAGACTGTCCCCGCTGCCTTCGTCAGTGATGCTGGCTGGAACCACAGCTCACATCTACAGTGGCACTGCACGGGTGCTTTCCAAGCCGGGCTGGAGACGGTGGTGAGACCCCTCCCCCTTGGAGGCCGCAGGCTGCAGGAGGCAGGGCCAGGCTCTGTGCTGCTGGGCTTGGAGCTGAGCGGGCAGGGCTTCTGCTAGGCACTGTCGTACCTCATGAGGGAGGTGTTATGCTGCCCACTTGTGCAAGTGAAGAAACTAGGGCTCAGAGAGGTTAAATAACTTGCCCAAAGCCCCACAGTAAGCGACGGAGTCAGGATTTAAGCCTTGTCTGTTTGCCTCCAAAGCTCACAGCACCAGCCTCCTGCACCACGCAACTCTCAGGAGCCCAAAGGCTTCTGGAGCCTGGGGATCTAAACTCCAGGGTGCTTGCTTTCCAGCCTTCAGTGCCCCCAACAAGGAAAGGAGATCAGACACCTAAGAGGTATAGGACCGGCTCAGAATCCAAGAGCTGAGAGTGTCCCGAGGGGGTGTCAGAGCTCACCTGAGCAAAGCCTGGCAGACACCACAGTGTCAGGTACAACTTCCAGACCAGACCCTCCCAGCCCCAGCCGGGGTGCCCCCTCCCTGTGGATGGATACAGACAAGGACGAGTCGCAACGCTGTTTGGGATCAGAGCCCGGAGTCTGCAGCTGAGGTGACTGGGGACCTGTCCTCACAACAGAGTCGCCTGACGCAGGCCAGACAGGTGGAGGTGGCCTCACCTGGCCGGTGCTGGGAGGAGCAGTGCCTGAATTGGTCTCGGATGGACACTGCCTCATTCCTGCTTCTGTGGGAGAAGGAACCAGATTCCACGCTCGAAAGGCCACCTGGGCAGGAGGCGGCAATGTAAGGAACTCTCGTAAAACGTCCACCCACTCCCGGGATTCCCGGGCAGGCCTCGAGCCAAGATGAAGACTCCAGACTGAGGCGGTGGAACCTCACCACAAAAGAAAATGGGAGGATTGTGATTTTCATTTCTGATGCGAGAGTAGAAAACAGAAGAAGATGGAAGAAGTCGGTGGAACACCAAGTAATGGGAGCAGGAGCCGGAGCTGCAGAACCGGCCAGGTCTGTCTGTAAGAGCGCTGTCTAAGGCCCAGTTTGGAGGTGTCTGTGTCAACTCCCCCCATCTCGCCAGAGCATCAGCAAAGCCCACCACAAACACAGATGTCTCAAGGTGGGGCAGGAGGGGGTGGATGTTGAAATAAACGACGAAGGTGCCGGATGACAAACAGGAAGGGCGAAGGCAGGGCTGACAAGAAGGCTACGGGGCAGCGGCCGGAACACAGGGCCAGGCTTACCACAGGGCCAGGCTTACCACAGGGCCGGCAACCTCCGGCACCCTGGGGAAGACATTGGACTCGCGACGGCGGGGACACTCGGGGCATGGGGATTCAAGTCAGTCTTGTTCGGATCTTGAAGGGTGGTAACCCCAGCTGTCCAACATTCTCGTTTCTGCCTGCAGTGCGCTAGCCCCTTCCACCAGGTTCTGGTCAGTGACATCACCTGTCTCTGCTCTGGCCACCCAGGCATTGGTTTTCCAGTGTGACACCCAGAGAGCACCCTCATATCCTCCTGTGACTGCATGCCACCATAGCCTGTGGCCTCGAGCTAACCTCTTCCTTTCTCTGAGCCTCAATTTCCTCCTCACAAGTGGGGACCCCAGCACCTACCTCCTATGTGGTAGGGACTAAACAGAAAGCCCATGTGATGGCTACTGTTATGTGTCAACTTGGCTGGGCCCCGTTGCCCAGATATTTGGTCAAACGTTGTTCTGGATGTTTCTGTGAGAGTGTTTTTGGATAAGATTAACATTTAAATCATGGACTTTGAGTTAAACAGATCACCTCCATAATATGAGTGAGTCTCATCCAATCAGCTGAAGGCCTGAACAAAAGATTGCCCTCCAGAGAGCAAGAGGAATGCTGCCATAGACTGCGATGTGGGCCCCCCCACACCCGGTCTCCAGCCTGCCAGCCCACTCTGTAGAGCTGGGACCTGCCAGAACTCCATAATCACATGTGCTAAGCCCTTGAAATAAGTCTCTGTACATATACATACATATGTGTATAGAGATATATGTATATATATGCCCATGTACACATATATACATACATACACACATACACACACACACATGCACACATCCTACTGGTTCTCTTTCCCTGGAGAATCCTAACTCCCCTAACTCTGTCCAGCTCATGGTTAGTCAAGGTCACTGCCCCCATGGATGCTGTGAAGCCAAAAGGAGCTTCTCAGAAAACACCCGTGAGGTCTTATAGGCTCTTCCTGCCTCCCTGCTAGTGGGAGGTGACAGTCGGTCTGATTCCGAAGCAGCTTTTGGGGAACAGTGGCAGACTCTGTGGTGGGGCTGTTCCCCCTCCACAAACGGCTTCTCAGTTGCTCTCCCGCTGCTCAGGGGCCTGCTTCCTCAAGGTGCAGGGTTGCTAGGTGCAGCATCACCCTCTGCATCCTCCCGCAGAGATGTTTCCTGCTGTGTCCAAACGCTCCAGAGTGTTAAAAGAAAAACTTCGGACAAATTAAATTGAAAAGAGTGTAACTGAGCAAAGAATGACTCATGAATCGGACAGCCCCCTAAACCAGAATAGGTTCAAAGAGACCTCAGCACTGTGGTCAGAGAGGCCTTATAGACAGAAAAAAGGAAGGTGATGTGCAGGAAACGGCAGTGAGGTACACAAACAGCCAGATTGGGCACAGTTTGGCATTTGCCTTATTTGAACAGGTTTGAACAGTTGGCCGCCTTTGATTGGCTGATTGGTGCAGAATAGGTTCCAGTCTGTTTACACTCTAGTTAGGGTGGAGTTCACTAGGTACAGAGAAACCTTTAGGCCAAACTGAATATATGTAAGGAGGCAGCTTTAGGCCAACCCTAATTTAGCAAGAACATAAAATCTGAGAAGTGTCATTGAGCTAAAGTGGCTTAAACAAGGAGGTGCCCTTGGAAATGCCCTGCCCAAGGCTGTCATTTTGCAGATGGGGAACAGAGGCGCAGAGAGGGGAGGCCTTTGCACAAGGACAGGTGGCCGCAGGAGCGGAGCCCTGACCCACTGGCACCGTGCTGAGTTGTTTCAGGTAACTTAGATCAATGAGAAATAAACAAGTTCCAGAACTTTCTCGAGGTCACACTGCAGCAAGTAGTGGAGCCAGGATTTGAACCAGGTCTGCCACACTCCAAAGTCCATGCTCCATTCCCCGCCCCCTGACGGACACAGACGCACACCAGCATGGCTACGTCCGCTCCCGCGTTTGTATTTAATATTTTCACATTCCTCCCTTTGACTGCTCTTTTTTTTTTTTTTGAGACAGAGTCTCGCTCTGTTGCCCGGGCTAGAGTGAGTGCCGTGGCGTCAGCCTCGCTCACAGCAACCTCAAACTCCTGGGCTTGAGCAATCCTCCTGCCTCGGCCTCCCGAGTAGCTGGGACTACAGGCATGCACCACCATGCCCGGCTAATTTTTTCTATATATATTTTTAGTTGTCCAGATAATTTCTTTCTATTTTTAGTAGAGACGGGGTCTCGCTCTTGCTCAGGCTGGTCTTGAACTCCTGACCTCCAGTGAACCACCCGCCTTGGCCTCCCAGAGTGCTAGGATTACAGGAGTGAGCCACTGCCGCCCGGCCCCTTTGACTGCTCTTAAACCAAACCACCACCTGGAATTCATTCCCTCCTACAGTTCCAGACAGCTCTGCACCATGGAAAAGTCACCCAGCTCACATTTACGGTGTGCTTTCTGTGTGCACAGCACGGTACGCAGCAGATCGGATCTGAAGGGGAACAAACCATGGGGGGAGGGTGAACACAGACGAGTAAATAGGCAATTACAGCACAGAACAAGAAGCCACAGGCGGCAGAAGGGGCCCCAGGGCACACAGGGAGGGCTCCTACGCTGTAGGAGGGGCCTTAGGAAACACTTCCCTGAGAAAGTGACATTTAAGCTGAGACTCAAGGTATCAAAAGGAGTCACCTAAGGCAGGAAGGGCAGGGGGCTGAGGGAGGCCCCGGGGGCAGGTGGCCTGGTTTTGTAACCAGCACTACCACTTACTGCCTGCCCGGCTGTGCTCAGCACAGTGGTGCTGAACCTCTCTGGCCTGCCTCCGCACCTGTAAAGTGGCTAGCAACGGCACCTACCTCTGCGGGTTGTAGCTGTGAGGATTAAACGAGTTAATACATGCAAGTGCTTAGAAGAGCACCTGACACACAGAGTTCCTTAGATGTCCAGTTAAAACATCCGATGGGCTGCCGAGTGAACGGAGCGGGACAAGGAGGAGGGACCGAGCCTAAGCACATCTTTCTAGAAGTTTGACTCTGCAGTGGGAGAGAAAAACAGTAGCTGAAGGCGATGTGAGGTCAAAGGAGGGTTCACTGTTTTTTTTAGAGATAAAGTCTTGCTCTGTCGCCAGTCCAGAGTGCAGTGGCATCATCACAGCTCACTGTAACCTTGAACTCCTGGACTGGAGCAACCCTCCTGCCTCAGCCTCCCGAGCAACCGGGACTGCAGGCTCACGCCAGCACGCTCCTCTAGTTTTTCTAGTTTTTGTAGAAATGGGGTCTTGCTATGTTGCTCAGGCTGGTCTTGAACTATTGGCCTCAAGTGATCCATCCTCCTGCCTCGGCCTCCCAAAGTGCTGGGATTACAGGTATGAGCCACCTCACCCGATTGGTTTACTCTTTAATACAAGAAAAATTTGAGCATGTGTAGATGCTGGCTAAAAGGAGCCAGTAAAGAGAGGCTGAAGATGTGGGGGAGCAGAGCGGGGGATGAGTAAGCAGAGCAGGGTCCCTGTGGGGGCAAGAGTCTGTTTCGGGCACCCAGGAGAAGGCGGCAGAAGGAGGTGAGGTGGCGCAGACAGGTAAACAGGTAGGCGGACGCGGGTGGGCAGCCGGGGAAGCACCTCCACTGACTCAGGAAGCAGAGAGGAGCCGTCAGCAGAGGATGGGGTTGGGGGTAAGCAAGGAGGTCAGACCCATCCTCGAGGGGGAACGGATGAGAACACCCCCACACCCAGCAGAGTCAGACGGGTAATGACCTTTCGCTGCCCGGGACTTGACAATTCGCAAGACACTTTCTCAGTGTCCTCGTTCCATCCTCAGCAACCCCAGGAAATATCCTTGTCATTCTTTTTGTGGGGAGGACACTGACCCGGAAGGGTTAAGGCCCAGGGCTTGTTAGTGGGACCCAGACCTAGAACCAGGTCTTCCGAGTGGGGCTCCTGCGGGTCTCCCTGGGAGCACACACGTGTGCACGTCCGCGTGCCCGCACATACACACCCTCCCTCAGCCCCGCAGAAAGCAGCCCTGGAAAGCAAGTGAGCGAGTGTGACCTTGACACAGGGATGATCTCAAATCTGCGCTCACTGGGGGACAGTCAGTTAATTATTCACAGTGAAAAAGAACAAGGTGCAGGACAGTGAAAACAGTAGGCCAACGTTTGTGTACTCAATGGGAAGAAAACAAAAAGAATGTGTACAAGAGGATGTTTGCTTATATATTCATAAAACATTTCTGGAAGGATGCCCCCAGACGGGGTAACAACGGGCCTCTGGGGAGGGCAGCTGCCTGGCGGGAAGGAGGCAGACCTTGCAGTGTGTGCCCTTCTGGTCCCTTCGCAATTTGACATGGTTCCAGAAGTAAAGGTGTGCTTAAAACACACACCAGGGCCGGACGCGGTGGCTCACGCATGTAATCCTACACTCTGGGAGGCTGAGCGGAGAGGATCGCTTGAGGTCAGGAGTTCGAGACCAGCCTGAGCAAGAGCAAGACCCCATCTCTACTAAAAATAGAAAGAAATTAGCCAGACAACTAAAAAATATATAGAAAAAATTAGCCGGGCATGGTGGCGCATGCCTGTAGTCCCGGCTACTCGGGAGGCTGAGGCAGGAGGATCGCTTGAGCCCAGGAGTTTGAGGTTGCTGTGAGCTAGGCTGACGCCACAGCACTCGCTCTAGCCCGGGCAACAGAGCGAGACTCTGTCTCAACAACAACAACAAAAACACACACCAGGGCTCTGACTACTGTGAGTAGCAAACTGCTTAAAACACACCCAGGCCTGAGATGTGTTGTGACGTCATGGCTGAAACCACTGTTCCTCCGTGGCCCCTCTGGCCCAGCCTTTCCCTCCTCCTGGGCTTCTAGCCCAAACTCCTGCCCCACCTCAGGCACGGCCCAGTGGCCCTGGAACCAAGTGTGGGAGGCCACAGGCCCCCAAGTCACGACCCTGTGAATGAGACGGGGGCCACCACATCAGGCTCTGCAGTCCGGCCTGTCCTCCTCTTTGGGTTGCCGCGGTCACTCTCACACGGTCTGCAAATGCAGGGACTCCTATACGGAACTGATAGCACAAAGGGACCCCAGGAGCAGCCACCCAGTGGGCCTCTTAATTCAGGAACAAGACAGCGGCCAGGAGCCCAGGGCAGGCCAGACGCGGCCATCTCCCCAGGGCTGCCTCTTCCTCTGCTTTTTCTGTGTGTGCATCTTGCTGCTCCAGCCCCTCCGCCAGGGCCCAGCTCATCACAGCGCTGTGACAGCAAAGCCCCTCAGGGGCCCTGCCCAGCTCCGGCGGCGGCTGTCCTTGGGCCGGGTGCTGACCCTGCGCCAATAGGCTGAGGCCAAGGTGGGCAGGGCCGCGCGGGTCAGGACGGCAGCCGTGTGCCTCAGACATCGGTGGCAGGGCCTGTGAACAGCTCAGTTTCTCTCAGGAGGCG
Organism: Lemur catta; assembly: GCF_020740605.2. Taxonomy (NCBI): domain Eukaryota; kingdom Metazoa; phylum Chordata; class Mammalia; order Primates; family Lemuridae; genus Lemur; species Lemur catta. The sequence continues at coordinate 93,566,466 of NC_059133.1, read as the reverse complement.
CTGCGGGTAGGGCGCTCATGTGGCATCCAAAAAGCCCCAGGACACCTTCAGCCAGGCAGCCTTAGTTCACCTCTCCAGGCCAGCCTGGCCTCACCTGACCTCCAAGAACTGCCTCTCCCAAATGTGTTCCCGTGAACAGAGGCAAGGACACCTTCCCCGGGCCTAAGAGCCAGAAGAAATATCTCTGATATTTATTACAAGGGAGAAGGCCCAGATTTATAAATACCTGAATACAAAGGGCCCACACAGGCACACCCTCCCTCTCCTCCCCTTCTCTGCCCCCGCCGCTGGCAGCCACCCCACCTGTGGCCTTTGCCAGGACTCCAGCAGTGGGGAAAATATTTGGAGATTCTGGCCAATCCATGGGCACAAAAATAGAGAAAAATAAACCACAGAAAAAGCATGGGGTTTTAAATCAGAAGGACCTGGGTTTTATTTCTCTCTCTGCCGCTCACTAGCCATATGATCTTAGGCAAGTCACCTAACCTCACTGAGCCTCAGTTTCTTCATCTGTGAAATGGGAGTAATGATATCTAATTCACAAGCTTGTCCCGAGAGCTCAGAGTGATAATGTGCATGACAAAGCCGGCCCCTACTCAGCACGCAGTGGAGGGTCCACAAATGGCTGTTCCCACCCTTCCCCACTCCCTGCATTTCCTTCCTGTCCTCCTTCAGCGTCACAGTCATGGCATAGTCCTCAGTAATCTCACACATTACTCAGGACTCTTTGGTTGCATGTGACAGTGAGCCTTAACAAGAGTGACTCATGCATGAAAGGACTTTGTGGGACCAGACCGTCTCACACAGTTGGCTCCAACACATAAATGGCACCCCCAGGGGTTGGTCTGGCTTTGGCCATTCACCAGCTCTGCTTTCTTCAGTGTCGGCTTCATTTGCAGGTGTATTCTTCATGCACCAAGTATTTCTTGAGCACCTACTATGTGTCAGGTACCATGTTAGGCCCTTGGGAGACATCAGTGAGCAAAACAGACAAGCTCCCTGTACCTGCACACCTTACCGTCTAGCAGCAGGAGATAGATCATAAACCAGATCAACAGTAATGACCATGACGGGTACGATGAACTCTGTCTGGGGGATGGGCACACTTACAACCCTGACTCAAGCATTAGCACAAAAGCAATCCATGTAACCTAAAACATTTGTACCCCTGTGATATTTTTTAAAATAAATAAATAAATAATAATAATAATAATGATAATGAGACATAAGCATGTTACACCGTTAGAAGGTGATAAGTGCTATGAAAAAATAAAGTAGAGCCAGGGAAAGGGGCTCAAAACTGCCCGTGGTGGCAGCAGAGTCTACTTTCAAATAGAATGGTCAATGTTGGTCTCATGGAGAAGGCAATAAAAGAGGACAGGGGCCAGGCGCGGTGGCTCACACCTGTAATCCTAGCACTCCAGGAGGCTGAGGCAGGAGGATCACTTGAGACCAGGAGTTTGAGACCAGCCTGAGCAAGAATGAGACCCCATATCTACTGAAAATAGGAAAATTAGTTGGGTGTGGCAGCATGTACCTGTAGTCCCAGCTACTTGGGAGGCTGAGGCGGGAGGATCACTTGAGCCCAGGAGTTTGAGGTTGCAGTGAGCTATGATGACACCACTGCACTCCAGCCTGGGTGATAGAGCCGTGGAGAAGGGTGGCGCGTGGGTCAGCAGAGGCACACAGAGAAGAGTCAGCACGCCCTCTTCATCCCAGAGGCCCCACCTGCTTCCTTTGATCAAGCTGGGAAACTGAGGCAAGGGCAGCTAAGGGGAATCTGTACTCCATACCAGGTGGGATTAATCCTAGGGGGATTAGAATTGGGAGGAAAAGGCACAACCACCATTACTGGGGGGGCAGGGGAGGTAATGTGTTTGTCTGCCCATTGCCATGGCAACCACTCTGAGCTGTCATCCAGGTCCAAGCCAGGGAACAGCTGTAAGTCACTTTTTCCATCATCTGCCTGTTCCAGTCCCATCCCTCTTTCCTTCCTCCTTGGCCCCAAACAGAGTGATTTCCCTTGTTGTGTCCATTCCCAAGTAGGAAAACAATGGGTGGCAGCAGGGGTGGAAGGTGACACACTTGAGCAGCCATGACCACGTGATGTTGGGACAGGAGGGAGTGGGCAGGAAGTAACAGAGGGGGTGCCCAGAGTGAAGGAGAGAGAATTACAGGGGAGGACAGCTGTCCAGGAAGAGTGACCTGGCACCTAACACGCTTAGACTCTTGTCAACAAGTAGCTTTCACTAGTGTTAGTGATATCAGGACCTATCAAACTTTGGTTGTCCGGCCTCTGCCCCTGCCAATAGGATGGGCGGAGAGGCCCAGGATGGAGGAGGCTTTTAGTCATCCTTCCTTGTAAATGCACCAGAAGTCATCACCAGGGAGCTACAGGCTCTAGAGGGGCCACCAGGTCTCCCTTAAGGAGGGACTACTGGAAGAAGGATGTTAAGGATATTCCTTTTTGCTTAGAAAAGCAAAGGCGGGAAGGGGAGAGGCCACAGGCTCATTCAGGGGATTGCATCATGACACCACCTGTTGATGCTGGTCAGCCCTGCTGGGCCAGGTCCCTACAGGAAGGGGGTGGCCTGCCAACCCACCCTTCTGTCCCGCAGGCCTCCCCTCAGCCTACTCCGCAGCCCCTGTTGGGCCACCTTTGCCCTCGTCCTCCCCCCACCCAACTCCGACCTGTCCTGAGCCTGTCTGGTTGAGGCTCTTCCTCTGCATAAAGTCTTCATCCTCCGGCCACTTACACCGCGCTCTCCCTCTGAAATGCCAAAGCATTCTCTGCTTACGGCAGGCCGTTTTTACCCGGCACAGCCCACATGTTTTTCTCTGTGGATTACCCTACTTCCCAAAAATTAGCCCAGAATTGCCTCACACCCAACTCCATGCTGGGCACACACAGTAGGCACTCAGTGAGTACACTCCATTTTAATAAGGAACAGAGGCAAGATTCAAGGGTCTACCATTGTCAGGGACTTTCATAGCAGCTGCTGATACCTTGGGGGTTCCCTAAGAAAGGGCAAATTACCCATCACTCTGCCAACTAGGAAAGAGAGAGCTCCGTGTATCCAATTCAATGAGTATAGGTAACATTGGTGTCATGACCAATCCCCAAAGCAAATCCCCAAATAAGATGGTCTTTGCAGACAGTCTTTGCAGACTATCTTATTTGCACCACACGGCAACCTTGTGAGGTGCCCATTTAACAGATGAGGAAATTGAAGGTCAAAGACGGTAAGAGGCATGCCCCAGGGCACACAGTCCAGGACACAGGTCCCCAGCCTCCCAGCTTAACACCCAGGAGAGCGCCTGGAATCCAAAGGGGAGTAGAAACCACCAAGCTGGGAAACACCAGAGGACACCCTCCAGGGGTGCCCCGGAGGAGGAGGGATCGCGCCCTCCCATTCAGTCATGATAACACCGCGTCTACTGGGGAGCAGGGAAGCCCTGGGCTACCAACACGGCTGCTCTGAACCCTCAGAGGTCCCAGGCCCAGGCAGAGCCCAGAGGTCCTGCCCAGAACCTGTGAGAAATGACCCCACTGGGAGGGGAGAACAGTGGGGCCTGGGAAGGTGGGAAATCCAGCAACGCAAGGCAGGGGCTGCGAGGAACAGGACTCCTTCAGCAGCAGCTCCCACATGTGACCCTGGAAGCACCGTGGAAGAATCCTGGATACTGTTCAAAGCCAGTTAGAAGAAAAGGAGCACCACAAAAATGGCTGCACGTGAAAATCACACCAGAGGTTTCTTCAAAGTACAGATTCCTAGCACCACCTCAACCCGCCGGCTCAATCTTCAAAGCACTGGTTCTCACTTTGGCAGCTCGCTGGAGTCACCTGGAAACTTATTGGAATCCTGATGCCCAGGCTGAACCCCAGGTCTATCAGTCAGAATCTCTGGGGGGTGGAGAGGGGAGGGCCAGGCATCAGCATTTTCTTTAAGTCCACTGTATCAATGTACAATGAAGGTTTGAGAATCACTGCTCTCCCATGGGCTGGGGAGTCTGTCTGCTTAACAACGTCCCCCATCCCCAAGAGACACTAACGAATCCAAGTCAGCCCCAACAGACAGGCATTTGGGAAACCTCACTAAAGGCAACTCTCCCCAAAGCAGCAAGTGTGGTCTACAAAACCAGCAGGGGGGAATGGCGGGAGCCAGAGGCCAGGTCCTGGGACCACTGACATAGCTAGCAAGGAGACAGGAGTGGCACTTTGGCACTGGGAGACTAGAGAGCTTGGTCCTCGCGGGGAAGGGCAGAGCCTACAGAGAATGCATTTCTGTGAGGAAAATGGCTCCTGCTCCCAGGGCTGAGTTTAACACCGTGTTCTCCAGAAACCCCCAAGAGGCAAGCCATTTACAGTATGTTACTAGACTCCACTGATATTTGAAGTTTCAGTGAACACAGCCTCCAAAGTCAGGGGGTCTGGGTTTAACTCCTACACCGTATTTCCTAGCTGTGTGCTCTTGTGAAAGTTACTTCACTTCTCTGAGCTTCTGTTTCCTCAGCTACCATATTGAGACAAATAATAGTTACATTTTAGTTATGTTGTGTTTAATAATACTTATGTGTTAGTGTAGTTGTGAAAATCAAAGAAGATCGTTAATACCTGAAGAGCGCTTGGAACAACATCTGGCACACAGTAAGCGCTCTGTAAAGCTTAAATAGTTGGCATGTGTGTGTATATATATTTATATGTCTTTATGTATCAACATAACCATATATCTAAAATTATGCATATATAATAAGTTAATCCTTGAACAACACGAATGTTAGGGGCACCAACCCCCAAACAGTCAAAAATCAGAGACATACTTTTGACTCCCCCAAAATTTAACTTCTATAGCCTGTTGACTATTAGTATTCTTAACTGCTATCCCTATGCCTTAGCGATGCTATCTGAAGCCTTATAAATAAAAAACAGTCAATTAACACACATTTTGCATGTTATATGTATTATAGACTGTACTGTTAGAAGTAAGCTAGAGAAAAAAAAATGTTTATTAAGAAAATCATGAGGAAGAGAAAATGAATTCGCTCTTTATTAAGCGGAAGTGGATCATCGGAAAGGTCTTCATCTTCCTGGTCTTCATGTTGAGCAGCTGAGGAGGAGGAGGAGGAGGAGGAGGAGAGAGAGGAGGGGTTGGGCTTACTGTCTCCAGGGTGGCAGAGGTGGAGGAAAATCCTGGTCTCAGTGGACCCACGCGGTTCAAATGTGTTCTTTCAAGAGTCAACTGTGTATCTACTGTTTACCGAGCGCTGACTGTGTGCCAGGCACTATTGTGGGCACTCTGCAGGCACCCTGTCAGTGGGCGGCCCAGCCAGACCCAGCAGCTCTGGGGCCCGTGGACAAGTTCCTTCCTCCCTGGGCGGGCTGTCCAAGGGGAGGCCGGTGGCACAGGTTTTGCAAGGCCTCCTGCGGCTTCAACACACTCGGGTTCTGAGCCAGACCCTGACCGGGCACCTTCTTCAACCTGCAACTAGGACCCAGTTAGGGCTTTCTATTTTTTCTGACTTACTCCGAGAAGAGGCAAAAACAGCCCGCCACACCCAAGGACCAGAGCAGGCTTTCCCCCCGCGTGGTCTGGCAGGCGGCATGTTTCCCTCTGTGGCCCGCCGCCCACAGCGCAGCCTCAGCTCGACGGTCCCGCCGATCGCAGCCAGGCCAGGGCGGGGCCCTGAAACCCGCTGGGGGCGGGGGAAGCAGTCCCCGGCCCGAGGCAAGGGCGCGACTGCAGGTCCCCGCAGAAGGCACCCGCCCCAGCCCGGGAGCCGCCCCGCGGAGCAGCGCCCGGGCTCGCTGCGGGCCCGCACTCGCCGCGCTGCGGTCCCAGCGCTCGGCGCGGCTCCCGGGCGGGGCGGAGCCCTGGAGTCCCGGGGAGCGCGCCTCTCCCGAAAGCCCGGCGAGACCCGGGAAACGCAAGCCGCGCGGGGAGGGCGTCGGGGGAGGCCGGGCGCCCCGGCTGGGCCGCAAACGGGCCCGAGAGCGCGGGGCGCGGCGGGGGAGCTGGCCCCGGGCGGGGCGGCGCGCCTCGGCGCCCAGCCGCTCCCAAGGGCCAGCTTGTGCCGGCGCCCAGGGCGCGGCCGTGCGGAGGGAGGCGAGGGACAGAGGGGGCGCAGGAAGCCCGCGGAGGGCTGACTCATCCCCCGCCGCGGTGAGTCACCGCAGCCCCCGCAGCCCCGCGGAGCGTGCCGTCCTGCCGGCCGCGCCCCCTCGCGCCCACGCCCGCACTCGCAGCCGGGCCCTCGGCGGGGCCTCCCCCGCGCCAGCCCTCCGGCTCCGCGAGGCCTCGAGGCGCTGACGGTTAGGGAACCTAGGCGGACAGCAGGTGGGGTTCATTGGAGTACTTTTCCCATCTTGTAGATACGAACATTTTCAAACTTAAAAGTTCACACAATGGATGCACTTCAGTGCTTTTAAAAGATCAGAAAAAGATAGCTCAGAGCAGGCTGAGCTATATGAAGCATGCAAAATTTATCAGGCCCAGAGAGACAGGAGTAGGGGACTTAAGCCACTACCCGCCCTCCCAGGCCTGGGTGCAATTGTTTAAAGGCATTTTAGTCATGACTGGCTGCCTCACCCATTATCTTCCCGTTCCTGGAATTTGTGACACAAAGAACAATGGGTGGCCAATCAGTAGCTTATGTTATTTTAATGTTAATTCTTGGTAAACAGCTTAGGAACTGCCTCTTCTTTTTTCTTTTAACGCTGGTTACTGCTGCTAATGGGTGGGTAAACTGAGGGCCTCTTGAACTGTGCTCATAGGTTGCAGTCCGCAAACCTGGAGGAAACAAACTCTTTGCTTTAATCAATTTTGCCTCATTTTTTTCTTTAGTTCCAAAGATCAAGTTCTAGGGCCTTCTCCTGGGGACCCCAAGCCAAGGCTAAATTGGAGCTGGAAGCTGGGACGGCCTACCTGCCCACCCCAGCCCCAGGGAAACCAGAGATGTCCCTTGGCCTCCAGGGAGATGATGGGGGACCTGACTCCACAGCTGGCCACCCCATCCACCTCTGCCGCACCTGGTCTGTAGGCCCTGCAGAGGCCTCCACTGTCTCATTTGCCACCCCATCCCCACGATGAGCCCCGTGTTTTCACATAGTAGGCCCTCAATAAAAATGTACGGAATGAATGGAAGGATAAGAAATTTTGGGGTGCAGGGGAGAAGGAAGCAGGAAGAAAGACCTGCTCATCAGTGGCTTCCTCCTCCTCCTTCACCCCAAGGATCTAAGGCACTAACTGAGCACCCAGCCTGCGCTCCACGTCAGGCCTGGCAGATTCCTTGCCTGGCACCAAGCGCCCTGACCCCCAGCTCTCTACCTGGGATAGTTACCCATTTCCTCTTCCCCATGGAGCTTGGTCCTGAGACAGCAAAGAATTCGTTGGAGGTGAACAGGGGACTGGACAGATGATGGTGGCCAACATGTACCCAGTACCTTGCACTAGACACTGTGCTGAGCCTTTTATGCCTATTATGTTAACTCCCACAACGATCTTGGGGAGGTAGGTGCTATTATTGTGCCCCTGCTCAGAGAAGGGATTGAAGACTTAAGTAATGGCCCTATGATCATTTGTATGGCACTTAGTTATTTGAGCAACACTTTCACTTAATTCCACAACAATTCAGGGAATGAGGGAGTCTCCCCCTGCTTTACAGGTCAGCTAACAGGAAAAACAAATGCTGTGCTCAAGGTCACCCAGCCCCATCAAGTCCTGGCCTCTTGCCATTTCCCTCCACTGCCACCCCACCTCTCCCCACCCCAAGCAACAAAAGGGACTCACTCTCTTAAGTCACTCCATGTCCAGATTCCAACCCCATGCGTAACTCTCCCTTCTGATAGCTTTTGCATCAAGAACAAACCCAAACAAATCTCTCCGCTAGGAAGTGAGTTCCTTGGGACAGGGATTTCTTCTCTGTTTTGTTCATGCTCTAGCTCCAGTTCCTAGAATGGCAAGTGTCTTGGGGCTCAATAGCTTCGTTGAACAAATGAAACCTCTACACAAGAGGATGCTCTACAGCTCCTAACAGGCCTCAAAAAGATTGGAAGATAGGGAAATGCAGGAATGGAGGGGGAGGTCAGTTCTGGTCCTGAACCTCTTTAGGAAGGAAAGAGAGGCTTCCCTGGGTCTCTTTAGTGGCCAGACTTCATGCCTCATACCCTGTCAGGTCCGAAAATGCTTCCTCATATCTAGCCCTTGCCTTCAACTCAGTGGTGAATGAACAAAAAAAAAAATTTAATTTGGAAATCTAGACTGGCTCATTCTCACATTCTCTGCATACTTTAGGGGCAGGAAGTGAGCTTGGCATCCCCCTGGCTCCCCATGGCTGTTTCGGGGAGCTACGTCCCACCGCCACTGCAGCCACCTCCTTATGAGCATCCTTTGAGAATGAGGGAGTCCGGCTCCAGCGCCCTCTCCTCCTCTTCGGTGTCATCCTCGGCCTCCTGATCACCCCTCACTCCCCAGAGACCCGGCCCGGGCTCCCATCTCGCTCTGCACCCACTGCTCTTGTTGCTCTAGGCTAGGCACACTCGTCACCACGGCCTCGTTGTTCCCAGTCCTCTTCCTCCTGCTGACCACGTCCTCCACCTCTGCCGCCCACTCCCAGGGCCACACCCTGATCTTGTCATTTACCTAAAACTGCCCAGCCTCCCAGGCACTGGCTCCATCCCCTCTCTGTCCTGTCCTCCTGTCCCCCTTGAACCACGTGAACCACGTGTGAAGCTGTGCTGTGGTGTCACTGAGACCTCAGCCAGCCAAGCCTCCTCCAGCTTCTCTGCTTGCTTTTCATCCCCCAGAGCTGAGGGATCCTCAATAGAATCAGTCCTTTGCAAACAAGCCCAATTCCCTCCCTCCATCACACCCTCCTAACAAAACCTCAGCCCCAGTAACTGCTCCAGGCTACACCAGCAGAGCCATGGGTTGCTGGAGGAAACAGCCAGCCAGGCAGATGGGGGCACTATAATTGGTTTGCCACCCTCCAGTGTGCTCCCAGTAGCATCCCAAAGTCCCAAGGTGTCTTTGAAGTAAGTTCTGTCCTCAACTCCCACAACGGCTACCACACACATTCTGCCCCGGCCTCCGAGTGCTCTGGCCCCTGCACTCCCCTCGGATTTCACCCCCGACTTCTTCCTGCACTGGAACCGAGAGCCATCAGATAAGAACTTCCTCCACTTTGTATGGCCAGGTTCACATCAGCCCCTGCCTCCTTCTCTGCTATTCCAGAGGAAGGGCCCTCCCCCACAGGTGCCTGGGCCCCACCCTCACACCCGCCCCCAGTCACCCCCACTGTCCCATGCGTCTGTGCTCTCCCCCACCAGGCCATTCCCTTCAGCGTCCAAACATGCGTTTGGTGCCACACAGGTTTTAAGAAGCCAAAACAACCACCCTCGCTTTCCCCACCTGCCCCTCACTCGGCACTGCCCCCCATTTCTCTGCTGTCCTTCAGAGCCTACCTTTGGAGAGCTGTCTGCCTGCACTGTCTGCATCCCCTCCCTCCATTCTCTCTTCTGCCCCCACCTCTCCGCAGGAGCTGCTCTTATGCAAGTCACCAACAGCCTCCACACTGCCCAGCCTGGTGGGCACTCGGGCCCCTCCCAGTGGTCTGGGGCCCACCCCCCTGCCTTTCCTCCCACCCTGCCTGGCTTCCACCGCTTGCACCCAACCTAAGCACCAGGGGCTGCTCTAGCCCTTCCTCTCCACTCACACTCTGCCCAGGCTCTAGGCCATCCCAGGAGCTTGGGATCCTGCCTCCAGCACTCGGACTCCTAAAGTTTCTCTCTGGCACAGCCCTCCTTTCTGAGCTCAACACTCATATCCGACTGTCTACTTGACCTCACCACTTGAGTGCTTCGCGGGACCTTAGCAATGGAGCCGTGCCGCCCACCCTTCCCCATCAGCAGGCCCACCACCATCCTTGCACTCTTCACTGCACCCAGTCTCTCCTCCAACCCCAGCCAGAGTGATTTCAAAATTCATGCCAAGTTCATGTATTTTATAGTTTCCAAAACAGTAATTAAAAAGAAAAACAACTGAAAGCAGAGTCTCAAAGACATATCCATATACCCATGTTCATAACATTATTCACAATAGCCACAGATGGAAGCTTCCCAGTGTCCATCCACAGATGAATGGATAAATAAAATGTGGTCTATACGTACAATGCAATATCATTGAGTCTTAAAAAGAAAGGAAATTCTACCTGGTCAGGTGGCTCACCTGTAATCCCAGCTACTTGGGAGGCCCAGGTGGGAGGATCAGTTGAGCCCGGGAGTTTGACAACCTTGGCAACATAGTGTGACTCATCTCAAAATATGTATATTAGTAATATCTGTAAAGAAAGTAAATTCTGACACATGCCACAACATGGATGAAGCTTAAGGACTTTAAGCTAAATGAAATAAGCCAGTTACAAAGGACAAACACTATATGATTCCACTGAGAACAGTCAAAATCATAGAGACAGGAGTACAATGGCTGGCAGGGGCTGGGGGGAAGGAAGACAGGGAGTTAGTGTGAATGGGTACAGAGTTTCAATTTGCCGGATGAAAAGAGGCCTGGGGATGGGTTGCACAGTAATGTCAATGTAAACATGACCAATGTGTACACTTAAAAAATGGCTAAGATGGCAAATTTTATGTGATGTATTTTTTGCAACAATAAAAAGAAAAGAAAACTATAAATTAGCTCGAGTTTCTTTCTCCTCTGCTTTAAGCCCCTCTTCATTGGCTTCCCATTTCCCTTAGAATAAAATCTGCATTCCTGCCCCGGCCTAGAAAGCCCTGCTGACCTGGGCTCCCCTGCCCAGCCAGGCCAGGGCCTGCCCCCCGCCTCTTCCCTGGCAGGCTCCTCCCTGCCCTGTGCTCTCAGCTAACATGCTGTTCCCCCAGGCAGGCCTCCACTGGCCAACCCGCCTGTGGGTCTCCCCGCTGGTCTGTGTTGCTGTTCCCCGGTTGCTTCCTCAGCATAGCTACACGCTGGCTTGTGTAGTGTCTGTCTCCCACCACAACGACCGCTGTCACCACCGCCTCTGGGCGCTAAGCTCTGTGAAGGCAGGGGCACAGCTGTGTGGTCACCGCTCTGTCCCTAGCACTCAGCACAGCACTGGACGTGTCCTCCGTACCTCCCACATTCTTGCTAATGAATGAATGAGTCTCTCGCGCCTTCTTCCTCAGTGTAGTAACAGCACAGAGAGAGTCGGGCACTCCTGGGACTGAGCCCCAGCCTCACGGCTTCCTAGCTGTGTGATCTGGGGCAAAGCCCTTTAACCTCTTAGAGTTTTGTGTTGTTTTGAAGGGGAGGGGGTGTTTGTTTGTTTGTTTTGAGACAGGGTCTTGCTGTTGCCCAGGCTAGAATCCAATTGTGTCATCATAGCTCACTGCAACTTCAAGCTTCTGGGCTCCAGCGATCCTCCTGCCTCAGCCTCCTGAGCAGCTGGGACTACGGGCATGTGCCACCAAGCCTGGCTAACTATTTTTATTTTTTTCAGAGATGAGGTCTCACTATGTTGTCCAGGCGGGTCTTGAACTCCTAGCTTCAAGCGATCCTCCCACCCGGGCCTCCCAAAATGCTAGGATTCCAGGTGTGAGCCACCATGTCTGACTCCTTTAACCTCTTTCAACCTCAGGCTCTTTATCTGTAAAATGGGAATATCTTATATCCTACAGGGTAGTTTGAGGATTATGTTTATATGATATATAAAGTGCTTACCACTTGGTAGACAGTCAACAAAATGATACCTCCCAGCATTGAATTCTACACTTTCAAGGGGATACTATGGGTTAGGCAACAGCTCTTGACTTTTGGCGGGGGACAGAGGGGTTGCATACACCTTTCACAGCTTAATTAAAACTATAAAACCTTCCTTGAGATAGAAAAATGCACCTACTCACACATATTTTATATATAAGTTCCCAATGATTACTGACCATCAGAAGCCCAACCATGGCCACCAGGTGAAGAACCTTGAATATAAGGAGAGAAACAAAATTACTATGGTTAAAGAGCTGAGGGGTGGGTAGCAGTCAAGAACGCCCAGAGAGTAAGAACTCCACCCAGGCGCACAAGGCTGGCATGTCTAGTGCCGCAGCACTCTCTGGTGGTGAGCAATCATTTTGCACAGGCCTCCCAGGCCGGAGGAGGAAATGTAGGACTCCATGGGAAAGTGCTCCTGCATCCCTGAGTCTCCCCTCAAGCCTCCAGATGGCCTCTGTCCACCTATGTGTCCCTCAGCCATCTTCCCCAAAGCCCATCTCCTAGCAATTTAAAACCTCTTGACTCAGTGAAATGTTTGTCAGAGTGAAGCCAGGGACAGCTGAATCAACAGGTCCTCAGGTAGACTGGTAGTTTCAGGGGAAAAATTGATAAACAATTTTATTCCCCTACCTTTCACAAATTTTAAATATGGCATTGATTATGGCTATCACAGAAATATAGTTATGTCGTTTATAGTTATTATATTCTTAATAATTATTACAATCTTAAAGGTTGCACGTGGATTTCCAGAACTGCTTTAACGACCTTGACTGATCTTATTTTCCAGTCATATGCATGTTTTTGTTTATATTTAAAAATGTGATAGCCAGGCATGGTGGATCAGGCCTGTAATCCCAGCACTTTAAGAGGTTGAGGCAGGAGGATCGCTTGAGGCCAGGAGTTTGAGACCAGCCTGGACAACATAGTAAGACCCTGTCTCTAAAAAAAAAAAAAAAAAAATGTTTAATTACCCAGGTGTGGTGACACATGCCTGTAGTCCCAGCTATGAAGGAGGCTGAAGCAGGAGGATTACTGGAGCCCAGGAGTTTGAGGTTGCACTGAACTGTGATGATGCCACTGTACTCTAGCCCAAGAGACAGAGAAAGACTCTGTCTCTACAAAAAAGAAAAAGAAAAAAAAATTAAAAATAAGATAAAATGTGCTTTATGCATTCATGTGGTTGTGTTATGCTATATCTCCAAATTATAAAAGTCATCAAATGATTCAAAAGTGCTTCATTGACTCGTAAAAATAACAATGAAGATAGTAACATAGATCTGACAACTCAGAACGATGTTAAACATATAAACAGGGTACCAGTGGGAATATAAAGTATCTGTGTATGCTGGGAAGAAGGAAAACATAAGAGCGATTATTTTGCGCAAGCCCCAAAGAGAAACTGTAGGCAGGAACTACCTCAAAGACTATTTGGAAACTTTTTTATTAACTATTCACTCTTTGTCCTCAATGTATTATCTGCTGTGAAATGTCAGACCGTGGCTCAAAGTCATCAAATCTTTTGTATCAGTCACAGTCAGAGCCTATGATTTTTCTTCCAGAATAAGCACAAGATAATATTTCCCAGAACAAAATTTTAATTTTGTGCTCAAGAGGAAGAAAGACATGAAGAGTACAGCACGTTACTCAAAGTCACCCTCTCTCCTAAGGCTGCAAGTCACTGCGCGGCAAAGAAGCCAGACAAGCCAGGAAGCTAATGACATAATATTCAGAGAAAAACAGTTCCATCCAATGCCTCTGTTGGATGTCACCTAACAATGGCAAACAACTGGCAGAAGCAATCACCGTCACCTGTATGTGCACATAGTCCTCTTTAGGGTTGGCTAAAATCCCCATGTACAGACTGCAAAATAGCTTTTACATGACTCAAATGGCCGTCACTAAGGAAACATTCTTTTCGGTGTGTTCATGTAGAATCAGAAAGCACGTACAAGGTCCCCACCCCAACACGCCATGAAGTACATTGACCCCAGAGGACAAAGGTACTCACATGAATTCTGTTTTGTTTCGTTTTAGCATTTTTATTGAGATGTAATTCACATAATATAAAATTCACCATTTTAAAATGTATTGTGTGGTTTTTAGTATATTCACTATGTTGTACCATCACCATTAACTAATTCCAGAACATTTCTATCACCCCAAGAAGCCCTGTACTTATTAACAGTTAGTCCCAATTCCCTCCTTCCCCTCGTCCCCTAGCAACTGCAAATCTATTTCCTGTCTTTCTGGATTTGCCTATTCTGGACATTTTGTATAAATGAAATCATATGTGTGGCCTTTTGTGGCTGGCCTCTTCACTCAGCAGAATGTTCCCAAGGCCTGTCTGTCCTGTAGCACATAACAGTACTTCTGTCCCCTTTATGGCCAAGTGACATTCATTGCACGGCCACACACATTTTGTTTTCCCCATTCATCACCTGATGGACATTTGGGTTCTTTCTACTTTTCGGTATTATGAATAATGCTGCTGTGGACATTCATGTGCAAGCTTTTGTGTGAACAACAACTTTCAGTTCTCTCAGATGTATACCAACAAGTAGAATTGCTGGGTCACATGGTGATTCTATATTTAACCTTTGAGGAACTGACAAATTGTTTTCTCCTGCGGCTGAACCATTTTACATTCCCACCACCAATGTCGGAGTGTTTTGATTTTTCTACATTCATACCAACACTTGTTTTCCTTTTCATTACTACTATGTAGCTGTCCTAGTAGATGGGAAGTGATGTCCCACTGTGGTTTTGATTTGCATTTCCCTAATAACTAATGATGTCCATCATGTTTTCATGTGTTTATTAGCCTTTTCTTTTTCTTTCTTTTTTTTTTTTTTTAGCCCTTACATTTAGGTCTTTGGTCTATTTTGAGTTAAGTTTTGTGTGTGGTATGAGATAAGGGTCCAAGTTCATTCTTTTGCATATAGATATCTAGTCCCAGCATCAGTTGTTGAAGAGACTATTGTTTCCCCCACTGAATGGTTTGGACAACATTGTGGAAAGTCAGTAGACCATAGATGTATGGGTTGATTTCTGCACTGTCGAGTTTATTCCATTGGTCAATATATCTATGTACCATGCTGTCTTGATTACAGTAGCTTTGTAGTAACTTTTGAAAAGCAGGAAGTGTTCTTTTTCAAGACTGTTTTGGTTATTCTGTGTTCCTTCAATTCTATGTGAATTTTAGGATTATCTTGTTCATTTTGGGAAGCAGAGATGGGGAGGAAGAACTTTTGACTACAATTGCATTGATTCTGTAGATCAATTTGATATCATTATCTTAACAATATTAAGTTTTTCAGACAATAAACATAGAATATCCTTTGATTTTGCTTAGACCTTCTTTAATTTCTTTTTAACAACATTTTTTCAGTATATAAGTCTTGCATTTTGGGGTTAAATTTATTCCTAACTATTTTATTATTTTTCGTACTATTCTAAATGGAACTGTTTTCTTAATTTCATTTTCAGATTGTTCATAGCTAGTATATAGAAATACAACTGATTTTTGTATATCGATCTTGTATCCTGCGACTTTGCTGAACTTCTTAGCTCTAATCATTTTTTGTAGATTCTTTAGAGTTTTCCATATATAAGATCATGTCATTTGCAAAGAGAGATAATTTTACCTCTTTCTTTCCATCATGTGAGTTTTTTGAAAGCAAGGTGACACTTCATGACATTGATAATGCTAATAAAGAGCATCTGTCTAATTGCAAATGGTTTAAGTAGCATACCTTAGTGATTCATCAGAACCTATCACTTAGGACCAAATTTTCACAATCTTAATGGTGGGGATAAAATATCAGGATTCCTTTCTTTCTTTTTTATCCAGAATACACACTGGAGGGATTTCTTAATGTTAGAACTCTGGCACAGTTGCATCATCAAAGTTTTACTATTTCTCAACATTTGGGTTTTTTGTGAAAGAAATCAAAAACATTATTGGGTATATTTTAAAATTATTTTGATAAAAAGGTAAACTTCATGTTGTATATATTTTATGACAAGAAAAAAAACACTTTGAAAATCTACATCAGACAGAAAAGGTACTTTCTACTGAAGCTAAAGTTTGGAAAAGGAATCCATTTGCCACCACTTCCCAGGTTGATACAGCCACTTTCCCAACTTTTGAGTGCAATGTGCTTGCAGACTTAGGTCCTCATAGTTTGGCAAACCATCTTCCCTGAGAATGTTCTCCACAGTCGGAGTTTCATCTGCTTATCAGGATTGTTTGATGGCCACAAAGCACATGATGCCATTCCCAAAGTCTTGTAACTAAAGATTAAATTTTCTTGATTTATTGGAAATACCAAAAAAAAAAAAAAAAGACTGGATATGGGACTTGAGCTATGGTACAAACTATCTGACATCAAACTAATTATAAATAACCTAGTGAAGATTACAAATAATATCCTTATTGATTCAAAACAGCCATTGTTATATTTTTAATGTCTTAATACATTATTTAAAAATTTGTGACAATTTTTAAAGTTGACCAAAAATGTTGGCACTTTGTGTACTCTAGACACAAATGGCCCATGGATGCCAAAGTTTGAAAAACACTGATTTTTTTTTAAATTTTTTTCTCTTTTTTGCCCGTTCTGCAAAAAGAAAAGAAACAACGATTTAGTAGAAAGAGCACTGAACTTTGAGCCACGAGGTCTAGATTCTAGTCCTGTTTTTGACCAGAGATGTATGTTAAGCGATTTCTATAAGCTGTAGTTTGCCTTTTTTAGAATGGGTTGATATTTCTTGCCCTGGCTTCCCCTCAGGGCTTCTGTGAAAAGCAGATGAGAAAATGGATGTACAAATGCTTCATAACCTGTAGGACTTTGTGCAAACCTATGAAATGAGGTAATCCTTCAAAAATCCATCTGTCCCTTTGGCTTCCCTTTCTTTGGGTTCCTTTATGTATGTCTCCACCAGTTATCAAACAATCTGTTCCTTCAAGGTATGCATTTATCAATCTTCCACCACTTTGGGGAACAACCTGTGCTTGTCCCGGGTGAAGAAAGTGGTCAGGTCTCCTAAATCTTGCACTAACTCTTTTGTTGCTGGAGTTTCTCTGCCTCTCCCTCTGTCTCCTGGCTCCTTCTCTAATTATGTAGGGGGAGTGGGGCTTCTGGTCAGCATGGAGCTGCACAGTCCCCCCCATACACCGCACACAGCCCTAGTCCTGACTGCAGATCTCTGTCCCTTAACTCCACTCAGCTCCTCGACTCCCAGGGAACCCACACCTGAGATTCCACAAAGACACTCTCTCCCCCATCAGCCCTGCCGTAGCCTGGGAAGCTGTGCTGGGTTCCGAGCCAGAAAAGGGAGAAGACGGCCCTACCCTGCAGACCCCACCCTCTATGGAGGGATTTATGCTTCACTGTTGATGGGAACCATAGGAACCACAGGTGACCGTGAGTCAGAGGTGGTAAACAGGACTCTTTACGAACAGAAGTTGCCTAGGGCAACCCGCAAGGGCAAGGCCCTGGATTTCTTGGTTTGGTCTCTGAGAACCTCCTTCCACCCTAGAGCTCCCACATGGGATATTAGGTAATTCCAGTGAGCACAGATGGATCGTTTACACAGTGAAATCCTTCTGGTTCCTGCTCAAGATTGCCTGGAACTCTGAGCTCTTTCCCTCCCTCAAACTCCCCATGCCATCTCCTGGCTTGTGGTTTTCCTGCCCAAGCCTCCCCCTCCCTGAAATTCTTCTCCCTCTTATTCAGAAAACACCTATTCATTCTTTAGATTTCAGCTTAAATGTCAGGACCTTCCCTGACCCTTGGAAATGTCAGAAACCCCAGAAAAGATGAAATCTTACTTTGCTCTCACACAGTCTAGAGATCAGGATGCTCCCCATGGAGTGCTGAGGGTCCCGGGCTCCTTCCTGTTCTGCCAGCCCCTGGGGGGCCCTCAGCCTCGAGGTCCAGTCCACATGGCAACATGGCCAGTCCAGACAGCAGCATGGAGATGGGGACAGGATGGAGACAGAAGCCACGTAGGAGAAGGGCGAGAGCTCGTGCTGGCTAGTGCCCCACCTGCCTTTGAAAAGAATCACCCCTCTGCCACTTTATGAGACAGGTAGACCTCTCGTCAAAGGTGTGCAAGGGCAGGGTGGCAGGAACTGTTCCCCCGTCACCATCCAGGGCAGGCAACAGAGCGTGCACCGTCCATAGAGAATTTTAAAACACTCACCAGCCCCCAATCGGCTGCTCTTTGTTATCCTGTTGGCCAGCAATTCTGAACAACGTTAGAGATAAGAGTTCCTCCCTGAAAACATATTCTGTTGGTCTAAGTCCTAAATCTAAGTAAATGCTGTAGTTACCATTGAGTTTCAACACTATGTGGGCTTCAAGTTAACCCGGGGAACTTTGTCTTTAAAAAACATCATATTCTACACAGAATTTAATGCTGGAAACTGCGTTACACTCTGGACCCTGACCCCTGCGGACTCAGCTACAATGTGTTCCTTTCCAGAGTGAGTTTCTAAGGGTTCCTTCCTTCCCAATCCCCCCAGCTCCCGCCGGGAGGTCAGCGCCTCCCACCCTGCAGCTTCCAGCCCGCAGAACTGCCTACCTCCACCTCGCAACAATGCATTCAAAAGTAGCGATGATAGCACTGCGGTTATGAAGACAAAGGAATAACTTATGAAGACAAAGGAATAACTTAGTTATTTCACTTCTGTCTACTTGGACTTTCTATATGTGGTCAAAGTTTTAAACAGTGAAAAGGAGGGCAAAGTACAAGTTGTAATATTTGTGTGCAATAAGGTCAACATGAAATACAATCATTCCAATTCGTGATTATTGCTGAAAATAATTTTGTCTAATGGAAGAAGGGGGTGTCAAAAAATAATCCCTCCCATGTCGAACACAAATTTAGGTACACCACAGCCTCTCACAGCCCCGAATTTGAAGACACAACACTTGGAGTATTAAAAAAAAAAAGCTTCCGGCCCTGAACAAAAGATGCTTCAAAATATTGGTTTGAGTGAATCTTCTTTTAATGAAATCATCACAAACCTGTGGTAGGTCTTCTCTGTCATATATATATTTTGTTTTTGTTTTTGTTTTTTTTGTTAAGGGCAAAATGTGAAGTTGAGAACATATGTTGATCTGAGCTGGCACATTCTGGATGCAGATATGGCGAGACAGCAGGAGTGAGGAGGACCATGTCAGTCTCCAAACCCCCAGCCTGTCCAGGAATGCCTGGGTGCTGAGGCAGAGCCCCTCCAGCACAAAGCAGTGAAATACTCAGGTGAGGGCACCAGCTCGAGGCAGGGCTCCATGTCTGACCTTAAAGATACTTGTGATTCTTAAAAAGCACAGAAGCACACTCCGTGCATCTGGGGTAGGGGAAAAGCGCTTGGTCTGCACTGTGTGCCACCCTGGCTAGGCTAGGGCTGCTCTCCGCATATTTTGCATGACTTCGAGGAGGAAGTGAAAAGTTTCGTATTTACTGTCAACAGATGAACGTAACATCTTCCAATAAAAGGAACATCTATCAGAGGCACTTTAGCGTTCTCTTTTTTTTCTTTTTTGAGTCTCACTCTGTCGGCCCAGCTAGAGTGCAGTGGCATCATCATAGCTCACAGCAACCTCAGACTCCTGAGCTCAGGTGATCCTCCTGCCTCAGCCTCCCAAGAAGCTGGGACTACCAGCACATGCCACCTTACCCAGCTAATTTTCCTGTTTTTAGCAGAGATGGGATCTCGCCCTTGCTCAGGCTTGGTCTCAAACTCCTGTCCTCAAGGGATCCTCCCTCCTCGGCCTCCCAAAGTGCTAGGATTACAGGCGTGAGCCACCGTGCCTGGCAGTATTCTATACTTTTATAGACATTTACTGAGACTTGTAGAAAAAAAAAATCTTCATTCATTTTGCCCCCAAATTATTGGATAATGGAAAGTCACATTCTGTTTTTTTAATTTGGATACATGTCTTTGACTTGCTATCGTTTATCAATCACTTCTCTGCTCATGTGTTTATTTCTACCAAGTTCTTAGATTAACTTATCACTGTGATATGATTCTACTGTAAATAGTGCACTGAACAATAATCATTAATACATCTTTGGTAAGCCTCCAACTTACTAGTGACGTAATATCTTCTCCTCTTGTTGTTAATTTGCTCTGAACCCTAATTATTCTAGCAGTAAACAGTCATCCATTGATCAATGCTATTTTTATCATAAACATAAACTATGCTTACAGTATATCAGATAATAGTCTAAGCACTTTATAATATTAACTCATTTGGTCCTTACCACAACTGGATGAGGCAGATACAATTATCATGAAGATTTCGAGGCACAGACAAGTTAAACAACTTGCCCAAGCCCACATAACCAATACGTGGCAGAACCAGGATTCAAACCAAGGCTGCCTGACTCTACACATGAGCTAAACCCCCACACATGCTCCCCCTTCGTGCAAAAATGTGAGGGGTGCAGGAGAAGCTTTGTCTCATCTCATTAGGGAAGTACAGTCCCAATAAAATTGTTCTTTTTAGGTTTAATATATATCTAAAATATATTTCTGTTTTGATCGATTATGCACTAATAATTCTAATGATATACAGAGGGCATGAGAGAGCAAATGGAGCAATGTGTCAATAATTAACAAATCCAGGTAAAGAGTATATAAGAAGTCATTATATTATTCTTGCAAGTTTTTAATAAATTTGAATTTTGTAACTTTAATTTTAACTTTAAAAAGTTAAAATTAAAGTGATTAAAAAGTTAAAATTAAAGTGAATAGTTTTATTTTAGAGTGTTAGTATTGATAATATGCTAAAAGTTACATTTAAAAATATAAACAAAAATTTCGGATCAAAAAATATACAAATATATTCACAGTTTTTCAAAATTCTTTTGATAGTGGTAACAAGTTCAAAGTTTGAGGGCAACAGTCTTAAGGAACATTCCTGGAAACTGCCACGTGATACTTTTGCTTTTATTTCATTGGCCAGAACTTGCCACATCGTCACTTTTACTACCACCACCTCCCCCCCCCCATAGGTTAGTTCCAAGAAATAAGACTCTAAGATGGAGGTATTAGAGGTTTACTTGGAAGTCTCTTGGATTTTGCCCCTGTGGAGGAGAAACAAAGCAGGACTAGGCAGAGAGGGAAGTAGGGAGTCGATGCCATCAGCACAGAAGCAGCTCTGGAGCTAGGATCACCCTGCGGAGTTGTCCCAAACTGGAACAAGGGGCCCAGACCTTCATATTTTCTCATCATCAGCCAGTCATTGGATGCAGACTGCCCCCGGGAAGGGGGCAGAGCCTTGGGCCAGGCGGCTCTTCAGCTGAAGCAATCACTGGGAGAGGAGATAGCTGAAGCTGTCAACAACGTCCGCTACATGCCCATTTCACAGACAAGAAGTTGAGGTACATAGAGATTAAATAACTTTCCCAAGGTCAAGGAGCTGGTAAATGGTTGTATTCATTATCTATTGCCACATTAGTGCTGCATAACAGACATCAACAAAATCTCTACTAACAGGCAAATAGCAACAAGCATTTACTTTTGCACATGAATCCACAGATTGGCTAAGTCATTCTGTTGATTTGGCCCAGGCTAGACTGACTTCACCTGGGCTCACCCATGCATTTGTGGCCATGAGTCAGCTTTACTCTGCCTGGTCTAGGGTGGCCTCAGCTGGGATGGCCTGGCTGTCCTTCACAGGGACTCTTGTCCTGTAAAGGCTTCCCTCAGCTTGCTCCTCATGATGGTGAGAAGGTTCCGGGAGAGATGTGCCAGGCACGGTGGTGTGCGCCTGTAGTCCCAAGCTACTCGGGAATCTGAGGCCGGAGGATCACTTGAGCCCTGGTATCCAAATCCAGCCTGGTCAACATAGCAAGACCCTATCTCTAAAAATAAGAAAAAAAAATTGCCAAGACAATGAAAGTGCACAAAGCTTTTTGAGTCCTGAGGCTAGAACTGGCATGTCATCACTTCCACCACTTTCTATTGGCCAAAGCAAACACAGGGTCCCAGAATCCATGTGGGAAGATCCCACCAAATGGTGTAGATCTCAGAGGCCTGAAAAACTGGGGACAAGCCACCCCAGTGATGGAGCCGAATGGAAACACCAGAGACCTCTCTCCTAACCATTATTCCACAGCCATCCCCCAATCAAATCTTTGGTTAGATTTTCACATGTATCTATGTCAAGTTCCATCAGCTCATGTGCCTAGCACCTTGAGGGGCACCATGGAAAAACAACGTCCTACTATTAAGGAGCTTACAGCCTGGATAAGGAGACAAGACACCCACCATGGAAATTTTGGCAACCAAGGCAACGCAAATTATCCTCATTCTCCATGTGAGGGTGGAGACATAGGCAAGTTCGGCTGCCTCGAAGGCCTGAAGGGCTTCCCTATGAACAAAGACCCTGACATGGGACAGAGAGGTGGCTGTAAGCCTCTGAGGGTTACACACATGAGCCCTGCACAGCACAATGTACTCTATGAACAACCAAGCAGCATGTGCGGGAGCAGTAACGAATGCACAGAGCCGTAACAGAGGTCATTCAGGCAGATGGAAAGAATTAATGCAAAATTAGGGTAGAGACCGACACAAAATGGGCACAAAGTCAGAGGCGAACGTCTGTCCTACATGCTCACAGTGATCTCCCTTGTGGAGGCTGCTGGCTGGACCAAGGCCCACTCCAAAGCCTCGTTAGAGGGAGGAACTGAATCCCAGCTCTTCCACATCCTGGCTTTGTGACCTTAGCCAAGACTCAGTCTTGCATCTACCAAATGGGATGATAGCAGTAGCACCTGCCTCGATGGGTTGCTGTGAGGTGGAAATTGAACAGTCTGCACTGAGCAGACAGCACAGTGCCTGGTGCACAGGAGGGGGGTCCTCAGACCTTGTCGCCTGCCCGTAGGAACCCAGACTGAGAACCTGGCCTCTAAAGAAAGGTGAAAGGATCTGGGCTTTTGGACCTGCTAAACTAATCTGAGCTGTGGTTCAGTTACCCAAAGAGGAGTCATGACACAGAAGGGTATTCCCCAGAGCATGAGGAAATCAAGCTTAAGCTGGAGGTATTTGGGTCAGGGATGAGAAAGAACTTCCTGAAAGTCAGGGTTGTCAAATTAAATCAGAAATAATGATTTAGGACTTTTATACTAGTGTATAATCTAAGGGGAAAAGATCAGCCCATCTTCCTGGGCTGGGCAAGGTGTGTCATAATGAGATGGGCCGAGACAGTCAGCCACTCTGGGCAAATACACGTGCCACAGTGAGGGCTGGCTGTGACCCTGGACTAAGTGACAAGGGCCCTACTGCTAGGTAGTAGAAATTACCATGATGAGGGAAGTGGGGCTGTTCTAGCTCTGAAAACACTTACAAGGACAGACCCAGAGCCTTAAACTGCCTGGTCAACATAGCAAGACCCTATCTCTAAAAAAAAGAGAAAAAATTGCCAAGACAATGAAAGTGCACAAAGCCTTTTGAGTTCTGACACTACAACTGGCATGTCATCACTTCTACCACATTCTATTTGCCAAAGCAAATCACAGAGTCCCAGAATCCATGTGGGAGGATCCCACCAAATGGCACAGATACTCAGAGGCCTGAAAAACTGGGGACAACTGGCCGGGTGTGGTGGCTCACGCTGTAATCCTAGCACTCTGGGAGGCCAAGGCAGGAGGATCGTTTGAGCTCAGGAGTTCGAGACCAGCCTAAACAAGAGCGAGACCCCGTCTCTACTAAAAATAGAAAGAAATTAGCTGGACAACTAAAAATATATAGAAAAAATTAGCCAGGCATGGTGGTGCATGCCTGTAGTCCCAGGCCGAGGCAGTAGGATTGCTTGAGCCCAGGAGTTTGAGGTTGCTGTGAGCTAGGCTGATGCCACAGCACTCTAGCCGAGGCAACAGAGTGAGACTCCTGTCTCAAAAAAAAAAATTGGGGACAACCGACCACAGTGATGCAGCCCGAATGCCTGTACTTTTGAGTCCCCCTCAGGCTGAAGAAACCCGAGGATACCCAGTGTCAGCGTAGACCTGGGGGAGGAAATCAAATGACCACTTCAAGAAAGGGGGCTTGAAGGAAGTGACCACGCTCACTGATCAGAGCCACCTGAACAAAGGCACAGCCTCCAAAGCAGCATTGCCGGAGGCGCTGGGCAGAGGCAGGAGCCAGCTGCCACGGGCATCGGCCAGCATTCCTGCGGGGGGGGGAATGGTGGACTGCAAGACCACATGGGTCCCATCCAACTCAGAAGGCCAGGGCTTGGGGGCTTGTCCACTCCTGTCCCCAAAGACATCAAATCTCATTGCATTTCCAGGGGATGCCACTAGGGGAAGCCATGGCTCCCAGGTGCAGTGGGGCAAAGCTAGAAAGTCAAGAAATTCACTTTTGATATGTTCTTGCCATTCCTGAAGGCCTGAGCTGCCTGAGAGGACAGGGGTAGGGAACATTCCTACAGGTCGGGAATAAGGACCCTGCTGGGGATCCTGAGCTACAAAGGCCCTATTGGTCTGGGGCTGCCTGTCAGAGCAGCAGAGGGCCTGGTCAGAGCACAGAGCTGGACATCCGGACACCTGACTCCAAGCTGTGCCCCGGGAGACCCCAAGAAGATAAATCTGCCTTTGGAGCCCCCAGCTCTCCTCTCCTCACTTTGCTTTCATCAGCTTCCAGCAGAGGCAAAAGGGCCCATGCTCCCAGCGCCCTGTCTCAGCTCAGTGTAACAAAAATGTCTCATAAACTAACATCCCCACACTAAGGCAGGAGCAGCCCTCCCTCCCCCAAGACAGACACTGCTAAGCCATATTAGCATGCTTTCCGCTGAGCCACAGCCACCCACGGAATCCTTCTTGACATGATGCTCTAGGAAACCCCGAGCTGTCTGTCAGAATTGCCCTGCAAGGTAAAACTTACTTGGCGCGTCTGTCGTAAGGGGTCAGGAACCTTTAGAAGGAACATAAAGGAAATGCTGAAGCTACAGTAATGAACAGGCATGTCAAACTGAAGTTATGGAAAAATTCCAGGTACCTAAAAAACAAAGGTGGTTCCTTCGGGCAGGGAAGGAGAGGACAGTGTAGGTGAGTCTACCTACGAGTCGATTCTGTCTGGGTCCTCTCACAAGTCAATGCAGTTCAATTCCCAAACACCGATGCCAGTCCTGTGCCAGGCCTGTGCTAGAGGCTGGTCCCTGCCCTCATGGGCCAGTGATATGCAGATACCAACAGGATCAGGCAGAATAAGGGTGGTGCCTTTCAAAGAAACACAATGGCCAGGGCAGGACGAAGCAGAGAAGGAAGCGTCAGTAGGTGAAAGGCGGGAAGTATAATTGGGGTCAAATTGTGGAGGTCTTCGAAGGCCAGGAAGAGGGTTTGTCCTCCTAAGCCACCACCCAGAAATCATCTACTTGAAGGGTGGGATGCCCCCAGGGAGCCATCAGGGCAGACTCTCAGGAGGCCTTTGGGAAAGCCTGCCTTTCGTCAATTTCTTTTTGTTTTTTTATTTTTTTAGAGACAGGATCTCCCTCTGTTGCCCAGGCTGGAGTGCTGCAAGGCAATCATAGCTCACTGCAGCCTCAAACTCCTGGCTCAGCCTCCCGAGTAGCCTGGACTACAGGCACATGCCATCGCACCTGGCTAATATGTTTCTTTTTTTTTTTTTTTTTAATCTTAACAGGTTTAGGTGGTACAGTTGAATTCCATTACATGTATACATGGTACAGTGGTGAAGTCTGGGCATTTAGTGTATGCATCACCCAAATAGAGTACATGGTATACCATAAGTAATTTTTTTAATTTTTATTTTTGTAGAGATGGGGTCTTGCTATGTTGCCCACACTAGAAAATATCTCTTATTCATCCCTATTTTCCTAGTACCTTGCATGAGTGAACGCTGCCAACAAATGTGGAAGGAAGGGAGGGAGGGAGGAGGAAAGAAGGGGGCACCAGTCCTGGTCCAGGGCACTGGCAGCTGTGCCTGGTGGCCTGGCCTCCTGGTGTTTACCTGCCTCACACGACCTGGCACCTCCCAGCTCAAGCCCTCAGTTTCTCCCCTATTCTGAGCAGGGAGGACACAAGCCCTCACCAGCTGCCTCCGACTGCTAGTGCCTGCCAGCACCTCCTTAGCCCAGATGGTCCCCACCCTGGCCCTGAATACAGGCTGGGCAGAGCTCAGGGCTCCAGGGAGTCTCCCTGAACTTCCTGCCCGGTGAGTACCTTATGCCAACCCCAGAAAGCTACCCTCAGGCTGCTCTCCAACAGAAGTGTTTGATACTCCGCTGGACAGACAGACACCTTCTCCTCAGCTCTGGGGTCAAGCTGGGGGCCTGACAAGGACTGGGGGAGAAACTGAGGCACAGAAGAGTCCTATCACTCAAGCTAGAGATGTGAGGAAGGTCTAGGGCAACCAGGAAGAAAGACAAGTTTCCGGGTGTCCACGGCCCCACTCAGTAGAGAGCAAGCCTCCAACTTCCCAACTCTTCAGACTTCATTTGGCTCCCTGAGCCTGCGGGGGAGTCTGCTCTCCGCAGCACAGCAGGGGCCATGCAAAGCAGAGGCTGTGACAGCGATGATCAGACAAGGCCAGAGTAGAACAAATAAAAAACATGGGAGTCCCGCCTCCCAGCCCACACACCTGTGCCCAGCCACACCTCTGGCTTCTAGACTCCCTGGGAACCTCTCCTGAAGACAGGCCCTGGGGCAGTGGCAGGTGGAGATTGGACCTCAGTCTCGAGGGAAGTGAAAGGGTTAACTCTCCCAGGTCCCCTGGTCCAGTCTAGCCAGCTCACCCCAGAGCACTGCAAGTCCTGGCTCATCCTTGGTGCTCTCTCAATTTCAATTTCCCCCACTCCTCCTTCCACCTCCTTCTGGGAGACATCGGGAGGAGAAGCTAGGGGCCCTTGGCACCAGCTGTCTCTGGGGTGTCATTTAATACTGCCAGTAATCACCATCTCCCTGTTTATTAACTCTCTTTCCCTCCTGGCTATTCTTGTCATCCTGGATCTCTCTGTCCCTCTGTCTGTCTGTCTAGCTCTCACAACATACACATACACGCACACTGTGAAGGGGAAGAGCAAGGGCCAGGACAAGGCACACACTCGTTTCTTGCCACTGCGGTTCCTGTCCCACCAGACTTCTCCCTTTAAAACTGGTCCCATCGCCAACTGGGAGGCAGGACGCAGGAGGTAGGATGATTCAGGGACAGAGGTACAGAGGACTCTTCTAAACCAGCAAAGCAATCACACAAAGCAAGCTCAGGAAGAGAACACTGAGGACAAGTTTGAGGATGGGGACGGGGAATACACAATTAGAAAGCACCCAGGGATAAAGATTCCTCTCCCAAACAGAATAGAGTTATCAGAGTCACGCTGACCATTTATGTGTTTAATATGCTACAGGAGAGGGGAATGGAGCCTCTTTCCCCTGGCAACCCAAGGACATTCTGCTTCTGAAAATGATTTATGAACTCCAGGGTGCGCTACAGCTGTAAGGCGTTGTATCAGTCACCAACCCAGACGCCACTGGCAGGAAGGAGACCACAGGCAGGATGGAGGGGTGGGGGCCTTTGGCCTGCCCCATGCCCACTGCAGGGTCCTGGGCTTGGTGATTACAATGATCACACATCCACAGGACACTTCTGATTTCAAATACCCAGCACTTCTGTCAGACCAAGTGGCATAATTTGGAGATTTGAAAATGTGGTCCTTTCTGGAATGCCCGGCAAGTGTCCTTCTTTCTGCAGTTGCTATGGTAGCAGCCACTGTGGGTGCTGGGCGGCCCCTGTGAAGCCCACCGGCAGTGAAGTGGGAGGGCGCCTCTGTCCGATACCCCTCTCCTCCCACCTCAGTCACAGGCGATGGGAGGACGGTTGTCGCGGCCTCAGCCTGGCACCTGGCCTCATCCCTGGAGCGAAGGCAAAGTCCAGAGACAGCCTCGTGGCCCGCAAGCGGGGCCCACTAAGAGATAAGGGCCACCCTTTGCATTCCGCAGCCAGGGCGGCACGCGCTGCCCGGTCCCCGGCGCACGCCCCTCCTGCTGGCAGACCGGGACAGCTGGTCATTCCCTGCGCTCCGAAAGGGAGGTGGGCACCCGTCACAAGTCACCCTCCTGCGGGCGGCGCTGCCTCCCGCTCGCGCTCGTTCCCCTGGCGCCTCGCGGGGTCTGGCCGAGGGCGGAGGGCGCGGGGGGCGCGCGGTCCCAGCCCTTCGGCGCCGGCCGGGGGGGTGGTTGGTTCCGGTGCGGAGGGAAAGGGGAGGAGGGCACTGCGAAGTGAGCAGTCCTTGTCAGGGGGGTGGTGGCTGCACGGGGCAGGCGCTCCTCTGTCCCCAGGGCCCCACTGAGCGGCCCGCGGTGCGAGCGGCCGGGGGCGGTGCCGCCCGCGTCCCCGCCCCCTCCCGCCACCGTCCCTCCCCGCCCGGCCCAGCGCTGCCCGGTCCCGCGGGCCGCGGCGTCCCAGTCCCAGGCCGGGCACCGCGGCTGGCATCGCCGGGGGAGCCGACAGCGACGGGGAGCCCCGCGGGCGGGGGCCGGCGGCGCGGGCGGGGGCCGGGACACCTGCGGGCACAGGTGAGCGGCGGGAGGGCCGGGCGGACGGGGGCGGGGCGGACCGAGGACCCGGGGCCTGGGAACCGGGGCGGGGGCGGGGGAAGGCCTCGCCTCGGCTCGAGGGAGGAAGGGAAGCTGGGCCGGAGCTGAGAAAGGACCCCGGGTGGGGGAGCAAGAGGGAGACGGAGCCCTTACAGGGAGGGGCAGGGGAGACGATGAACGTTTTCCTCCTCTGCTCATAAATCAGAGAGAAAGTAAGGGGAGGGCTGAGAAGGGACCTCAGGCCCCTCCGGTGCGGGGACAAGCACCTGCACGGCCTGCTTGAACCCACCTCCCCTGTCCTCTCCAGACCCTGCCCACTCAGCAGGTGGGTCCTCCCTCCAGGTTTAGGGGGAAGGGATGGAGCCCCAGCCTGGCTCCCGGCTCCATGGTGTTGTCCGAGGCTGGGAGAGACTCTTCCTCCACTTGGCTGACCTATAAAGACCAGTGGCCTGATTGATATCTGTCCCCAGTCACCTCCTTGTCTGTGGCCAGGAGGAGCCAGCCAAGGGGTGGGCAAACTTTCCAGTAAAGGGTCAGACAGTAAATATTATGGACTTTGTAGCCTGTACAGTGTGTCACAACTAGCAGGAAAGCAGACACAGACAATTAGTAAACCAGTAAAGTTGTATTCCAATAAAACTGTATTTGTAGACACTGAATTTGAATATCATATAATTTTCACTTGTCCCAAAATACTGTTTTCTTTGGTTTGTTTCAACTATTTCCATATGTAAAAACCATTCTTAGCTTGCAGGTTGTACAAAAATGGGCAACTGCCGGGCTGTCTCCAGCCGCCTGCGCTCGCTCCCCACCCATTGCCTCCCTGCGGCTCTTCCCAGGCTGTGCAAGGACAAGGGGGCAAAGGGGTGTATCTACGTAGAAGGGGAATCCTTCCGCCTGGGGGTATCCAGAAAGCCAGGGACCTGTCTGTGACCCTTGCCCCCGGCTACTCTTAGAACAACAGCATCCTTTGAGGCCAGTGTAGGAGTTTGTACCCCAAATGTGCACACATGTGAGGAAGGAGATAGATCCCAAAGGGGCCTTCTACCCAGCCTATGCCTGGACCTCCTCTACCCTACCAAGTCATAGATGAGGCCACCTCCCCAACCCTCTGCCAACAAGTGACCAAGCCCTTGGCCCTCACCTCCCCCGCTCCACTCTCTTTCCCTCCTCCCTTGGTCTACAGCCTGGTGCCACTCACTGATCTAGGCTGGTCCTCCCATTCCTTTCTTTTCTTTCTTGTGGCCTCAGGGGACTCCTTTCTCCTGTACATTGGAGCTATGACCCTTTGGAGGTGACCCAGGAGAGAAGGGATGCATGCCCTCAGTCCTCCAGATGAGGGCCCCCTGCATGGACTTGTGGCCTCCCGCATTGAGACTTACGGGGGCAGACATCGGGCCCCTGCCCAGGGCACTGCTGGCAGTCGCTATCCCCGAGGAGGCCCCGTGCTGGTGAGTCCAGGCTGTGCCCGAAGGTGACCTGGGTGGGGCAGGAGGGAGGATGCACAGGCTTTGGAGTCTCTGTCCCCTTACAGGCTCATAGGCTCTCTTTTCCTATCCCTTACTCTACTCTTCTTTCCTGGGTTGCGGGGGAGAGGAGGGCAGTGCCTGGTCCAGGCTCCTAGACAGCCCGGGCAGGAGAGGCAGAGAGCCGGGAGAAGCCAGGCCCGCGGAGGAGGTGTTGTTAGACAGGTCTGAGGCACAGAGCTGCAGGTAAGGTCACCAAACCCTGGAGCTGGCACCTCCCAGGTTCCTGCCTCTACACAGCAGGAGTTTGAGGGCTCCCTGTGACCTGCCTCCCTCTGAGTCAGGACTGAGGAAGAGCAAAGGTTCAGGGTGCCCCTACGCCCCAGGTGGAGGAGGGTGTGGGGTGCCCACCTCAGCTCCACCCCTGGCTCCACCTGCCTGGGCCTCCTCCAATCCCGACCAAGGAAAAGGGTGTGGCAGCCAGAGCTCCGGTCTGTCCCTCAGCCTCCAGGCTTCCCTTGAGGACAGTTCTGCTTCTGACTGGGGGTATCCCCTGCCTCACTGGAGGAGGATTTGGCCCTTGGAGATGGGGACACTCACAGGCTGTGGGTGGGAAGCAAAACTAGGAAGTATGTGGGGTAATTCAGGCCACAGGCAAATCAAGGAATGTGACCAGGCCTGCCCTGGGAGGAGACTTCTGTGGCCTCAGCCTCTCACACGGAAGGGCAGCCACTCCCAGCTGGATAGAACACAGGCTGCACGCCCCTAGGGAGGAGGCCGCACATGTGTGTGCTCTCATCCCCATGTGCGCGGGAGGTTGGTCACACACAAGGAGAGCTGTGGGGACCCAGACTGCAGTGTGCACTACATGTTGTCCGTGCAAACCCATGACACAGAGAGCACACGTGTGAGCAGGAGACACTGGGGGTACACACACCAGAGCTCAGGCGTGTGCGTGCCTGCGCTCCTGCCCCCAGGCCCACTGGCAAGCCAGGCTGAGTGCCTCTGCCCACTCAGCTTGGCTCCCCTGGCAGCAGCCACTACTCAGGGCAGGAGCAGCCTACACCACACTGATAGGAGGGGAGAGGGAACCAGCCCAACTATAGATAGGGGTGGGGGGCAATGTCTAGAGCCAAGCCTGGGCCCCACTACCTGTCTGGGACTTCTCGGAAAAGGGAGGCACCCCCAGAACTTCCCCTGCTCCCCTGCCAGGATCCCAGTCGCCGATACCTCCAGCACTATGTCCCCTTTGCCAAGGGTTCTGGCCAGGCCCGAGGCCTGTCTCCCATGAAGCTGCGAGAACCAGAGCCCGAGAAGAGGCATGGAGGCCATTTCGGGGTTGGCCTACCTCACTCCCCCAAACTCAAGGTAAGGGGGTCCCTCTTCTCCCACCCCCATGCACCCAGGCCGAGTAAGCCGCAGGGGCTGGGACAGGGTCGAGAAGGCTTCTGCCTGCAGCCCCCCAAGAAGTCAGGCACCACTCTGTCTGGAAACCCGCTCAGGGGGATGTGTACTTGGTCCATGCATTGACCCAGTGACTTTGACACAAGACATGTTGATAAAATGTGAAGGATAAACTATTAATATTAAACTCTCAGCTTTTGAAAATTACCAAGTAATGTGAGAGCTGGACATGCTCCCTCCACCCCCAAGTCCCACATCATCCTGCACCCCTGCTGTGAGCCTCACCCCTCCTCTCAGGCTGCATTTGGGATGGAGAGGGCTCGGGAATATCTGTTGCCCACATTACTTGATATCAAAAAAATTGTAAAATGTAAGCCATGCTGCTTCGTGAAAATGTCCATTTTATGGGTAAATGTCAAAACATTGCCTGAGACCGCTGGTTCCCTATGTCCTGCTCTGATCCACTTAAAGGTCCCTCTAAAGGCCCTGGTTCTGTCCCTCCCCCACCCCATTCTGAACCAGGAGACCCCTGGAAGGCATCCTTCTGGTCAGGAGCTTAGGTCAGATCCCTCTGTCCCGGGACCTTTCTTCAGACCAGGTGCCTCTCCAACCAGGTTCCAGCAATGCCTTCTGCCCTGTCATTCCAGCCAGCAGCCGGGGCCAATCCCCGACCCCAGGCCCCTACGTCCCTACTCATACTCAGTGCTGCTGGCCACCTCCCCCACGCACACGTGCACACACATGCGTGCACACACAGCCCTCCCGGAGCCCTGTGGGCTGGGTCCCGAGGAAGTGGCCAGGACTGATCCCCTTCTCGCCTCCCCTAGGACGTCACCAAGGCCCACGAGCTGGAGGTGAGGCTGCACACGTTCAGCATGTTTGGGATGCCCCGCCTGCCCCCTGAGGACCGGCGGCGCTGGGAAATAGGAGAGGGCGGTGACAGCGGCCTGGCTATCGAGAAGTCCTGGAGGGAGCTGGTGCCTGGGCACAAGGTGGGCCTGAAGCAGTGTCTGTCCCCATGGCACTACAGACATGCAGACACGCACTCTGCTGTGGAGGAGGGAGAGGCCTCGGGAGGTAGGGTCATGGGGAAAAGCGTTTGGAGACACCTTGATCTTGGTTCAGATCCTAGCTTTGCCACTTACTGGTGAGACCTTGGCCAAGACAGCCAACCTCTGTGAGCCTCAGTTGCCTCATATGTAAAATGGGGCTAACACCATCTATACACTGGAGGGGTGGTTTGAGGACCAAAAGGTTATGCACACAGTACCTTCAATCTGTGACGTGGATCCAGTAGCACTTAATAAATGGTACCTGGCCGGGCGCAGTGGCTCACACCTGTAATCCTAGCACTCTGGGAGGCCGAGGCGGGTGGATCGCTCGAGGTCAGGAGTTCGAGACCAGCCTGAGCGAGACCCCGTCTCTACTAAAAATAGAAATAAATTATCTGGACAACTAAAAATATATAGAGAAAAAATTAGCCGGGCATGGTGGCACCTGCCTGTAGTCCCAGCTACTAGGGAGGCTGAGGCAGTAGGATTGCTTGAGCCCAGGAGTTTGAGGTTGCTGTGACCGAGGCTGACGCCACGGCACTCACTCTAGCCCGGGCAACAAAGTGAGACTCTGTCTCAAAAAAATAAAAAATAAATAAAAATAAAGGGTACCTGCAATTCTGATCAGCAATGCCCACTGAAACAGCACTGTCCCCACCCCAGGAGATGAGCCGGGAGCTTTGCCACCAGCAGGAAGCACTGTGGGAGCTGCTGACGACCGAGCTGATCTACGTGAGAAAGCTCAAGATCATGACCGACGTGAGCCTCCCTCAGCCCTGCCCTGGCCCTGTCCGCAGCCCCTCGCCCATCTCCGGTGCATTTCCCCCAATCTCCCAGACCAGAGGGGCAGGACACCAAGAGATCCCCTGATTTCAGACCTGCCCAGGATCTGGGGAGAGGGGTTGGCAGCACTGAAGTTGGTGGGAGGTGGGGAGTGGCACTGAAGGGCCAGGCTGGGGTCCCAAGAGGAGAGTGGTCAGGCACTGAGACCCTCATCTTTCTCCCTGCATCTAGCTCCTAGCCGCTGGCTTGCTGAACCTGCAGCGAGTGGGACTGCTGACGGACGTGAGTGGGAGCCGGGGACGGGAGCCTGGGGTAAGGGTGGGGGCGGCACAGAGGGCCCTCCAGGCTGCCCCATTTCCTGGGTGCTCCTGCCCACCCTGCTCCCCTTTTGCTCTAGGCCCCAAGCAGGCCGCAGATCCCCCCTCTCCTAGTACTCGGCCCTTTGAGGCCACAGAGGTGGAGGGAAGGCCGGAGCCCCGCCCCCGCCCTCCCACAGCCAGTGCTACCAGACAGGGACCTGCCAAAGACATGTTGCTAAATTCTGTTCCCTCCTCCAGGTGTCAGTTGAGACCCTGTTTGGAAATGTCCCCAGCCTGATCCGAGCCCATCAGAGCTTTTGGGAGGAGGTGCTGGGGCCCGCCCTGGAGGGGATGCGTGCCTCAGGCCAGCCTCTGGACCCCCTCAGCCTGCAAAGCGGCTTTCTGACGGTGAGGGCTGGGGCAGGGCCACATCCCAGTGGGGCAGGACTGGGAGACCCAGAGGGGTCCTGTCTGTGGGGCATGCCTAGGGACTTGAATCCTTGTGTGACTGGAGAGGCCTGCAGGGCGTAGCCCTTCCCTGAGACAGCTCCATTTCCACGCATCAGGGCCTCCAGAAGCCCACAGGACCTTTGGCACAGAGGCCAAACTTGTGGGACAGAGGGCAGGAGGTGAGGTGATATTTGGGGTGGGGCTACGCCCTGCAGGCGTAGCAACTATAAAAGCTTAATTCTTAGAGCTCTGTCAACAAACAGCTGGGTGCAAGAATGGGGCCTAAGTGAGGGGACCCTTAGGATGACTTGGGAGGTGGGTGCAAAAGGCCACCAGGAGCACCCGAGTGGAGACGAGTGACAAGAGAAAGCAAGGGTCAGACTTGCTTCCCCAGTTTTACCCGGCCAGTCAATGTGGGCCCTGCAGGAAAGCGTTGCAGCGGGTAGAGAGGCGGGGGGACGGTCTCCTGGGAGCCCTTCCACAGGAGCAGGGCTTCTGGGCAAACCCTTGGGTCACCCCCACCCCTGGGTGAAAGGGGATCTGCATTGTCCCCAAGACGGTCTGCCTGAATTATTGATGATGGGAGAGTAAGCCAGAGCAGCAGGGCCTGGCCGCACAGTGGACAGAAGGAGCCCAGAGGGCAGCGGTGGGTCTGTCCCGGGACCTCAGGCTCCTCCCTGGAGTGCGGAGCGAGAGCTGGCTGTGCGGGCCAAGGAGGTAGCGACTGGCAGGAGCTGGGCCAAGGCCTGCACGAGGCTCTCCTGCCCTGCTCCCATGTTCCGCAGCCGGGGCCTGTCCTAATGACCTTCCTCCCCCTGCCTGCTCCCCGCACCCCGTATCTGTCCCTCCAGTTTGGTCAGCGGTTCCAGCCCTACGTCCAGTACTGCCTGCGAGTGAAGCAGACAATGGCTTACGCCCGGGAGCAGCAAGACA
Source organism: Lemur catta (assembly GCF_020740605.2). NCBI lineage: Eukaryota > Metazoa > Chordata > Mammalia > Primates > Lemuridae > Lemur > Lemur catta. The sequence continues at coordinate 93,531,754 of NC_059133.1, read as the reverse complement.
ATAACCCTCTCTTCCACACCTTCGTGCAGGTGGGAGGGGGCAGCCGGGGAGGGGGGGTGCGTCTTGGCCAGCCAGGTCATCCCAATCTCCGCTGGGCCCGAGTTCATGACCAGGTGGGGCAGGCGGCCAGCAGATGCCTGAGCCCCGCTCACCTCCCGGCAGTGGTGTGAGAAGCACAAGCGCTCGGGGAGGCAGATGCTTGGGGACTTGCTCATCAAGCCCCACCAGCGTGTCACCAAGTACCCACTGCTGCTCCAGGCCGTGCTCAAGAGGAGCCCAGGGACACAAGCCCAAGAGGCCCTGAATGCCATGGTAGGTGCCCCGGCAGGGCCAGGACCCTGGGGACTTGGGGGCTGGTGAGTGGGCACCGATCCCTGTGTGTGGGAGTGTGGCCCTGACCAGCTCGGCCAGCTTTAGCATGCTGTGGTTGTCACTGGTTGGAAAGGATGCTGAGCTGTCCCTCCTCCTTCACCCCCAACCCCCCACCTAGATTGCAGCTGTGGAGTCATTCCTGCGACACATCAATGGGCAGGTCCGCCAGGGCGAGGAGCAGGAGAGCCTGGTGGCTGCAGCCCAGCGCATTGGGCCCTACGAGGTGCTGGAGCCGCCAAGTGAGGAGGTGGAGAAGGTGAGAGAGGGCAGAGGGAAGGGTCTCAGCAGAAGCAAGGGGCCCGGATGTAGGTGAAAGGGATGCCTGGGGGGCGGGGGCAGAGGTCAGAAGACCCTGTGCTTGGGTGCCACAGAAGCGATGCAACCAGCATTCCTTCCTGGTGGTGAGGGTCTAAGGGACAGAGGTCAGAAGAGCAAAAAGGAGGCATTAGGGCACTTGCTCAGCCCCTGGGGAGGAACGGAGAGAGAAAAGTGGTGCTACTGGCAGAACACAGAGCCACCCTTGGCTGGGATGTAGAGACAGCCTGCCGGCACCCTGTCTGTCCCCTCCCCTGCCTGTGTCCCTCAGAGCCTGCGTCCATTCTCCACCCTGGACCTGACGTCCCCCATGCTGGGGGTTGCCCCTGAGCACACCAGACAGCTGCTGCTGGAGGGCCCGGTGCGAGTGAAGGAGGGCCGGGAAGGGAAGGTGAGGCGCCACGGGCGGAGTGCGGGAGGTGGGAGCCGAAGTGAAGAGAGGGAAGGTGGGACACGGTGCGGCAGAAACACTGGACGTGGGAGAAGAGGGCTGCGCAGTGTTGGGGAGAGGACGTGGTTCCGGCTGAGCTCCGGCTGTTTGTATGACCCTGAGCCAGCCACCTCCCCTGCCTGCAAAGCAAGAGAGAGCGCCACACGGACACCCTTCCCGCCTGCGTGAGCCCCGCTCCCCAGCCAGCCCTTCCCCCGGCCCCAGCTGACCCCATCTCTTTCTCCCATTGCCCCCGCCCCAGCTGGACGTGTACCTGTTCCTCTTCTCTGACGTGCTGCTGGTGACCAAGCCCCAGCGCAAGGCAGACAAGGCCAAGGTCATCCGCCCCCCTCTGATGCTGGAGAAGCTTGTATTCCGACCCCTGCGTGACCCTCGTAGGTCGCTCTCGCGGGGAGCCTTCTCCTTCTCCCTGCCTCCTGGAGAAGGGGAAGGAGAGGTAGGGATGGGGATCAAATAAGGCCCAGCCCTTGAAGCAGACCCTCTCCTCCACCCAGACTGCTTCCTGGTGATCCAGCTCACCGAATTCCAGTGCGTGTCTAGCGCCCTCACGGTGCACTGTCCCAGTTCCACAGACCGTGCCCGGTGGCTGGACAAGACCCAGCAGGCCCAGGTATGGGAAGGCCAGGCATGGGGAGGGATGGGCAGGGCCCCCCAGTGCAGAGACAGAGCACTGGGGGGGGGATGGGGGAGAGAGAGGCTCCGTGGAGTCGGGTTCACACTGGACCGTCGGGCGTGCCCTCGGAAGGGAGATGGAAGCCATCGCTCAGGAGCTGGTGTCTGAGCACCATTTGGGGGATACCTGCGAGTATGTCGGGGGGACAAGAGCGGGAGGGAAGGGCATTCCCAATGGGGGAGCAGAATGTGCAAAGGCCAGAAATGTGAAACAGTTGTGCATGTTGACAGAACCGCCACATGGCAGTTCGGTATCACTACGGCATAAGGTACAAGGGCAGACGCAGCAGGAGAGAGGCTGGGAGGTAGGGACCACCCAATCATGCCCACCTCTGGACACCACGCTGAATAACGTGAACTTTGTCCTGCAGGTGACATGAGTCACTGGAGGTGTTAGGCAGGGCAGTGACATGGGCAGGTCTATGTGATAAAAGCAGGAATTCAAAAGAAGAGAGATCTGAATGGAGCTGTATCGGGTACCACACACTTGGTGGCTTAAAGCACAATAGAAATGAATTCTCTCGAAGTTCTGGAGGCCGTAGTTCGAAATCAAGGTGTTGGCAGAGCCGAGCTTCCTCCCAGGCTCTAGGGGAGAGTCCTTCCTTGCCTCTGCCAGCTTCTGGTGGCTCCAGCTGTTCCTTGGCATGTGGCAGCAAAACTCCAATCTCTGCCTCTGTCTCCACATGGCCTTCCTCTCTATGTCTCTGGGTCCAAATCTCCCTCTCCTTTCTCTTATAAAGACACCAGTGTTAGATTTAGAGCCTGCCCTAAATCCAGGAAGCCCTCATTTTGAGATCCAACTTAGGATCTTTCCACATCTTCAAAGATCCTTTTTTTCCAAATAAGGTCACATTCACGGGTTCCAGGGGTCAGGACTTGGACGTTATCTTTTTGCGGGCCACTGTGCAGCCCACTGCAGAAGCAGCATGGCCTAAGAAGGGTGAAGATTTGAATTGGACTTTTAAGGATGGGGAGGACCATAAGCAGAGGAATCAGAGGCACAGTTGGGCTGGATTTATTCTGGGGACAGTGACCACATCTGTGTGAGTCTGGAGCACAGGGTTTTGCTGGCTGTATGACCTTGGGTACGTTATGTGGCTTCCCTCAGCTTCAGTTTCTTCAGCTGCAAAGCAGATATGAATAATAACAGCACCTGCCCCATAGGGGAGATTCGAAGAAATCATCCCGACTAGGCACACAGCCCGGGCCAGCGCTCACACGTGCCCAGGGGCTCAGGGGCGGGAGGACGGAGGGGATGAGTGGCCTCCAGAAGTCTCTGTGTGGAAGTCCGCATCGGCAAGGGGACCCCTGACAGAAAAGGAATCCTGTTTGTTTAGTCATTGCTCCCTGGGAAGGGTGGGGCCGGTGTGGGAATATTTCATTTTAAACAGAAGCACTTGGAAATTGAGGCAGCAGGAGACAGCCAGGTGGAGATGTTTTAGGGGCTTTGGGAACTATGGAAACAGGCCTGGAATTCAGGTGAGAAGGAAGGATGGAAGCCGGAACCTCAAGGTCTTATGTCTTCCAGCCCTGCAGGGCTTCAGCTTCCTTGAATACCTAAGCAGGATGGTGACAGTCCCCAGGAAGCCAAAGGTAGGGGATGAGCAGGGGGGCCTGTGGGTTTTGTGGAGAGGGTGGTCCCGCCTGCCCTGAGCCCTGCTCCCGGCTCAGTTCCTAATCCCCTCTCTGTATAGCAGGGCCTTCTCTCCACCACCTCTGCCCAAGCCTAAACACACCTTCCCCTAGCCTGGACTGACTGGCAACTAACACCATCCTCGTGATTAATCAAGTTTCCTGAAGGCCGGGGCTCGAGGACAAAAGTGGAAGCTAGTAGTATCAGTGTTCCTAGAGCCCATTACTGGCAGGCACCCTCAGAACTTTCTCCTCTGCCTTAGATTCCCACGACAAACCCCCACTGCACCTTCTCCCTTCAGAACCCCCAGCAGCCACTAAACATTGCCCATGCAAAATAATTTAGCACAACCCCCCCCAGACTCGCGCCAGGCGAATAGGAAAGGTCTATAAGGATCTATAACCAAGACACACACGGAGGCTTCCTGGCCAGCAAAACAAAGAGAACTAAAACTGCAATTAGTTTTCCTGCCATTGTCTCATGCCACATGCTTAGGGGATCTTCTCTGTAGTGCCATCAGTCATATCTACTGGTCCCCTCCATAGAGCAATCCTGGGGGTCAGACCACTGTTTTCTCCCCTTTGCAGAAATGTAGATTTGTTCCTGGTGGGTCTAGCTGCGTGGCTTGCTCTTTCAGAGAAAATGAGCTTCTCAAGGGGGAAGAGACTAAATCTTGGGGAACGCCCATGTTTGTGGGCTGGGGGGAAGAAAAGGAACCAGTGATGAGAACAGAAAGAACTGTCAGAGATGGAGGCCAAGACATTAAAACAGGAGAGCCTTCTTCGGGCAGCCCAGAGTAAGAGCCAGGGTCTGAACCTTGGGGCTGTGGCCCGTGTAATCCGTGTTCCCAGCGGGTTACTTCCCTTCTCTGAGTCTGGCCTTGATCTGGGGACTTGCAGTGCTGAGGGTAACTACCATGCCAGACAGACGGGAGGATAGTGTTGGTAAACGGCTTGGCACAATGCCCAGCACTTCATGGACACCCCATAAATGTTTGTCATTGTCATCATTGGATCGAATGGCTGATGGTGCCTGGGTGGGGCCCAAAGCTGACTGGGGAAGGGCATGGGGTCTGTCGCTCAGGAAGTCAGTGGGCACCTCCTAGAGATCAGTTTTAGTCCAGCACTGGGGAGCTCTTCGGGGAGAGCAAGTGAGTGTGGGCGCTGCCCCAGGGGCAGCAGGGAGAGGAGACATTTCCATGTCACCAAACAAAGGAAGAAGGATCCTGCCTCCCTTCCTCTTCCCAGCTTCAAGGGGTATCGTGTTCCGGCTCAGGCACAATTTCCTCTTCGTTTCCTGGCGTCCTCCCATGTGTCTCTCTCCTCTTATCCATCTGAGCTGAGAAAATCCCCCAGGGTTGCTGGAGAGGCTTTGGGGTAGCTGGGGGGGCACTTCAAACAGGCCCCCAGTGCACAATGCTCCCCCCACCTCCCTGCCCCTTCCCAGGTAGGGCGGCACGTGACAAGTTTAGTGGAGATGCTGGCACTGCTGGTCCTCACAGAAACCCCCTCAGCCTTCCAGTTCTTTTCTTCCGCACAGTAGCCCCGTCCTGGGCATCCCAAACACAAGGCTGCACTTGGGCGCTGGGGGGCAACAGGGCAGGGCACCTCGGCAGGACAAGCAGGCCACGCCGGCTGCTCACCCACCTTTCTTGCTTCACACTGAGCTGGGAGATGCAGCCTGGGGAAGGGGAGTCCGGCCTGGCCCTGGCCTGCTGGTTTCCTGCCCCCAGCTCCACCCCCTGCTCCAGCCAACAGACCACGTCTTCCAAGGCTGCTAAGGGCCCTTGCGCTACCACCACTCACAAGATGAGTGACTGGAGAGCCTGGGAGGGAGGGCTGATGTCATCTTCCTATCCCTGTCCACGCACTTCCCCAGCACGTCTGTGTCCTGACCCAGCTGCCCCGGTGTTTCTGGAGAGGCTCTGGGAAAGTCCGGGTGCCCAAGAGTTGCTGGATTGTCTACGTGCAGCTGGGGAGAGGTTGAACATATCTAGCAACTAGGACGGCCTGGGCACCAGCCAGCCAGAATGGAGCACTGTGCAGGGCAGGGTGCTAGAGGTCCTCCTCTGTGCCAGATGCCAGCCCTCTAGTTGCTAGATTACGGGGTGGGGGCGGGGGGATGGCAAGGAAGGGGGGAGGCCCAGGCAGCAGCCATGCCCTGGCCAGCATGGAAGCATTTCAATATTTTAACAATGATACGGCCATACCAGTGAGTACCGGTAACAGTGCTGCCCACAGCAGCCCCCACTGCCTCCGCTTGCCAAGCCTCCACCTACCTCCTCTCCTCGGCTTCCACAGCCTTCCTTCCCCTCCCCCAAGCTATTGTCCTTCAGGAACCCTTTACCATCCGAGGCTGCCTTCCCTCCCCTCCCCAAGCAATTGTCCTTCAGGAGCCCTTTTCCCTGCAAGGCTGCCCTTGAAAAGCGGTGTGGTTGCTGAACCAGGACTCAAAGAGCAAGGCCCAGTCCCAGCTCTGCTTCTCTATACCTGTTCGAGCGTGAGCAAGTCACTCTATCACTCTAAGTCTAGTTTTCTCATCTTTAAAGTGGGCTAAGATCCATGCTTTGCACACCGCAGGGCAATGGCGTGTATCCAGTGACCACTTGCATGTGAAGGTGCTTTGAAAACCATTTCTCGGATGGCACTATTTTACTCTGATGGCACCTGTATGAAGATGTTGAGGGAGGAACGCAGACAATATAATGTGTCCTCTCCTCATCCTTCTAGGGACAGCATTGCCTTCATCCCTCTGAAGGACAGCAGAGTCCTCAGCCCAGGACAATGCCTGCTCCTAACCACCCACCTTCCTCTCCTCCCAGCTTCGGGGCAGAGGCCCAGGTGGTAGGAGAGGGGTGCTCTTGAAGGAGCAACCTAAGGGCCCAGTACCAATTCAGAGCACTTAAACCACCATCACCACCAATCAAGGAGGGCTTCCTGAAGGAGGGGGCAGAGCTGATAGAGGGTTTGCCAAGGGGGCATGAGGAGCAGGAAGAACTGTATAGGTAGGAAAAGGGGAATTCTGTTCACCCCACCCAGCCCCAACACCAGCTCTAGAGTTTGGTGCCACCAAATCCTGGCAGCACCCCAATTTCTTACTGTAAGAAGTACTTCTCGGGCAGTTACTTAACCTTATAGTCTCCATTTCTCAGCAGTAAAGCAGGGGTAAAAATATCTGCCTCACAGGTTTGTTGTGAAGATTAAATAAGATAATGTATGTAAGCACTTAGCATGGTGCCTAGCATACAGCAAGTGCTCAATAAATAAGAGCTCTTAATAATGAAAACATCCTTGCCCCAGGCCACCCTACAGAAGCTGAAAGCGGAGGAATACGTCCAACAGAAGAGGGAGCTCCTGGCCCTCTATCGGGACCAGGACAGGGAGTGCCCCAGCACCCGGCCCTCCACGCCTTCCCCGGAGGGCTCTCAGAGCAGCGCAGAGGGCAGGTAAGACCCACACGGACCACTCGGTCTCCCAAAGTAGGGGGCCCGCAGGCAGGGAGGAGGAGAGGAGGAACACAAAAGGCTGAGAAATGGCACTACGGTTTTGGGGGGAATTGGCAATACACAGAGCAACTCGGGCTGCAGGTTGGTACCAGCCATGTGAAGGGTTAAGTGGGACAGGCTACAGGGCTGGCCAGCCTAGGGGAACATGTGACCTCCCTGAGGAACAGGCTGGACAGCGAAGGTGGGTATGGACTTGTAGAATATCAGAGCTGCTGGGATCCAGCTAGTCCAGATCCCCAGAGTGTGAGCAGTTCATCCAGGATAATACAGCAGCTTAGCAGGATGGTTAAGGAGAAAAGAAGAATCTGTCACCGGGGCTGACCTCAGGGGAGCTCAGGAACCGCTCAGCAAATGCCTGCCCAGCTACCTGATACAAGGTCCTGGACCAGGTGCTGTGGATAAAATGGTTTAGAGGCAGCCTGAGCTCTTCTAGGAGCTTGCAGTGTAGCCGGCCAGAAGAGAACAACAATCCCAGGGCAATGTGAAGGAGATACAGGGAAGGGAGACTCCCTGGACTTGAACTTGAACCTGAAGCACCTGACACTATTTGCTGTTAATTGTAGGACTTCTGTGTTCTCGGCTGTCATCCCCCACCTGGTGGTAACGGAAGACACAGATGAAGATGCTCCCTCAGTACCAGATGATACTTCAGACTCTGGCTACGGCACTCTGCTCCCAGGCTCCCCCAAGGGGTCCCACTCCCCGCTGAGGCGTCAACGCCAGAGGGCCCTTCGGCGGGACCCTCGCCTCACCTTCTCCACCCTGGACCTCCGAGATGTTCCTTTGCGCCCCCAACCTCCGGACCCCCAAGCTCTTCAACGCCGAAGTGCCCCCGAACTGCCAGAAGGGATCCGAAGAGGAGACAGTCTCTCCAGGGTAGACCCCTCGGCCTGGTCTGAGGAGGAAGATGGGACCTCAGTGGGAGGGGACGTGGTGGTGGAAACCCTGCACCGGGCCCGACTTCGGGGGCAGCTACCCCGCTCCCCAACCCACACTGACTCTGCTGGGGAAAGCCCCTGGGAGTCCTCAGGGGACGAGGAAGAAGAGGGGCCTCTCTTCCTGGGACCCGGCCGCACCCCGTCCCCACACCCACTGCGGGCCGAGGAGATGGACAGGCTCAGAGAGGACATGCTCAGAGAGATCCGCGAGGAGCTGGCCAGCCAAAGGATCGAGGGGGCCCCAGAGCCTAGGGACAGCAGGCCTCGGAAGCTGACTTGGGCCCAGCTGCAGAGGATGCGGGGGCCCCACATCATACAGCTGGACACCCCCCTGTCCACGTCGTAAGTGCTGAAGGGAAACTGGCGAAGGGGGGGTACGAGGGAGGCAGGCTGGGGGAGTGTAGAAGGAGGGCTATGCCAGAGCCGGCCAAGGCAGGGGAGGGCCCTCAGCGTCTCTCTCTCCCTCCTTGCTGTCGCCCTTTGCCTAACATCTGCCTCCTGTCCTTTCAGAGAGGTGTGAGGAACGCTGAGGACCTCCAGCTTTTCTCCCAGAGGAAATCGCCCCACAAGAGTGCTGGTCACCACCCCCACCCCAGACTCTACCTCAAAGACCACATTTCCCACCAAGAAGCCTGGCCCAGGCACCCTGCCTCCTGCCCCAGACTTTGGGGATCAAGAACTGTAAATTTATGTACCATAGACACCCCTGAGCCCCACATAAAGTTGTGCATAAAAATGACTGCCCAGTGTGGGATGAGAGTGGGAAGAACGAGAACCTGGGTTCCCAGGGGTCTGTCGGCTGGCGTGTTGGTGGTGGGCTACCTGCCCTAGCTCAGTGCTCTTCCCATGCCACTCCTCAGAATCTCGCCTCTGCCCCAGCCTCCCACCGACAGACCACTCCCTCCAGGGACAGAGCTTTAATTCCAGAGTTTTAGTGTATTTACAAAAGTCCACAGCTCCAGCCGGGGCCCCATTGGTCCGTGCTTGCCCCTGCCCTGGGACAGTTCAGCCTGTTCTGTGCTTGTCCCGGCAAGGGCCAAAGGGGTGCCAAGTTTCTATTAGTGTAACGTAATTGATTTAAAAAAAAAAAAGATTGCTTATCTACTGTGAAAAAGGTTCAGGGACTAACCAGGGTCCCCCCCAGCAGCCTTGCTGGGCCCTCACACCCAAGACGGGTCTGAGGCATAGCGTCCCCTGTTCCCGAAGCCACCGGCTCGGGCGGCTGGCACGCTCCGCCTCTCCGCACACACGGCCCGCAGCGCACCTCCCTCCCGCGCACCCGCTGACTCCTGGCGGTGCTCGGGCAGCTGAAAAAAGCTATGTACACCGCGGGGCTGACGCCAAGTAAGCGGCTGCCGGCTCACGCCTGCCCCTCCGAGACGCTTCCTCTCCAGGAAAAAACAGGGGTCCCGAGGACATCCGGCGGGACCGTCCTTCCGGCCGCCCCCGGGGGCGTGCCCTCATCGGGGCAGGCGGGGCGCGGGCGACAGGGAGGCGGGGCCGCACAGCGCCTCCTCGATGTCCTCCAGGCAGCCGCGCAGGTCCATGTCGCGGAGCACGCCGCCCAGCAGCTCCAGCGTGGCCTCGCGCCGCGGCGTGCGCCGCCGCCAGGCCGCCAGCATGCTGTAGTGCGCCTCGCGCAGGCAGCGCCCGTGCTGCATCTCCAGCCGCTCGATCTCGTGCTCGCTCAGCCCCAGGCGCCGCACGAACTCCTTCCAGCGCGACGGGGGCACGCCGTCCACCACGGCATACAGCGTCGCGGGGTCGGCTGCGAAGGACGCGGGTCGGTGAGCCGCGGGCGGCGGCCGCACCCCGACCCCGCACCCCGCACCCTCCGCCCGCGCCCCCGGAGCGTCGGTGCCGGGGAAACTCACCGTCCGCGCGTGGCGCCTGCGCGCTGTCCTCCCGCTTCTGAAGTGGGGTCGGGATGGGGGTGGCGGGGAGGATGGGCTCAGCCCCCAAGTGGGGTGGGGCCATCTCTTTGGGGAGTGACGCAGCCGTGAAGTTGAAATAGTCACTGGGGGTGAAGGTGGAGCTGGAGGTGAAGGTGGAACAGGGGATGGCAGTGAAGCCCGGGGTGGGACTGAAGCCCGGGGCTGAGGCTAGGGGCTTAGTAGTAATTCCTTCAAGTTCCCCCTGAAAGAGAGAAGGCACAGCATTAGTAGGGGAAGCGGGGGTTGGGGTTAGAGGGAATTCGGGAAGCTGCGGAGATGAAGGGTGATTCCAAGCGACTTGGGTATTGCAAGATTATAAGGAAGAGGCAGGGGGACTTGGGACAGGTGCCTGGTTTCATCTTACCTCTTTTTCAGGTGTTGATTTCCCACAAACTGAGGGGGAGGGGGAAAAAAAGTAAGACATAGTAAATTTCACTTCCCTTCTCAGCCCTGGCACGGGGTACTGGGGCTGGCAATGGGGACTTGTGGTGACATGCCTCAGGGCCTATGTGGCCCCAGGGACAAGAGAACTACTGATACTGCATGACTTCTCACCAGCTGTCCAGGCCACCTCCTGCCCACAGGGTCCTCATCAGGGAACTAAGGGGACACTCCTCACCTCCCTCCACGGTATCCACTCCACCCACCCACCTCCTCCCACATCCCCACCTCCTCCCACATTCCCACCAGCACCTTTCCCCTCCCAAGGGCCCCACTCACTAATGCCATAGAGCTTGGGCTTCCACCTCGGGTAGCGGCACATTAAACCGATGAAGAGGAGGGATAAAAGGCAAAGCCCAAGGACGATCACCAGAGGCAACAGCACCGTGGTGCCTGGAGACCAAGCAGATGGCCCGTCAGAGGACAGGGGTGGGTGGGTGGAGGGGAGGGTGGTGAGGCAGGGTGTCGGCAGGCACAGGCACCCAGGCATTTTCCTCACCTGGGTCCTGAGGGCCCGTGACATTTTCAGTTAGGGGTAGGCACAACTTCGTGCACTCCAGGTTTTTCTTACAGCTAAAAGAAGAGATGGCATTGGTGAGCAGAGCCCCACCATTGGAGGAACACAGAAAAAAGCCACAGATTGTTGGACATCCTTTGCTTTACAAATGTTTTTACTGAAATTTAACCTATCTCAGGAACTGATGCAAAAGAAAATGAAACAGTTAATCACCGAAGCATTTAATTTTAGAATTGGAAAGACTTTTTAAAAGGCTGTATAGAAAAAAGTTAAATGCAGTCAAGGAAAAAATTCATTCTTTGGCTAGCAGTATGGCTCTAAGCAAGGCGTTTAACCTCTAAGCCTCAGTTTTCTCATGAGTACAACAAAGATCATTAAGTAAGATAATTATGCCTGACATAGTAAGTGTTCCATAAATGGTAGCTGTTATTGAATCATTTTATCATTGTCTACTGACGAGAATCCTGTGGCAAAGAGGTTAAAGAGCTTTTTCTCAAATGACACTGCTAGTTACAGTACCTGACTTTGGGGAGGGGTCAAACATGCATGTGAAAATGTTATTAATAAAAACATATCAATAGGGGCAGCCAGAGAGCGCTCTGGAACCAGCCCACCTTCCCGAGTTGGGAGCTGTCACTAGGCAGTGTGGGGGGATGAGAGCTTCATGCAGGGGCGGGGCGGGGCGGGGCAGCAGGAAGGACCGTGAGAAGGTGAGTTCTCAGCAGCAATCTGAAAGCAGGAGGGGCACTTCTCCCAAGTTCATGAAGAGAACCACATGGGATGGACGTAAAAGCACTTTCAAGAAGAAATGAAGCTTAGTGGAAAAAATAGAAAATAAATAGCTCTGTGTCAGACACTGTTATAGGTGTTTTTTGTGGTTCTCAAAACTTCACCAAATGACTGTCACTATCCTTACTTTAAAAGTAAGAATCATAAGGCTCAGAGATGTTGAGGAACTTGCCCAAGGGTCACACAGTGGCTAGGCTGGGCTTCAAACCCAGGTCAGTTCAACTCTAAGAGCCCTCAGAGTTTCTCTGCAAGTGAATGTGCACGAACAGCCTGTGCAGAGCCAGGAGTGAGGAGGCCTGGTCAAAGGGGCTGGGGAGGAAATAACCATATTGCATCCAACCTCAGATGCCGTCAGTAACAAAAGGCACCATTGTTTACATACCACATAGACACACACAAAGCTGCCAATTAAACCATGACAGATCATCAATTGTTGGAACATGCAGTCTCATTTCAGAGATGTGAGAGTGTGTGTCCTAGAATCAATGAACTATGTTAAACCGTATCGCCCAAGAATCTGAATATCTAAGTTAGAAGGACTGCAGGTCCTTGGGGTGTGATCTTTAGTCCCCTTAAGTCCCCTTAAGATTTGAGGAACAAGTTGAGGGGGAGGAGGAGAGACTGGTATCTTAATGATTGTCTCCCACTCAGACAGCCAGTAGGGGCCTGAGCACCCTGGGGTGTTTCCTTTGCCCTGCTCTTGGCCACAGCCACCCCATCCCACCCCTCGACCCCCACGCAGTGCCGAGGAGCTGGCAGAGATACTCACTTACTACAGGAGACACACTCGTCTCCTCTTGGGAAGAACCCTGCGTGGCAGGTGCACACGGTGTTCTGCCTCTCCTGGCCTGGGGGGAGAGAAGAGCAGCCTGGCTAAAGGAGGCGCCTGTGCATCCCAGGACTGAGGAAGGGGAGGTAGGGGGCAGGAGTGGGAAGGAAAGGGAGTGCTGCCTCATGGAGGAGGCGTGCAGAAAAGTGGAGACCTTCCTCCAGAGAGATGGGCCGACCCAGGGGTGAGGAGGGCCGTGCTCACAGGGGAGATGCACGGTGCCGTTGAGGCAGAGGCTGCAGTTGAGGCACTGGAAAAGGCTTTCACTCCTGGAATTCCCGTAAATCCTCCGGTACTGGTTTTCCCTGCAGCCACACACGGTGTCCCGGTCCACAGTGCAGGGAGAAAGCTCCACCTGGCCCATTTCTGGTGAGGAGAGGAGATGGGGTATGAGTCCTGCGTGCCCCTTCCCACATTCACTCCACTTACCTTTTCCCTGTGTGCCCTCCCGATCCTCCCGGCCCCCCGCGTGTGTCTCTGTAGCACACACAGCGTAGCACACTGCCCCACGTATGCACCGATTTGCACACACACCCCTTAAGACCCACCTGACCCTCCGACCACGCGCACTCACCTTTTCGGCACTTGGAGCAACTGAGGCAGTGTCTGAGGTGGTTCTCTGACGCGGTGAAGGAGCCGTCTTCACACTCCCTGCAGTCTGTGTCCAGCCCCGGGCCTGGACAGTCATCATGCAGGTAGGTTCCTGTGAATCAGGGAGCAGGGCTAGGCTCAGGTGAGAGCTCAGGGAAGGAGCCCCTCGCTGGGGAGAACCAACTCCCCGAGCCTCTAGGAGAGGAAGGAGGGAGAAAACCTCAGCCCAGGAGCGCGGCAAAGTTAGGAAACGACATCTGGAACAAGCAAAGGGAGCATCAGGGCCTGTAACCCAGGGTATCCGGGGTCTCTGCTTTCTCCTACCTTTGTGGCACTTGGTACAGCAAATGGAATTATTACGAGGGTGGCTATATTTTCCCTGGGGACACAGACTATCTCTCTTCTCCCGGTCCCCGAGGTGAGGGACCAGTCCAATGACCCCGGAGGGGTGGATTCCCACCAGCAGAGCCAGGAGCACCTGGGGAAGAATCAGATAGAGGAGACACCATCAGAGGCAGCAAAGCTAAAACTTCCCTAGCTCAAGTGCTTCCTCAGTGACACACTCTCCTCAGGCCACCCCTGCTCACTGAGTTCGGAGTTCTTCCTTGAAACTCAGACGGTTGGCACCAGGGCCTGGTGCTTGCTTCTCGTCTAGTTGTCCCAAGGCCCGGCTGCATTTTCCCCTGACTCTGAGTTCCCCTCGGCAGCTAACAGTGCTGGGTGTTCAAGGGATGCTTTTTCCATTGGGAACTGGCAGGTGACCTCGATGATGGCCCTTTCTTGCAACATACAGCCCTAAAGGTTGGGTTGGTGTTTCTCCACCCGAGTGCTGGCTTCCCAGTGTGTTCGCTTCGTGAGCATTCACAGCGGAGAACAACTAGGGGGTCTGTGCACTCCCCTGGGTTATGTTCTACAACGAAAAACTTTTCTGAAAAACTCAGATTGAGGTTCCTGTGGGCACCATTCTGGCGAGCGGGAAGGAGCAAAAGGAAGAGTTTCTTTACACATTTGTATCAAACCTTACTGGGACCCTGCCCCCACACTCTGTGCCCCATCCCCTTCCACTGCAACATTCACATAGACGTCCCAGGTTGGCAAGGGCAAATGGGGAGGGGAGTAAAAGGGAGAGTTCAGAGGTCCCGGATGGGGTAGGTGGGTGACAAAGTTGAGATGGGGGCAGGAGAGAGTAAAAGCAGGCAGGTCACACGCAGCTAGAGCTGGCCAAGGCTGGTGACCTGGAGCAAATGACCTGCAGGTCAGAGCTGGGGTTGTGCCAGGGGGTCCTGAAGCTCTCTGCACCCCAGGGCATTCTGGAAGGCATGTCTTACAGCCTCGGGCCAAGCCCACAACAGCTAAATGGCTTACCCTGTTCTGGCTTCAGCACCGGGAAAGCAAAGCCAGGAGTCAGTATTTAGCTCCAACTCAGACTTTGCTCTTTGATCTCTGCCAGCTTCATTTCTGGTTTTCCCTGGGCCTTGATTTTTTTTTTCTCTGCTATAAGAGCCACTTTACATAAGGATAAGACGATGTCCTCAAAGTATGTTCAACACTGGGGAGCAACAGACTAATCAGATCACAGAAACCCCAGAGCAGGAAAGGAAGGCCAGGCGGCCCACAAGGACAGGTAGTCTGGTCTTGCCCTGAGTCACCCGCTGGGAGCTGCTGCAGCAGCAGCTGCGCAGGTACAGAAGCCCCAGCCTCAGCCACAAACAAGGGAAGCTGCACACAGAAAGGAGCAGCAGCCCCCGCGGGCAGGGCAGCGACCTTCCCCAGCCCACGCCAGCCAGCACTGCGCTACCTCCCCTGAGAACAGGACAGGGGCTTCCAGGGCAACAGGAAGGTTTGGGGTGATTATGGGAAGAACATCCCAATCCTGAAAGTGTGGTTCCTTTCCCTGAAGAAGAGCTTGGAGCACCTAAGGTCACTGGCACTTTGAATCCCCTCCAGGGAACTTGGAGCAAAGCCAACAGGTAGAGACAGAGTCAGGAAGAAATGGGGGGCTCCAGTCGTAGAACAGCCTTGGAGGGAGATTTTCAGGGGCCTCTGACTAGTGAGGGACAGCCTCCCTTGGGGGGGGTCGGAGAGGCTTTCTCAGGCCATGTGGTCCCCTCCCTCTCCAGCACTTTGGGGGTTAAGTCAGATCCGGGAAAGGGAAATCTTTTCCCAGCAGCTCCGCCCCAGTGACTCAGGCCAGAGGGAGGGAGATCTCAGGGAGGGAGCGGGAACTAGCAGCTTCCCCAGCTCCTCAAGGGTCATGAGTCAGCAGAAAGGCAGAAGGGCCCAGCCAGCAGTGGGACCCCATCTGATCCCTTCCTGCTGTGGGCCAGTCCCTGCCTCCATCCCCTCTCAGAGCCCCTTTCCATCCCCTCCCCGATAAAGGAGCCTGGCCATGGACATGGAGCCCTGTCCCACTAGGCCCACATATTTCATATTCCAGGAAATGCCTCCTCTCCCCGCTCCATCCCAAAGGGAAGTCTCCCTCGACCCTGGCTTCCGCCCACCAAGTCAGTACCCACCTCTCCCTGAGGGCCTCTCAGTTCCTCCGCCCCACAGCATCCTTCCTTTAGAACAGGCCTGCTGGCTCCTCCTCCCGTTCAGCAAGTCTCCTACTGCTAACCCCTTCCCTGGCTCTCCCTCTGGCCCCCAGCACTCCCCAGTTCCAGCAGGAAGCAAACCAAGGCCACCCTCCCACCCTGGGTTCACCGCATTCCCACAGCCTGGCTGGTCTGAGGGCCTCCCTGGGGTCCCCAGGCAATCTTAGGAAATAAGGCCAATTCTGAGTCTCCACAGCCCCCCTCCCCCCGGGCCCTCTGCAGCACAGGAAAAGCTCCAAAGCCCTGAACACCCACTTCCAGGAATGAGAGGGCAGGCAAGAGGGCTGTCCGCCGGGCCCAGAGCTGTTCCCCAGCCCTCTGCGACCCCCAGGAGCCAGGGCCCTCGGGCTCCCCCATCGGTGGGCACCCAGAGGGGAGGGCAGCATTGTGTAGCAGACCAGAAACAGCAGGTGAGCTCTGGAGCCCAGACCTCAGTCTGGAGCAGAGGAAGGGCAGGAAGCCAGGGGTGCCTGTGGAGAGACAGTTGAGGGGGTGGCCCAGCACCCCTCCAACTCCCTCACAACTTCCGCCAGGGGAGGCTTTAAAGTGTGACTTCCTGTGCTGGGGCTGCAGAGTGGGGTGGAGAAGCTGAGACGACCCTGTGGTCTAACCCTGACCCAGCCACCTCGCATGGACCCACTTAGCTGTTCCCTTCCCTGCATGAATGTGTTCACTAAGTTAAAATGTGTTTGCTCATTTAATGTCAAGATCTTGGGGGAGCTCAGGACAGCATCTACTTGAGGGCCCAGCTGAGCCCCCAGCCCCCTCCCAGGAGGCCCTCCACTGGTGACGTGCCTTCCCCCAGATCATTAGACGGCTAAGCCCTGGGTGAACTTGAATAACACGAATTGACCCTATCTACTCTTGGCTGTTATCATAATATGGTTATTTTGGGTGAGTAGGTATGATCTCCCCAAGTTGACCGTGAACCCTATGTGATAAGAGAGCAGAGTGTCTTGGTCTGACAGTGTCTCATCATTCCCTGGTCTCCTCTCAGCACCCAGAACCAGGCCTCCAGAACTGAAGGAGCAGATAAACAGGAATTGATGTAGCCGGGCGTTTTGAAAACCACAGAAGAGTGAAGGCAGCACAGCAAGTGAGCAAGGCAGAATGCAGCGTGAGGTCTCTGTGATACACACTTCAGGTGGCTATTGCCCGGGCCCTTGACACGTCCCAAACAGAATCGATCAATCTCCTCGCCCAGACAAATGTCACACCACCAACTTCTCAGCACCAACACCAAGACCTTTTTTCTTTAACTTTACTTCTTTTTTTTAATATTAAAAATCCACACCAAAGCGTATCTTTTTTCTTTGCTTTTGAGACGAGGTCTCGCTGTGTTGCCCAGGCTGATCTCAAACTCCTGGGCTCAAGCAATCTTTCCACCTCAGCCTCCCAAGTACTGGGACTACGGGCTCAATCCACAGAGCTCAGCTCAATGCCAAGACTTTTGCCACCCTCTCTCCTCGGAGCCAACCTGTCTGCCAGTTCATCTTGCTAGTCCTTCCCCTGTGATCTCTCAGTCCTCTCCACGTCCCTGGATTACCTCACACCTGCAATACTGCAAGTGCCTTCCAGGCTCCTTCCTGTTCCAATCCATTCTACGTACTTTCTTATCTGCATTCAGGCTTCGACTTGCACCCACAGGTGTGTGAATCTTCCTCTCCATCTCCAGGCCCTGACTTCAAACATCATTTCCATGGGTCGTGGAAATGACCTCAATGAGCACTTACAGAGATACCTCGTTTCTGTTGTGGACACAGTCCAGGCACAGAGCAGGCCCTCAGAGAATAGTTTCTGAGTGAATTAATGAATGAATTCCTCTACCTGGGACCATATTCAAGATTCTTTCTCCATCCCCTCCCCAACTCCCTCCAATTTTCCCATTCCCATTTCTTAGTGTTCCTCCAGCCAAGGTCTTTCCACTCCAGCCAAGGTGCTCTGCTTCCTGCCACCCCCACCGGTCAACACCAAATCCCATCTCCTCATTCTTTTCCTCTCCCGCAAACCTGTCTCTCGTCCCTTCTGCCTCCCTCCTTTCTAGCCTCCCTGCCAGGCTGTGACTTCAGATGTCAGTCCCAAATCCACTTTTCTATGAGGCTTTCCCTTCCTCATGCCATCTGACCTTGTTCCTTATTTCACTCATAAAACAGATAAGGGGCACAGTCTATGTGCCAGGTCCCCTACGGGTGCTGGGGATGCCAAGACAGATAACACACACCTTGTGCTCTCAAGAGTTCTCATTTAGGTCAAAGACAGTCATTTGTAGGCCCTAAGATCTGTAAGATCTATGCAGGGAGTGCTCTCATGGCTAAGGTCACCTGAAACAGCCTGAGGAAGTGCCTGGATTTGGTGGAGATGAGCGCTGGAATTAAGATCTGTTAGGCTCCAGGACACCACATCACAAGGCTTTTTCTTTTCTTCTTTTTTTCTTTCCTTGAGACAGAGTCTCACTCTGTTGCCCAGGCTAGAGTGCAGTGGCATCACTGTAGCTCACAGCAACCTCAAACTCCTGCGCTCAAGCAATCCTCCTGCCTCAGCCTCCTGAGTAGCTGCGACTAGTGGGGCACGCCGCCACACCCGGCTAATTTTCCTGTTTTGTAGAGATGGGGTCTCGCTATGTTGCTCAGGCTGGTCTTGAACTCCTGGCCTCAAGTAATCCTCCCGTCTCAGCCTCCCAAAGTGCTGGGATTACAGGCCTGAGCCACTGTGCCTGGCCCACAATGCATTTGTGGATATTCTCCTCCAGATTGTTCTGAAATCATTTTTTGCTGTATGCTGTCTTGGTTCCTAGACTGTATGTTCTTTGAAAGCAGCAAAATCCTGTTTGCTTTGTCACATTCTCTCCTGTATCATTCTTCCCTACTCCCCCCAACACCTCCCATTCCCCCAACACACACACCGTGTGCTCGGTATCACCCACTGGACGGTGAGAAATCGAAAATCTCCTGGACAGCCTTATCCAGGCGATGCATTCCCCTGTTCTCCCCTCCCCCAGCTCCAGGCCGGGCTCTGTCCCTTAGGAGTCATATCTCCACCTAGGCTGAAGCACCCCAGTCCCCAGGCACTTTCCTTTGCCTGTTCAGGCTACCTTTACCCTCTGCTTTCCAAACACAGGTAGTACCCAGTAATTACCACTATGACTACTGCTAACGGCAATATAAAGGCTAACCATTTACTGAGTGCTTTCTGTTTGCTGTCCCCTACTCCCCTATGGACTGTAAACTCTCTGAGCAGGGATCTTGCTCACTGCTGTAATCCCAGCACCTAACAGTGTCTAGCCCAGAGTAGGCATTTAATAAACTGAATGAATACTTAACATGTATCAACCTATTTAATCTTCAGAACTACAGACTACGATGTCCATTTTAGAGAGAAAGAAACAAAGGCATGGAGGGGTTATAGAACCTGCTCACATTCATGCAGCTATGACATGAGGGAGCCAAGGCCTGAATCCAGGTGATCTACTCCCAAAGACAGAACAGAGGTCCCACATGCCAGGGCAGCCGGGTGTTGGGGGCCTGGGGGAGGGGAGAGGGGTGGGGCTGGGGAGGCAGGAGGTGAGACAAGGAGAAGAGTGAGACCATGACAGACAGGCAGAGGTGCTGCCTGGGGACTGACAGGCCAGAGCAGAGAAGAGAGGAGGCACAAGGGGACTAGAGAGAAAGGGTTTGAGATGACTAGGGGAGAAAGGAGTGGTGGGAGGAGGAGGCAGGCGCAACCTTGAGCAGCCAACACGGGCAGGGAAAATCCACCCAACTAGGTGGGCTCAGGGCACCTGGACAGGATGATTTCAGGACATGGAGGAGGATCAAGGATACACTGAAACAGGGCTGAAGCCACAGAAAGGGACATTTTCCAGTGACGAAAACAACTCTACCAACTTCCCCATATTGAGTGGTAGAATAAGAAACTCAGGAATGGGGGGTGGGGGAGCTGGAGGACAGGCAGAGGGACACTGACCCGGTGGGGGTGGTGCCTGCCACCTAGCAAGGGTCAGCCTCACAGAAGCCACCTGCCTAGCGGCGGGGCCAGAGGTGAAAGCGGGAGAAGAAAGTCCCAGGCAGGAGGCCTGGGCCTGGCCAGGGTGCTGGGGACGCCCTCCACTTCGTTGCCCTGTCCTCATCCAGTTGCCCACTCCACTCCCAAATATCCCCACCACATAGCATCGCAAACCTACCCCACCAACCCACCCCTCTCCTGGACTCAGTTTCCCCACTTCGCTAGCCGTCCAACTCCCGCCCCTCCAGGGCTTGTCGGCCAGGTTCCACGGGCAGCCTCTCCTCCCTCCAGCACCCTCCGGGCCAGCCAGCTGAGCAGGGCACGGAATGCCGAATCAATCGTCTGGGCTTCCAGAGGACTGACCTTCCTTCTCCCACTGCTTTCCTTGCCCACCACATCTGCCCCATCCCGGCCCATCGCCGGCCCCCACATCACAGACACCCCGCAAACTTCCATGGCTGTCAGGGGCCAGGATTTCCTTTCACTCTCTCCCCTTCAAACTTCTCCCTTCCCGGCTGAGGCAGGTAAATGGGGAAGCCCAGGCTGGCCTGTAGGCCCCAGGCTCGCGCCAAGGCCAGGCCCAGCAGGGAGTCTCGGGCCCACCACACCAGGCGGCACCTCCTGGCCCATCAGCCCACTCTTCCCTCTGTCCCAGTACTCACCAGTGGCAGCAGGAGGTCAGGCACGGTGGGGAGGCCCATGTCCGGCCGCCTGTGGCCTCTCACTCCCCCATCTGGGCTCAGGGCAGTGGCGGCAGCAGGGGCAGCAGCGACGTCCTAGGAAGCTCAGGTCGGTCCAGGAGGTCCCAAGTGCCTTGGGTTGGGGGGTTGGGGGTTGAGATTCAGGGGTGGAGACCACAACCCAGTCCCAGTGATCTCAAACCCCAAAGGCCAGAACGGGAGCCTGAGTCCCGAGCACTCAGAGAGAATTAAGCAGAGGAGAGAGGAGGTGGGAGGGGAAGCGAGAGAGTGGCAGAGGCCGATGTTGCAACAGCAGCGGGACAGGAAGAGCCACAGGAGGAGGCCAGAAGAGGCGGGCAGGAGGAGGGGGCCAAGGTTCTTTAACTCTGTGTAGCCCAGTCAGAGGCACGGGACTCCCAGATCAGCTGCCTTGTGCCCCCAACCCACCAATCCAACCACATCCCACCAAGCACCAAGGTGCAGTAAGCCCCCTGCCTGCTCCCCCATCACTGGCCTTGCCCACAGGGAACAGCAACGGAAAGACCCAGAGTTTTGGAGTCAACTTTACTGGGTTGCAGTTCAGAATGCTCCACTTTTTAGCTAGGTGGTCTTGGGCACATAACCTAACCTCTCTGTTTTCTGATTTGCAAAGTGGAGATTATCTGTCTCAGGGGATTGCTGTAAGGATTTGTTGAGACAGGACAGATAAGTCTCTGACACAGCAATGCTCAGCGTTCCTCAGTCACCCTCCCCTTTACCCCAGAGTTCTACACTGGCCCCTAACCTTCCACTTCGTGGGAATTTACTTGTCCAACTCAAACCTCAGAGTAAGTGCTCAGCCTTTCTGCCCTGACTGGGGCCCTGGCCACAAACGCCGCCACCTGGTTCTCATCTAGTCTCTGCCTGGCTGGGTCCCCACCCGCTGATCCTGGCTCTGCTGCCAATCATGGGACATGGAGCAACATTGGTTAGTTCCTTATTTATTAAATGGAGGTAACAATGTCTGCCCACCTACCTGGGGAAAGTGGTGCCATGAGGATCAATGAGACCACATCCGTGAAAACGCTTTGTAAAGATATCTTCATCAGGTGTCACTGTAGGTTCCCATTGCCCTCTCCGCAGATACTCTGATACATCAATCAGAACTGACTTCAGAGACGGCCTACAAGCCCCTGGTTTTATAGATGGGAAAACTGAGACCCAGAGACACGTGCAAGCAGGATGCAGAGCCAGCAGAGAACCCCAGACTCCCGACTTCCGGTCCGAGGGCTCCCTGGGATATGAGAGATGTGCTGCCACCTTTCTCTCTGTCCCTTTGAGTCACACCTGACTCTGAGTACTTTATGCCATCCCCATTTGTGCAGGACATCTCCCAAGTGAATCCTGCAGCAAGAGTACAACATTCACTCATACCTTCTGGGTACAAGGACCTTCCGTATGCCCAGCCCAGCCGGAGGGCCTCCAGCAGCCGAGGCTGCTGGAAATGCAGGGAGATCAGAGAAGGCAGAGGTCCTAGGGCTTCTCCCTCGGAGCTGGCCTCCCAGCCCCACGTCCCTCCTCCCTGGCTCTTCCTGGCCTACCCCTGTCATGCTGTGAGTGCAGAGCATAGGTGACAATGGGGCTGTGGCGCCCCCCAGCACTGAGGGAGCTGACTTTACCCCATCTTCGAGCTTCTGGAGAACTGGGGGCTAAAGCTGGACCACAGAGCTCACCACCGGCGCACAGGGAGGCCCAGCTACAGCCGGGGTGGCCCCGAAGCAGGGCTCTTGAAGATGCAGGGTCTTAGAATAAAGTGCAAGTTTCCAACATGCAGAAGAGAGGACAGCCTCAGGCTCCTCATCTGAAAACTGGGACCTGTGCTGGTACCCCTCACAGAGCTGGTTTGATAACTAAGTGCATACAAAGTGTTCAGCAAGTGTTTGCCACATGCGAAGCATTCAACAAGTGGTAGCAATATTAATCACTGTATTAATAATTAATAACAACTTCAATGTCCTGTTTTTAATGTTACAAGGAACTTCTAATAATCTGTGCAAATTGCCAAGGCCATTACACATAGCCTGGCACAAAAGGAGAATTTTTTTCAGTACTTAGGATAAATGCTTATTTACTCAGTAAGTTTAAAGCTTTGAGACATGTAATATTAAATTGTTCAATAGAATTCTTTTTTAAAAAAAAAAAAGAAAACATGCTGAGAAATGGGTGAATGTAGGAACACGCAAAGCTAACTAGTTTGCAGGAGGAGGTGAGAATGCGACCATCGTCCCTCCAAGGGTAGAAAACTCCTGGTGAAAGAGGGGGGGAGAGAGAGAAAAAGAAGGGCAGACTAGGGGTGGCAGAAATGGCCGTTAGGGTTTGTTGGGCAAAAGGTGAAGCAAAGAGCTTCAGACAGTGGTGACCTCCCTCCCCCACCACGTCTCACACACACATACACACTCACACGCACGCGCACACACACAGACACGCACTTAACCCAAAAGGGCACTGGACTCCAGGTCCAGGTGACGTGGCCTCTAGCCCCGGCCCTGCCTTTCAGACTGCACGTGTCAGAGGGAGGCAAGGTGAGTCACAGGAGGAGCCTTGGGTTCAAGGCTGGCTCTGTCAGAATTGGGAACTTGGGCAAGTCACTTCACCTACTGAGCCTGATAAGGAAAATGAGGCAACTTAAACGCTGTTATCTATACCACCCAGATTCCAACTCCAAACCGCAGGGTCCAGGAGTAACCCACAGATAGGGGGTGGAGATCAGGAAACACCTGCAGGCAAGGAGAAAGGAGCATGGGGTGGGGCAGCCAACTGCAGTTGTCCACAAGAAATCTGGCCTTGTCCCGCAGGTCCTCCCACCCCAGCCAGGGGAGAGGGTGCCGGGGACCGGCCGGGAGAGGACGAGGCTGTGGCGGGGCAGCCAAGGGCAGGCTGCACCTGAGGGCTCTGTCAAAGGACACTTGCGACACCAGACACCGCTTTCCCCTCATCAGCTTCAGGCTAGGAAAGGGGAGTCAGCAGTGGTCACATCACTTCGTTCCTGGTCATGACCCTGTCCACCTCCCTGCTCCCGTCACCAGTTCCTTCTTCTCTTTCCTCTCTTTCCCCAAGAATTCCTTTCTCCTTCGGCACTTCAGGACAGGGAGACATAAGCAAGAGGAATAAGAGCAAGCCCACGGGGAAGACTCCCCAGAGACAATGAGAAAAGGTCACTTCTGGGATCCAGCTGGATTGGGGGGCAAATTAGGGATCAGAAAATTGGGGTTCCACTCAGACATCTTTCAGCCTCTCCCTGGACCTCAGTTCCTCCCTTACTAAAGCTGGGAGGATTCCCTCTGTTCCCCTCTCTGTGATGAAGTACAAATAGGACTACAGAAGGCTCCAAGTTTCCAGAAGAGACTGGCCTGAGTCTCCCCCTCCCCCACCGCTACGGGGCAGCTGATGGGGCTGGGCAGATGAGGGTCACACTGCAGATGGTGGTGACTGGGCCTCAGCAAATGGAGCGGAGGATTAATGGTGACGGTGGTGCCGGGTGTGGTGGCACACACCTGTAGTCCCAGCTACTCAAGAGACTGAGGCTGGACCGCTTGAGCCCAGGAGTTGGAGGTTGCAATGAGCTATGATGACGCCACTGCACTCTAGCCTGGGGAACAGAGCAAGACCCTGTCTCATAAAAGAAAAGGAAAGAAAAAGAAAAATGATGATGGTAACTAAAGTTGGGAAGGAAAAGAAGGTTCAGACATGGGAGAAGGCAAGTCTCCCCAACACTGCAAGATAGGTCCCCTGAGAGGAGGGCACTATCTTCTCCCTTCCACCCTAATATGGTGACAGGCGCAGAGTAGACGCTCAGTGACACCCATGGGGGACCTTGCAGGACCGTTCATCTCTCCTAAGGCCCCTGAAGCATGGTCACTTCCACAGGAAAGCCAAGGGAGGGGCATGGGAGTCTGTCCCCTCCCCCCAGCCCAGGACCTCCCAGCAGTTTGGGCAATGACTCAGGGACATGCCTCCCCTCACCGTGTCCCATCCAGCTCTCCAGACACGCTTTTGTGCAACAAACATTTATTGAACACCTGCCTACTCGCTCCAAGCAAGATGCTAGGCTAGACCTGGAACATACATAAATGAACAAGACTCAGGCCCTGACCACAAGGAGCTCACAGTCTAGCTGGGGAGGCAGACACAAATGAACAAGAAAGTATAATGCAACATCAGCACTCCCCTACGTATTATGTAGTGTGCTATGTGAGGGGAGTGATTAATTCTGGGGCAGAAGCCTTCACAAAAGTTATGGTGACTGAGCAGGGTTCTGAGGGATGCACAGGAGTTCTCCAGCAGATAGTTGGGGAAGCTTCCAGGCTGAAGAAATAGCTTGAGCAGACATACCACAGAGCAAAGGCGCTGGGGTATGGCTCTGTAGGGGGATGGGGTATGAGGCTAGAGGAATCCTGGGACCGACTGGGAATGGCCAAGCCTTTACTACATTGGTCTGCTCCAGCCCTGGTGCAGGGGACCAAAGGAAGGGGAATTGCCCAAGAACTAACAAAGGGGGCTTTTGGGTGGGGTTCCCCACCCAAGTTCAAGAAGAGGAGCAGACATCTGTGTCACTGGAAAGCAGTGTGTCCAGACCAATCTGGGGCTGGCTTTAGTCATCACTGGGTAGGAAACCTGCGCATGCCTCTGTGTATTCTTGTTTGTGTTTTGCTCAGGTCATCGGTCGCTTCCTGGGAAAGTTCCTTGTCAAAGTTCCAAGTTTGGCTTGGCTGATCCAAGGGAAAAGGAGACTCGTCTGCACTTGGGTGGGGAAACCAGAGTGTTCGGAGGCAGGACCAAGGGGTGCAGGCAGGAGCCAAGCAAATTCTGGGCAGCTCCATTGGCCACTATTCCCCGGGCAACTTTCGGAGCCCCTTACGCATCCTGCTTCCCTGCCACACCAAAGGCAGTTGGTGGCTCCGAGAGGAAGTCCCTAACATCTTTTAATTCTGCCAAGGCGGGCCCCCACCCTCCAGGGGGAGCACCTGCCTTGGTGGGGGGAGTACTCAGCACTCCCCCAGAGGACAGGCAGAGGAGCTGGGCCCTGCGGAGCCCGCTCGGGATAGGCAGGGGCCCAGGGTGGCATAGGCAGGGGGAGGGGCTGCCAAGGCTGGTAAGGGAGCAGGGCCGGGCTGGGACAAGGACGGGGATGTGGGCTGGGGGCAGAAGCGGGAGGGGAAGGAGGATGGCGGAGTGGAGGCCACCTCCTGAGCACCCCTGCCCCCTCGGCCTGGAGACCAGTAACGGCTTCGGAACCTCCGGAGCAGCATGAGGAATGTGATGCCCAGGAGGTCAAAGATGAGCTCGGCCATTTCCACCACAGACAGCACCGAGGAGCCAAACCACAGGCTCCACTGGCTGCCCAAGTTGGACAGGAGGGTGACCATCTGCGAGGGAGAGAGTCACGTGACCACAGGGCAGAGGAACCTGGGTGGGCTCTGGCAGAGGAGCCCCCATCCCTCCTGGTCAAGCCATCTCCCTTCCTCCCCGAGGGCCCCCCACCCCTCTCAGCCCCTCAGCAGCCAGGGCTCCTTGCCTCTGCTCCTTTCCCTGAGGAGCACATAGCTCCTGACCGGGGTCACCCAGAGAGAGCTGACAACTGGGCCACAGCCAGGAGCATGTCTCAAGGGCCTTCTGCCAGCATGTGGCACACCCCTCCCTCCCACCACCCTCAAAGACCTCATGCCCCAGCCCAGGTTCTTCTTCCAACCCTCCAACCTCACCTGTGACCCCCCTCCCCTTGTCCTTGGTCCCCTACCTTTGAGGCCCAAATGCTCTGGCCCCACAGGTGCAACCCCTAGTTTTCCCTGACGGCCACCCTGCTAAGAGCCCCAGAGAATCACAGACTCCACAGGGCAGGACGTACCGTGACAGAGGGAGACTCAGAATAGGTTTTGTAGTTCAGCTCCTTGAAGAAGATGTTGAGTTTGGCAACTCCATCTCTTTGGCACAGGGGAGAGAGTGGGAAGACAGGGAGGAGAATTAACGTCGGGGACCATCCTCCAATCAACTCATGAATTCCTCTCCCCAGATCTGTTTTCCCTCCCAAGGATTCCTTTCCTGGGAATGGGACCAGGGCAGGACTGACCTTTTGTTGTTGATGGTGTAATTGTTCTGTCGGGATAGCATCTGGAAGACCCACTCCTGGGAAAGAATGGGGGTGTCACCGAGGTCACCCCCATCCTCTTCAGGCTTACAGGGATGGGATTAGGGCAAACACACCCACACACACACTACCCAGAGAAAGCCACAGCATTACATGAACACACATGTCCCTCACCCCTCCCTTCCCCCTTTACCTGGGATGTCACCGAGGGCCATCGTGAGTAACCAGCAGAGAGCTCGTAGCTGGTCACACTGGGGACAAGAAAGGCACTCAGTGCCGGGGTGTAAATCCCCCAAGGCCCAGCTGGCTACCCTGTATTCTACTCAGCCAAGCAGCCCCGCTGCCCAACCTGTACCCGAGGGAGGGGGACACTCACCTGCATGGCTTCCGACACTTGGTAAAACAGCCCAGGCGGTCCGAGGCGAAGTCAACCTGAAGCTTATAGTAGCAGTAGCCTGTGGGTACAGAGAGGGGCCGGCTCTCCTAGGGCACCTCAATTTTCTCCACCCCACACCCAAGAGGTCTCCCAAGATCCCTGGGCCCCCACTTTACAAGAGCATCAGGTAGCACTACCGTGATGCCTCCCTCATGAGCAGCAACACTACAAAGTGTTTAAGAAATTAAGTTAAGCCAGGAAAAAAAACAAAACAAAACAAAACAGGATACACCCATGTAAAGACATGTAGGATATGGCAGACACTTAAAAGACAGAAAGCAAAATGGGAACAATTGTTGTGTAAGAATAAGGGGATTAAACCACAATGAGATACCACTTCACCCCCATTAGGACGGCTTTTATGACAAAAGGCAATAATCAGAACTGGCAAGGATGCAGAGAAATCAGAAACTTCATACACTACTGCTGGGAACGTACGATGGTGTGATCACTTTGGGCAACAACTCTGGCAGCTCCTCACAAAGCTTCAGCATAGAGTTACTGTACGACCCCACAATTCTACTCTTAGGTATACGTCCAAGAAAACTGAAAACATACATCCACAAGAAAACCTGTACACAAACGATCACAGCAGCATTAGCCACAATAACCAAAAAGCGCAAACCACCCAAATGTCCATCAACTGATAAGTAGGCAAACAAAATGTATCCATACAATGCAACATTACTCAGCCATAAAAACAAATGCAGTAGTGATGCTGCTACAACCCAGATGAACCGTGAAAATATTATGCTAAGTGCACATAGTCGCATATTGTGAGGCTCCATCTATAGGGCATGTCCAGAATAGGCAAGTCTACAGAGACAGAGAGATCGGTGGTTGCCAGGGGCTGATGGGTTGGGGGGGGCGGGTGTGGAGGGGGCAGGCCTTGGGAACAGCTAATGTGTACAGGTTCCTTTGGGAGCAATAAAAATATTCTAAAATTGACTGTGGTGATGGTTGCACAACTCTGGGAGTATTTAAAGTGTAAACTAAAAACCAAAATTATACTAAAATAAAATGATAACACTTCAAATGGGTGAATTGTACAGGATGTCAATTATCTCAATAAAGCTATTACGAAAAAAAAAAAAGGATAATGGGACTATGGATTCCCCTGCTCCTCCATTTCCCAAGTTCTAGGTGAGGTTATTCTGTCACTATTGCCACGTGCAGCTCTCAGTCCAAAGTCCTCCACGGTTTCTGACCACGTCCCTGCAACCCCAAGGGTGGGGATCTGCAGTTAGGAAGAACTGCAGTTAGTCATCACTCCCGGGGAAACTCAGTTGCCAGCTGTCAGCCTTGGCTCCCTCCCTCGCCCCTTCCCTCGCCCTCACACCTTCTCAGCAACCAGTATTGTTACTTTTCACTCACAGATCTTCAAACTCCCAAAAACTTAGAAAGAATTACTTGGGGGCAGGGAGGAGCAGTGGGCAGTACTCCCCACCCGACTCCCCGCTGTCCTGCGTGTCCTCCAAAGGAGCAGAGGCCACGCGGCCTGTGAGTGTCCCCACCTCTGATGCCTGCGCTCCTGAGTTCAGAGAGAAAGACAGGACTAGAAAGCACAGTGGGGACAGAGAACCCTGCAGAGCAAGCCCAGGAAAACAAGGAGGCAGAAAGATCACCACAGACAGAGCAAAGTCCTGGACAGACTCCAAACCCTGGGTGAGACAGGCCACAGCCTGCGGGGCACAGTGCCGAGTCTCCCCCAGAGATGGCCGGGGCCCAGTGGGGAGGAGGAAGAGCAGGGAGCACCCCTGGCCCCTCGCCAGACAAGCGCACTGGCACCCAGCACACAAACCCTCGGATGGCCTATACTTTCTTGCTGGGATTTTCTTTCCCTCTCAGCTTCCAGGCATACAGCTTCCCTGCTGTGTAGCTCAGCTCTAGTAGAAAGGAAAAGAGATTTGTCTACTCCTGTACCAGGATAAGGAGGAGAGTCCAGCACTCTCTAGACTTTTCTGACTGTGTCCTCCTCCAGGTAAAAAAAAAATTCTTAACTAAACAAGTCCAATATATGCATTTGATTTACAAATCACATACCTTTTCTATTGAATGGATACCGTATGTCCATTCTAACATGTACGTAAGATGGGAAACGTGAAGGAAGGACACAGACACACACAACTTCTAAAATTTCCTTCCTGCACCCCAGCGAGGTATCGTGGCCCGCCCAGCCCAGCCCCAGAGAGATGTCGCGGCCCACCCAGCCGGCCGGGAGCCAGCCCCGCTCAGCACCCCGGCCCCCGCGGGGAAGCTGCAGGCAGAGCGCAGAACCGCTGGAGATTCTCTCACGGGCTCTTCCTTCCTCATGCTGTGGGTTTTTAAAAATGGGCTGATTCCTTGACAAACACAAAAGCCGAAACGGAGAGAGAGAAAGAAACACTGAGAGTGGGGGACAGAGAGAGAGAGACAGAGAGGGATGGGAAAAGTGAGAGCAGAGGCAAGAGGCTGAAAAACAAGAGAGAGGGAGGACTGGTCCTGGCCAGTGGAGCCAGAAGCCAGCCCCAGACAGGGGACTGAGAGGAGAAAGCTCCTGTGGATACCGGGGCCGGTGGGGCAGGGCAGGGGCTCCCCAGAGTCGCACCCCAGGAATTGTGCTTCCTGTAGTCGCAGTACTCCACATCCTGGGGCCGTGGGTAGAAGATGTAGGCGCAGCCACACTGCTCAATCATGCTCTCCTGGAAGCAGGAGTGGATGCACACCTGGGGGCGGGGGGAAAAGGGGATTCAAGCCTGACACAGCCCACAAGGGGCCGGAAGGACGAACGGTTCTCTGCAATGAGCCTCCATCCTCTTTCCACACCCCCCACTTCCCTCTCACGCACACACAGACACACATCCTCCAGCTTTTTTTTTTTTTTTTGAGACAGAGTCTCCCTCTGTTGCCCTGGCTAGAGTGAGTGCCGTGGCGTCAGCCTAGCTCACAGCAACCTCAACCTCCTGGGCTCAAGCGATCCTCCTGCCTCAGCCTCCCGAGTAGCTGGGACTACAGGCACGCGCCACCATGCCAGGCTAAATTTTTCTCTATATATTTTTAGTTGTCCAGTTAATTTATTTCTATTTTTTTTAGTACAGATGGGGTCTCGCTCTTGCTCAGGCTGGTCTCGAACTCCTGACCTTGAGAGATCCACCTGCCTCGGCCTCCCAGAGTGCCAGGATTACAGGCGTGAGCCACCACGCCCGGTCGCCCTCCAGCTTTGACAGACCAACCAGTGGAGGCCTGGGAGACGGGCGCCACAGGAACAGCCGGCCCTCACCTGCTGCGTGTACTTGGAACGGTAAAGGTTCTTGACAGGGACGTCACTGCCGTTCTCGGTGCAGTCACCATAATTGCCCCCAAGTCTGTCCAAGGCTTCCTATGAACCCACACACACCAAGAGGTCAGAGGTCAGAACAAGTGGCCCAGGCCTCTGCCTGGACTCTCTGTCTTCCCTCAGTCCCAGGTGTATTTCACACCTTGCCAGCCCCACCATCTGCCTCACCACCTCAATACACGCTGCAGCAGCCCCCCGTGCCCACCCAGTGCTCATGTCAAGGACATGGGCCAGAGCATCCCTGGGGTCCTAAGCATGCCCTGATCCCCTTCTGGGGACTTCCCACCCCAGCCCCGTCCTCAGGGCCAACTCCCAGTGCTAGCCCCTGACCCCTGACTCCTGCTCCTGCAGACCTGCACAGGCTCAAGCCCACCCCACCCCCGGCCCCCTGATCTCCCTCCCAGGCTCCCACACCCACACCTCCTCCAATCTGGGCTCCCCCAGACCTCCCAGGCAGCAGCCTTGCCTTCCTCATGCTGATGGAGGTCTCCACACCAGGCCGGAAGTTAAAGCCACCATCGTCCATAAAGGCAGGCTCATCCTGCCCGTGCACCATCACCCTGGCCCCAGTCACCGTGGACAGCAGCGGAATGAAGTCATTCTGCTCTGTGCGCAGCATCAGGGACAGACCTAGGGGTACAGAGGGAGCGAGTTGGAGGGGTCTCAGAGAAGAGTAGGGATGGAAACCCACCATCCCTCACACCCGTGCCTACTCTAACGCTCCACAGGCAGCGAGGCCAATTAGACCCGCACAGAGACTTGGCACCCCTGAGCTGAAATCTGGGGGCAGGAGAAAGGCCTGGGACAGGCCTCCTCTCATGCCTGGAATGCACTGTGTGGCTCCCATGGGGAGAGGGAGCAGAGAGGACTCCTCCTAGGATGCAGAGAGGCTGAGCTAAAGGTGAGAGCTGTGGGTGGGCCGGGGCAGAAGGCAGCCATGGCAGGGACAGGGAGCTGCTCACCGTTGTTGATCCCAGGCATGGAGGACATCCAGAGGTTGGAGTTGTTCTTGTCGTTGAAAGTGTAACAGTTCCCATACACCGGGTGGTGGAAATGAGAGTAATTCCTTAGCAGGAGAGAGAGGGGGGAGGGTCAGAGAGGAAAGTAGGGGAGGTCGGGGTCGGGGAGCAGGGAGAGCGGCAGAGGGAAATCTCCACTCCCCTAAACTCCTGCAGGATGTCTGCCCTTCAGAGCTGCCTGTTTCCTGATCACTGCTGTGTGTGGCACATTCTGGGAGCTTTACCCGTTCCCTCAGCCACTCCAAACAACAGCCTGGGAAAGCCTCACCCCCACACCACAGAAGAGGAAGCTAAGGTGCAGAGAGGTCAAGCAGCGGGCACACAGTCACACAGTGACGATGGACCTGGTCAGCTACCTTCTAGCCCAGCCTCCCCCCACCAGGCCATTGACCTCACTGACCTCACTGGCCTTGACTTACATGCTGCCTTGTGACCTCTCCAGCAGTGTCCCTAACTTCTCACATTCTACATCTGCTTCCCCATTTGGACTGTGAGCTCCTTGAGGACAGGAGCCACATGTCCGTCATCTCTGTTTCAGCTCTGGGTTAGCTGCAAAGCTCCTGGCACGTGGGAGACACAGGAGATAGTTAATAAATAGTTGCTGAGTGAGTGAGTGAGTGAATGAGTGAATGAGATAGAGGGCGAAGGGGACAGGACTAGGGAGTGGGTGAGACCGGGGTGAACACAGAGAGAGGGCAGGAAGATCAGATCCCGGGGTAAGAGAGAGGCCACGTGTTTTCCAGAGGCCTCTTGGATAAGTCCAAAGCAGATCTGTGACGTGTTTGGAGCTAGAAAGATCACGCTCACAGAGTCAACACTGCCGCAGGAGGAATGTAACTTGACAGCCAGTCACAGGTTCCCCAACAGGCAGGCTGTGTGGGGTTGCAGCAGGAGCCCGCATGGGAGAGAGGAGACTGTGCCAGCAACCCTGCCATCGTGAAGCTGATGGCAGGAGCAGGGAGAAGAGGGAGTGGGGCTTTGGCCTGTGAGAGACAGAGGAGGAATGAAGACAAGAGGGAGAAGAAGGCTGGCCAGAGATAAGGAGTGGGGCGTACCGCCTTGAGCAAGTCATTTTTCTGTAAGCCCGTTCTCCTCGTCTGTACAATGAGGACGTTGGAACTAGACGATCTGCAATATCCTATTGGCCCTGAAGAAGAAAGGCACAGAGGAGTGGAATATGGTGCACATTCCAGGATGCACTGGGAAGCCAGCACTTCCAGAGCTCAGGCTGGATGCAGGGAGGGACTGAAAAAGGGGCTACAGAAATGGCCAGTCCTGAAGGGCCTGTGAGCCCCTCACTGGGAGATGGGACAGTCACAATGTGGTGGATGCGTGTAGCAGGTGGAATCAGCAGGTGAGATGAACAACAGAGTTTAGCTGGGCGGGGTGGTCCATCCCTGTAATCCCAACACTTTCGGAGACCGAGGCGGGAGAATCACTTGGGGCCAAGAGTTCAAGACCAGCCTGGGTACATAGCGAGAGCCCCATCTCTACAAAAAAAAAATAGCCAGGCATGGTGGGACACATCTGTTGTCCCGGCTACTCAGGAGTCTGAGCCAAGAGGATCCCATGAGCCCAGGAGTTTACGGTTACAGTGAGCTATGATGATGTCACTGCACTCTAGCCCTGGTGACAGAGTGAGACTCTGCTCAAAATAAATAAATAAATAATTTAAAAAATCAATTATAATTAGAATGGTGCTCAGCACTTAGCAAGAGCTATATTAGCTTACGATTAAGATTACAGGGATTCCTTAAGATGGCCAAAGTCAAAAAGATAGACAATAGCAAGTGGAGGACGTAGAGATTTGGAACCCGCATAGGCTGCTGTTGGGAATGTAGAATGGTCACCATATGACCCAGCAATTCCACTCCTAGGTACATACCCAAGAGAAACGAAAACATACATCCTTATTGTACAGGAATGTTCATAGCAGCATTATTCATAATAGCCAAAATTAAAAACAACTCAAATGCCCATCACTGATAAATGGATTAACAAAAATGTGGTATATCTAAACAATATAATATATTCAGCCATAAAAATGAAGTTCTGATCCATGATACAACATCAACAATGAACCTCGAAAACATTATGTTAAGTGGAGGAAGCCAGTCACAAAAGACCACATATTATAAAATTCCATTTATACGAACTGTCCACAATAGGCAATCCATAGAGACAGAAAGCACAGGAGTGGTTCCCAGGGCTTGGGGTAGGGGAGAAAACGGAGAAGAACTGCTAATGGATACAGGGCTTCTTTCTGGAGTATGGAAAATCTTCTAGAATTAGGTAGTGATGATCATTGCATAACTCTTAATATACTAAAAACCACTAAATTATACATATTAAAGGGATGGTATGTGAATTGTATCTCAATAAAAGTGTTATTAAGGACAGATTATGGAGAGGGGGAAAGGGTTTAGGATATAGGAGAAGAGAGGGGTAAGAAAGCCATGCTAAGGAGCTTCACCTTGATTCTGAAGGCCATAGGAGACATCAGAGAGTTTTAAACAGGACTCACTGGAATAGTTCAGTATAGTGAAGTGGAGTAAGAATAGTGAAGTGTGAAGCTTCCTGAGGGGCAGAGAGACAAGTTAGGGGTGGTTATAACCATCCAGGTGAGAAATGATGAGGCTCTGAGCTGAGCGAGCGACCTAGGTGCCACGACAAAGATGAGCCACGGCCTTTCTGTCGAGGGGGAGACAGGAGCACGAAGCAGGCAAAGGGAGGGTCAGGATGAAAACATTTGGAAACCACAGGTGCTAAGGTGACAGAGAGACTTGGTGGCAGGTGTGGGGTGACTCAGGCTTAGGTGCTGCTACTGTCTCACTTCCCAGCTGGTGGCTTCTGTCCTCAAACAAACACCAAGACTACAAGATCATGTACTAGGCAGAGTGTGTGTGTGAGGGTGAGAGGTGGGGGCAGAACCAGGTGACACCTGGCCCTAGGGCCATTCCCTAGCAACCTGGGAGGGAAGGGCCCCCTGTAGAGTGGACACACTGCCTTGGCACCCTTCCGCATCAGGCAGAGGCAGGGGGATAGCCCTGGAAGTCAAGGAGCAGAAGGAGGGAAGGCAGGGCCGGAGAGGGCCACAGGGCGCGGGAGCCCTTCCTTTCACCGAGCCTCCCTCAGCCCTCAGAGCCTGCTGCTGCCATGAGCTCTTTGCAAGGTCCTTACAACAGGGGTCCTCACAGAAAGAACCCCTGAGGGCCAGCATGGCAGCCTTAGCTGGCCCTCAGCTAGGGCTGCCCGTGCCCTAGGGCGAGTCACTTCCCCTGCCTGAGCACAGGAGGAACCAGGCCCATCATTCGTTTTAGTCTATAAAGCGCCCTCACATTTGTTATCTCGTGAATGTGCCAACTCTTGAGATGGTATCATCATCGTCATCATCATCATCACTTGAGTACAAGTGCCAAAAGGGCAAGGATTATATGGGTTTTTTCCTTCGATGTGTCCCAAATGTCCAGATCAGTGACTGGCACAGAGCCGAGACAGTGGAAAATATTTGTTAAATGAACATTGAATGAATCTCATTTTTTGTTTTGTCTCCATTTTACAAAGAAACAGGCTATAAAGAGTGATGTGAAATGCCCAGTCACCTGGCCAGGAAGTAACAGAGCTGGAGGGGGAACTCAGGTTGCGTCCCTCACTCCGTGCTATTCCCCCACACCACTCCTGCAGGCCTCATCTGAGGAGTGTCGTCCGGGCCCAGATGACCTCCCAGGCCCTTTTGAGCTTTGCTGCTAGTGAAAAGGGGCTTAGAAAGACGGAGCACCGTGTTTCCAGGCCTTGGTTTCTCAAAGCCAGACCTCAAGCCCCCGTCTTCCCGGGGCATCCATCTGGGGCTGCTTCACTCAGACCCCACAGCGCAGGCAGTAGCAGAGTCTGCACGGTGACCACGGGGAAGGGGTGTGGACCTGAGGCCTGGGTTTTCCCCTTGCCTGCTGGCAAGCATTTATTCAGTCAACAAGCATTTCCTGGGCAGCGCCCATGCAGGGCCTGGGCTGACCCAGGAAAGGAACTCCGGCAGGACAACTCACGCCTCGTTGCAGGACACCTGGTTGAAGCGGCAGGCGAAGATGAAGTTGCCCAGCAGGTCCTCCTCCAGGGGTGGCAAGGTGTCCGACAGTCTGGACAGAATGTTGATGTAGTGGAAGCGGTACCACTCCCTCACCGCATCCACCCCTGATGAGTAGGTCTGGTAGAAGCAGTCGGTTTTGTTCTGGTTGCACTGGACACAGAGACCAGACATCAGAGGGGGCCGGCACCGGGGGTAGGCAGCGGCACGGGGCCAGCGTCCACGAATAAGTGGTCTGGGGTGCTGAGGACTGGTAGGGATCACGACCCAGGAGTGGGTTAGGACAGAAGCGGGAGAGAAGCAGGAGCCCCAGGAGCATGGGATGAAGGGCACAGTAGGCCAGGCAGGAGACCAGGAGCTGCACACACGAGCTTGCGATTCGTTTATGGAACCCCTTCCGGGGGAGAGGAGCAAGAATTCTCCCCATTTCACAGACGGGAAGACTGAGGGATCAAGAGGTTTGTCCCAGCTTCAGAGCTGGGCTCAGAACTCCACCCTCACCGTGGAGGGCCTCCCTTCACCTTCCCTCGGCTCCTCTCCATTTCCCCTTATTCTCCCATTTATTTTGTATTTTTTAAAACATTTGTCTCCCTTTTTACTATCTCCTTATTCTCTATCTTGGGCTGTTAGCCCAGTTCCCCCTCGCGCGGGAGGGTCCCAACTGAGTCCCACCCAGTAGGGACGGGAATTCAGAAACACGCATTCTCCTGCCGCTTAAACACTTCCAGTTCACATCATTTTGGGATGGGGGTGGGGGGAGGGGGTGGGTGTATGCCTACATGATAGGCGTTGCACACCCTCTGGGGAATGGTCATGCTTGAAGGTGCAGACCCGGGGAGGTGGGAGGGGGAGGGGATGGAGGTATGACTACATGATGAGTGCCAGGCGCACTGTCTGGAGAATGAGAATGGACGCGCTTGGGACTCTGACTCGGGGGGATGGGTGGGACATGGACAATGTATATGACCTGAACTTATGTACCCCCGTGATGAGCTGAAATAAAAAAAAAAAAAAAAAAAACACTTCCACATCGGCCTCCTGAGAGACCCCACAAGCTGGCGCACCCACAGGTGTTATTTTAATTATTTAGTTTATTTTCATTTACTTATTTACTTATCTTTTTGCCCACCCCTCGCGTCACTAGGCCGCGGAGGCGGGGACCGGAGAAGGGGCGGGGTCCGGGACGGGTCCTTCGGGCGGGGCGGGGCCCGGAGAGGGGCGGGGCCCGGGGCGGGCCTTACCAGCTGGAAGCCGATCTTCCAGTCCTTCCAGTCCACTTGGGGGTTGTTGTCCCGCATGCCGGAGGTCGCGCTACGTGCTCGGCGGGCGCCGTGAGACGGGGGCGGGGCCTGCAGACGCTGCAAGGGGTGCGGCAGAGTGTCCCGGAGGTCGCGCCGGCCGCGGGGACGGGCCACGACGGTGTTGGAGGAGTTGTACTTGTACAGGTCAAAGAGCGTCTGCTCTGTGATGCGGTCCAACTCCTCCAGGTCCGCTTTAATTTCGGTATACCTGGAAGGGACGATGGGGAGAGTCGGACTAGGGGCGGCCTCGCGCGAATCCCTGGCCTCAGTTTCCTCATCGATAGCCAGTGAAGTCCGTTCTCCCCGAGAAGCCAGGGGAGGATTGCTCTGGGGTCTCCAGGGCTGTCTCGCGGGGGAGGTGTGGACAGGTGTGTCCGCGGGGGAACGTGGGCGACTGCGAGCCCCGGCGAGACGGCATTTATTGCGGCCTGTTTATTGGAAGAGAGAGGCGGGAGGCGCCCGTCGGGGGCGCTTTCCTCCCACTCGCCCGGAACCAGCGGGGAACCCGGAACCTGTCCGCCCTTTCCCAAGGCGGGGACCGGCGGGGTCCGCGGCCTGGGCCCCCGACACTCCCACGGACTGCGGTGTGCAGGTCTTCCTGCCCTGATCCTCTCAGGCGAGGGTGGCGGCCTTTGGGCTTGCCTGCCCCTGGACACCGAAGTCTAGGGTTCTCAGCCACACTTTTAGAACCTCCCCGGGAACTCTAAAAATACCAGATGCCGCAACCACCCCCGCCCCTCCCTCCGAAGACTGAGTTTTAATGAGTTTCATGTGTGGCCCAAACACAATAAATTAAACACTGTGCAGTGTAATCCTCACATTCCTTCTCAGTACAGGCCCTGTTACCATCTCCAACGTGAAAGTCTGGAGTAGCAGAGTCTTAGAGATACAATGTATCAAAATAAAACAAATATCTAGGCCTAATAAATTGAATACGTTTGCATGATACAAAACCAATATACAAAAATTAATTGTATTTCTGTATACTAGCAACAAAAAATTGGAATATTATAGTACAAAACAACACCATATTAAATAACATAAACGACATCAAATACCTAAGAATAAATCCAGCAAAAGATGTGCAAGACCTCTACACTGAAAACTATATTTAAATCCTTGCAGAAAGAAATCAAAGACCAAAATAAATGGAGAGACATACATATTCATAGATCAGAAAGTCAATATAGTCGATGTCTCCCAAATTGATCTTTAGATTCAGAACAATCCCTATCAAAATTTCACAAGGTATTTTTTTAAGAAATTGACAGGTTGATTATAAGATTTATATGGAAATGCAAAGGACTTAGAATAGCCAAAAAAATTTTGGAAAAGAAGAGCCAAGTTGGAGGATTTATTCCATCTGACTTTTTAATATTTACTATAAAGCCACAGTAATCAAAATAGTGTGGTTCTTAGTGAGAATAGACAATAGATCAATGGAACAGAGTCCAGAAATAAACTCACACATATATAGTCAACTGATTTGACCATATATTTGACCATATATTGTCAAAGCACCAATTCAATTCAGTGGGAAAAAATTTTTTTAATATAACAGATTGTCCTGGAACTAGATACTGTATGGGGGGAAAAATGACCCTCAATCTCTACTTTATTCTATACACAAAACTTAATTCAAGATGGATCATAAACATAAACATAAAATTCAGAACCATAAGGACTCTAGAAGATGGAAGATATCTTCCTGACCTTGGGGTAGGCAAAATTTTCTTGTAAAAGAAATATCTAATGAACAATCCCTACAACAACCCTATTCAGTAGGCACTCTTATGAACAGACCTACATTATTAAAAGATATCTCTGCCCCTTCTACACTACTGGAATAAAGTGGTACAACCACTTTGGAAAACAATCTGGGAGTTACTCAAAGGGTTAAAAATAGGGTTACCATATATAACCCATTATTTCCACTCCTAAGAGAAATGAAAACATATACCCACACACACAAAAATTGCACACAAATGTTCATAGCAATATTATTTATAATAGCCAAAAACTAGAAACAACCCAAATGTCTATCAATTGATCAAAGTATAAATAAAATGTGATGAGTCCATACACTGGGATATTATTTGACAATAAAAAGGAATTAAGTATGGATCCATACACCAGCATGGATGAACCTTGAAAACATTATGCTGAATGAAAGAAGTCATTCACAGAAGACCACATGTATTAATAGTATGATTCTTTTTACATGAAATGTGCATACTAGGTAAATCTATAGAGACAGGAAGTAGATTAGTGATTGCTCAGGGCTGGTGATTAGGGCAGTGGTCCCCAACTTTTTGGCACCAGGGATCTGTTTCATGGAAGACAATTTTTCCACGGGCGGGGAAGGTGGTGGAGTTGTGCAGCCCAGTCCCTAGCAGGCCACTGACCGGTACCAGTCCTCAGCCCAGGAGTTGGGGACTGCAGGGTTAGGGGATAGTGGGAAAAGATGAGTGATTGCTATGTGCTTTCTTCTGTGGGTGATGAAAATGCTCTAAAATTGATTGTGGTGATAATTGCACAACCCTGGAATAAACTAAAAACCACTGAATTGTATACGTTAAGTGGGTAAATTGTATAGTGTGTGAATTATATCTCAATAAAGCTATAATTTTTAAAAAAGAAAAATATATAATGAAGAACTCATCCTGATATATAAAGAATTACAAATTAACAATAAAAAGACAAACCATTTTAAAAAATAAGTAAAGAAGATACACAAATGGTCACTAAAGACATAAAAAAGTACTCAACATAACTAGTCCTCAGGGAAATGCAAATTAAATCCATAATGAGGCCAGGTGTGGTGGCTCACACCTGTAATCCTAGCACTCTGGGAGGCTGAGGCAGGAGGATGCCTGGGGTCAGGAATTCAAGACCAGGCTCAGCAAGAGCAAGTCCCCATCTCTACTAAAAATAGAAAGAAATTAGCCAGTCAAGGTGGTGCATGCCTGTAGACCCAGCTACTCAGGAGGCTGAGGCAGGAGGATCGCTTGAGCCCAGGAGTTTGAGGTTGCTGTGAGCTAGGCTAATGCCACAGCACTCTAGCCTGGGGGACAGAGTGAGACCCTGTCTCAAACAATAAATAAATAAATAAATCCATAATAAGGTATCATTTACCATCCATTAGAAAGGTTAAAAAAATTAAAAAGACTGAAAACACCAAATGTTAGTGAAAATGTAGAACAACTGGAATTCTTCAAAGCTGCTGATGGGACTATAAAATGCTTTGGAGGGCCAGGCGGAGTGGCTCATGCCTGTAATTCTAGCACTCTGGGAGGCCAAGGCGGGAGGATCGTTTGAGCTCAGGAGTTCAAGACCAGTCTGAACAAGAGCGAGACCCCGTCTCTACTAAAAATAGAAAGAAATTAGCTGGACAACTAAAAATATATAGAAAAAATTATCCAGGCATGGTGGCGTGAGCCTGTAGTCCCAGTTGCTGGGGAGGCTGAGGCAAGAGGATCGCTTGAGCCCAGGAGTTTGAGGTTCCTGTGAGCTAGGCTGACACCACAGCACTCTAGCCCAGGCAACAGAGTGAGACTCTGTCTCAAAAATAAATAAATAAATAAATAAATAAATAAATAAATAAATAAAATGCTTTGGAGAACTGGTTGGTAGTTTCTTGTAATGTTAAACATACATCTTCCTATGACCCAACAATTTCACTTGTAGATATTTTACCAGTTCCACTCCTAGCTATTACCCCAGAGGACTTATACGTGAATGTTCATAGCAGTTTTATTTATAATAGCCAAAAAGCTTGAAACAACCCAAATGTCCATCAAAACCACTCAGCGATAAAAAGGAACTGATACATGCAAAAACCGTGGAAGAATTTCAGAAACATTAAGTTAAGCAAAATAAGTCAGAAATTCATACAAGAAAACACATATTGTATGATTCCATTTATGTGAAGTCTCAGAACAGACGAAACCAACTGTTGGTGATAGAACCAGAAAATGATGGTGGGAGAGGAAGAGGAATTAACAGGAAAGGAGCACCAGGAAATAGGAATGTTCAACATCCTGACTGTCAGACTTCAGTGGGCACTCAAGATTTGTCCATTTTATTGCATGTAAATTTTACTTTGCTTAAAGACAAAGTCAAATACCAATGCAGGGCCCTCCTTGCCAGAGAGATTCAGGCTTAGTAGGTCTAGGGTGGGGCCCAAACAAGGTTGTTTGAAGGAGCTCCCAGTTGTCCTAACAGGCAGCTACATGAACCACTGTCTAGTCCAGATCTTCACTTCCTCCATCACTTGGCTCTATTTCCATCTCCATCAAAAAAGTCCAGCTGGCTGGGCCTAGGCATCCGCTCTCACAGCCCCTCATCCCCTTATAGGAGGAAATGTAGCTCAGGTGGAACGTGTGTGTTTGGCATTCTAAGAGACACGCTTATTTGGTAATTAAAAGAATGGCAATATAGCTAGCATTTACTGAGCACTTACTATGAGCCAGGCATTGTGGTATTAGAATGTACATTATTTAATTGTTAAAAGAAAAACTTCAGACAAGTTAAATTTAACAGAGTTTAACCGAGCAAAAAACAGTTCTTGAACCAGGCAGTCCCGACCCAAACCAGAATAGGTTCAGAACAACTGGGGGCTGCCACATGGCCCAATAACATTTATGGATAGAAAAAGGAAAGTGAAGACCGGGCGCAGTGGCTCACACCTGTAATCCTAGCACTCTGGGACGTTGAGG
The DNA here is from genome assembly GCF_020740605.2 of Lemur catta. Lineage (NCBI taxonomy): Eukaryota > Metazoa > Chordata > Mammalia > Primates > Lemuridae > Lemur > Lemur catta. Next base: position 93,490,496 of record NC_059133.1, on the reverse strand, counting down.
CAGTAGAATCACTTGAACTCAGGAGTTCAAGACCAGCTTGAGCAAGAACGAGATCCCCAACTCTACAAAAAAAAAAAAAAAAAAAACCCAGAAAAATTATCCTCTACCAAAAATTGAAAAAATCAGCTGGGTGTGTTTGGGAGCACCTGTAGTCCCAGCCATTCTGGAGGCTCAGGCAGGAGGATCATTTGAGCCCAGGAATCTGAAGTTGTAGTGAGCTGTGATGATGCCACTGCACTCTACCCGGGGCGACAGACTGAGACTTTGTCTCAAAAAAAAAAAAGAAAAGAAAGAAAGAAATTTTTATTTATTTATTTATTTTTGAGACAGTCTCGCTCTGTTGCCCAGGCTAGAGTGCCGTGGCATCCTCCTAGCTCACAGCAACCTCAAACTCCTGGGCTCAAGCAATCCTTCTGCCTCAGCCTTCCGAGTAGCTGGGACTACAGGCATGCACCACCACGCCCGGCTAATTTTTTCTATATATTTTTAGTTGTCCAGATAATTTCTTTCTATTTTTTAGTAGAGACGGGGTCTCGCTCTTGCTCAGGCTGGTCTCAAACTCCTGAGCTCAAACGATCCACCCATCTTGGCCTCCCAAGTGCTAGGATTACAGGCATGAGCCACCGCGCCCAGCCAAGAAAGAAATTTTTTAAATAAAAAAAAAAAAAAGAAAACGAAAGTGACATACAGAAAATGGAAGTGAGGTACCAAATCAGCTCGGTGTTTGCCTTATTTGAACAGTTGACCATCTGTGATTGGCCAAAACTCAGCAACTGGTACAAGAGTAGGTTAAAGTGTGTTCACACATCTAAGGTCACAGTTCCCTATGTACAGAGAAAACAGACTTATTTAATCGTTGGTATAACTTAGTATACTGTTAGCCACTGTCAGCTAACACTATTGTCATTCCCTTTTCCAGACGAAGAATCTGAGGCCTGGTGATTTGCTCTAGATCTCACGGCCAGGAAAGGGGTCAGATAGCATCTTCCAGTCATCACACTGCCCTCTGGTCTGTCCCTGCTACCTCTGGCTACTTTAGGAGGGCCACATGGTGTCCCAGAAAATATGCCCGAACCAGCGTCAACTCGATGTGGGTCCTGGTGCTCCAGCTACATACTTTTTAGCACGTGATGTTCGGTAAGTAACCCAGCCTTTCTGAATCTCAACCTCAGTTCCTCATCTGTAAAATGGGTGTAACACTAGATTTGTCTACCACGCGAAGCTCTTGGAGGGTTAAATGAGAAAATATTCAGTGACACAAAGTGAAGAGACCATGGACTAGCAGTAGACACAGAATAGCCTGAAGCCCAGGAACATGAAGTGTCTTCCTCAAGATCACACAGGAAGAATCCAAGTCCCCCAAATTGGCTGGAGCTATTTCCAGGACACAAACCACCACATCCTGGCTGGGCCTCCCTTCCCAACCCTTCCCCTAGCTGGCTCCAGTCCCTCTGTCCAGCCCTGGCACCGGCACCTCCCTCCGTGTCATGACGAACTCCAAGCTATTGTCACACCCCTTCCTCCAGTGAGCCCCAGTAAGCACTACCTGGTCTTACAGCCCCTGCCCCCACCCCCCACGCACCTGTGACTGTGACGAGGCCTCCAGGAGCGATGAGGGCCACATGGAACTCCCTCACTCCCCAAGGTCACTTCTGTCCTTTTTTTTTTTTTTTTTTTTGGTTTAAGGCAGGAAGAAGGACTCCTGTATCACCCTCTCAGGAAAGAAATCTCTCCCTCCTTACCTCCCTGATACTACAAATTCCTGTAGCAAAAGGCAGAGCCTTTGAGTTAACACCGAGAACTGAGAGAATTGACCACTGAAGAGGAAGCACATGGAAGACATCCAGTCTTGTCCTGAGAGACCAGGGGCGGGAAGGAGGGATAAACAATGCCCAAAGGGGCTCCCACAAGACAGTCCAGCCCTTCTAGCCTCGACCTCTACCCAAGTCACAGTCGCAGCCTCCTGCCATCTGCTCCGGCAGGCAGCCCCACATTGGAGGGTAGGTGAACTCTTGCACAATCACCAGGCAGCCATTATCTTCTCCATTTTACAGTTGAGGAAACTGAGGCCCATCAACTAAGCAACTTCCCCAAGGTCACTCAGCAAGGAAGTACCGGAGCCAAGATTTGAACCCCCAGCCTGTCTGACTCCACAGCACCTGCTTTTCCCACTACGTCTGCCTGGGGACTGACACCCCTGCTCTCTTGCCATCTGGCTTCCTCCCTCTCCTCCCTTCCTCTTAGCCCAGGAGCCTCCTCTCACAGAGCAGCCCATGCTTGCCCTTGGGGCTTGCCTAGGCCCCCACTCCTCCCACCTGGAGGCCCCTACTGGAGCATTCTCAACCTGCATTCTCAGGGCACCAGGACACATGCCAGCTTCCTCCCCTGCCAGTGTGCCCCTGGGGACCTAGCCCCACTCCCTCCCTCCTCCAGGGACTGCCTCGAAGCCTTGACTTCCCTTTCTCTGGCCCCTTCCCCAGCTCCATTCCTGTCCTCTCAGCATCTGTAGCCTTGTCTCCCCGGGGCTGTGAACACTCACGGCCTGTGTTCACAGGCAGGTGCCCCTCACCTGTGAGCCCCCCCCCGAGGACAGAGATCAGGTAACAGAGATCACCCCATTCCACAATGTGGAATTCAGTCCTGGCTGTGACGTTTTAAGAGCAATAGATGCTCACAAAACAATGATTATTCAGAGGATGGACAGCCAGGGTGATGGTCTAGAAACCAATTTCTTCAAGGAAAAGTTCAAGGAACTAAGTTCCAATGAGCTTTCCAGGCTTGTATCCCACCACTCATTAGCTGGTTACCCTTCTCTGTGCCTGTTTCATCATCTGCAAAGTGGGAGCAGTAATAGTACCTGCTTCACAGGGTTGTTCAGAGGATTAAGTGAATTACTGTATGAAAAGAACTGAAGTACCTGGGAGAGTCGGTACTGTATAATGCTGCTGTTGTTCTTGTTATCATTACTGTTATTATTACTGTTATTGGAGAAGAAAAAGCTAAGGAGACACAGGAGCACTGCCTGCCACTTAACCACTGTGCGACCTCATGGTCTGAACAAAAGCGGAGCTGAAGATCCAGATTCCGATTCCTACTCCTCCACTTAACAGCAGGGTGACCTTTGCAAAGCCTTTAAGTTCTCAGAGCCTCAGTTTTCTCATCTGACTATGGGGCTCATGCCTGACCTGCTTATCTAATAAGTATGTTATAAGGATCAAAATGTGATAGTGGGCTTTGCAAACTGTCGTGCAGTTACTGCTATCGTAGCTGCGCCCGAATCGACAGCTGTGGGAGGAAGAAGGAGACATCTTTAGGGCTGCTTCAAAGAGACAGAACCGGGACCAGAGGACAGAAGTTATCATGAGGTAAACTGCAGCTTTACCCAAGGAAGGGCTGTCTGATAGCTGCTGCCACAGGGCAGCAAGGTCCTGACGTGAGAAGGGTCCAGTCACTGTGGCAGGGTCAGGGGAGTCCCCACGAGAGTCTGGGTCTGGGCTCTGTATTCCTGCCAGGCCTGCTGAGCAAAGCCTGGGGTCCCCATGGTGCGGGCAGTGCAGGGTCTGCCCACCACGGTCAGAGAACAGTGGTCAGGACACTCCCCACCCTGCAGGAGAGGGAAATTCTGGGAAATTGGCCCTCTCCTCACCCATTCCTGCTGCCGGGCCTCCTGCTCTGCCAACTCCAGGGAAGAAGATTCTGTGACCTCTTTCATTGTTCAAGAACCCCAAGTTCTTAGGTTCAGCCTAAGGTTCTTCCTGGGACTGGACAAAAAAATCTATCTGTGGGCTCTGTCTTCCATGGACCTGGGTATGACTCCTTCGAGTGAAAAAGCCCTTTGTGGACTAGAGAGAAAGGGACTGCAGTGGCCCACCCTTCCCCTTGAATTCTTACCACTTCCTTATTTAGTCTGGAAGGTCTGTGGCTCTTGTCTCCTTTCCTGAAGTTACCACGTAGTCCATCTTCCTCTTCTCCCCCTGCTGGCTGCATCCCTCAGCAGGTGGGCACCCCGTGTCTGACTCTGCCTCACTCCTGTTCCTCTGTCTCATCAACTGATTTCCCGTCCTCCCTGCTTCCCTGGTAGGAGTCAGTCATCCCGCTGCCTCTGCCCAGCAGCCGTGATTCACAGGCAGGTCAGCACCCACCGGGCTGCATTAACCTGTCCACCCACCCTGGCCTCTCTCCCGGACAGAAGCCAGCAGCACCGGACCCTTCCTCTGCACTCCTGGCAAATAGTCCTCCTGACGACAGCTCTTCCCGCTGGGCTCCCAGCAGCTGCCCCCAAACCTGGGATGCCTTTGCCTGGTCCCTACTTACAGTGTCATGGGAGAAAGAGCTTGGAGATCAAACACACTTGGTTTGTAGCTCAGCTGCTAACCTGAGATGCACTGGCTCTTAGCTGGGGAGGGGTGGTTTTGAATCCCAGTTCCACCACTTGCCACCTCTCTGAACTTGGGTCAGTTACTTCACTCTCTGGGCCTCACTTTCCTCATCCACAAAATGAGAGGAATCATGGTACCTACTTCCAAGGTCTGTTGTGAGGATCAAATAATTTAATAACAGAATAATTTAATTTAAATTTGGATTCATTTGTAGAAATGCCTGGCACATAAATATATACAAATGTTTGCTGTTATTCTTGTTAGCTTTTTATTTAATAAATAAACGTATTCCCTTGCTTAAATTATTTCACCTTGCTGAGCCTTAATTTCCTCATCTGGAAAATAAATAATAATGCCCACCTCCTGAGCTTGTCGGGAATTAAATGAGAGAGTCTGTGTCAAGCACACAGCTCGGTAAGTGTGCAGTCCCCTTGCCTGTGCCAGGGAGCCTCCCCCCAACTCACCTCCTGTCCTAGGTGTTCCAGCCCTGCCTCCCAACCTGCAGGCCCCTGGAGGCAGGGGCCATGGGTTCTACTCCCTGGGGCTGCTTCTTGGATTGTGCAGGGCCCTGCACCCAGCAGAGGCTTGGAAAATATGCATCTTTCCAGCACATTCACTGAGTGCCTACACCCTGCCTGTGGTCCCACGCTCTGCCAGTCCCTTCCCTCCACCATGGCCTACGGGGATGAAGGCTGGGGAGCCTGCAGGTACCAGAGGAAGAAAAATGAGGCTGAAGGGGGAAATAGAAGAGCTCTGAAATTAGATGTAAACATCTGATCGGAAACTCCATGTATTCCGCGTCCTGCATCTCGGGTATTAAGAAGAGGCTGAGTTTTGGGATCAGGCAAACAGGATGAGTCACAGTTCAGTCACTGTCTCTGTGACCTTGTGACTTTTCTCTCTTTGCCTTAGTTTCCTCAAGTGCAAATAGGGATAATAGTAGTAACAGTACCTGTTACAGTACAGGATTTCGTGGGAGTTAAATGAGATGCCTGCAGACAGCTTAGCAGTGTCTGGTGTGTAAAGTAGCTTCCTTAGTAAACGTCCCCCCACCCTGTACATTGCATGGCGGTTAATCAACAAAATGGCCCAGCATTTTTTTTTCTCCCCAGGACAGGCTATCCCAGCCCTCACTATTACAGTCCGTGACACACCTTAGGATGTGATGGAATATATGAAGGGGCCTCCACCCCCAACACGTGACAAATCCCAGACATCCATAATCCCACACACACCCCACGTGCGCTCACACTCACACACTCAGAAAGATCTTGCACTCCTTGGAGGCACACTGACTCACACGGCTTTTATTATGCTTGTCACAGTGCGCTGCAGTTACTTGTGTGTGTGCCTGTCTCTGCCACCTTATTTTATCTTTCTGTCCCCAACACCTAGCAAAGTACCTGGCCTTCAACACAGGTTGTATGAATTACTAATGAGTCCATGTTGTCAGGTGCCTAGCACTGCGTCTGGCCTGAAGCAGGTGTCCCCAAGGTGTGGCCCGGCTGAGTGAACACAAATGAAAGGTGTCTATGAACCCTCAGCCCCGCCCCCCCCCCTTTGTGGTTACTGTCCCCACTGGCATCCAGGCCCCAAGCTGGCAAAGAGCACTGATGAAACCCAAAACTTCAGGACACACTCAAGCACTTAAAGGCCAGGCTCCTGGGCAGGGACATCTCCACATTTCAGCCTGGGTCTTTTAGGGAACAGCTTGACTAGGGGCTGCTCTCCAGCCTGACCCCTTCTCCTGGCTTTGCAGCCCTAACTTCCATGCCGACTTCCCTTGAACACAAAAGCTGACACCACCCACCTCCACGGCACCTGGCTGGCCTCACCTCACCCCAGCTAGCCTCCCCTCTCCAACAGACTCAGGTGGAGGAGGCCTTGTTCTCTGCTGTCATCTTGCTCCAGGGAAGGGATGGGGCTGAGCTCAACCCTGCCCTTTTGGAACTACTCCCTCCCACTTGCAGGAGGGATAAGGGAAGGGGAGGGAAGGGAAGGTCACTGCTGGCCCAACACCCACACTCTGGGATGGCTCCACTGGGCAGAGACGCCTGCGAACCAAGCCTGGGACTCTGTCTTGCCCAAGGGAGGTCTACCTGGGGAAAGGATTATCAGCCCCCACCCAGGATCTGGGGGTCTGCCTGCCCAGTGAGCACCTGGGGACCCTCATGCCACCCTTCCACAACCCAGGGAAGTAGCAGAGGGACAGACTGACCTGTAGGGGTTGAGAGTGCAGACCGTAACGGCGGGGAAGACGAGCTTGTCCGAGTTGAGGTTGATGTTGAGGCTGACGGGGTAGCTGAAGTACTCCCCGAAAAGCAGGCCGAACTGCCAGTACATCATGCCGAAGGTGCAGAGCCACAGCACTGCCCAGAAGGCCGTCTTCATGCGGTTGTGCTGGGAGCACACCAGGCGGATGGCACCGTGGATGGTAGTGTTGTTGCAGAAGAACTGGAAGAGCTCTCGGTAGGAGCGGTGGAACTCGATCAGGGCCTCCTCCTCCTCTGTGGGCTGCTGGGGGGCCGTGGGTTCGGGGCCTGGTCCCTGCTCCTCAAGCTTGTCCCCCTTCATGAGCCCTTGGATGGGCTGGCGGGGGCAAGGGTCTTGCCCCTCAAGCTTGTCCCCCTTCATGAGCCCTTGGGTGGGTCGGGGAGGGCAAGGGTCAGGGTCAAGGCTGAATTCTAGGCTCTGAGCACCCATCACCACTTTGAACCTGGGTGCAGCTGCCCCAGCCAAGCCCACATCTCGCCCTGTACCCAATCCCTCCCCCCCACCTTCCCAGGAGCCAGCTGACCTGCCGAAGTCAAGTCCGGGAGCTGGGCTTCCCTGGAGTGGCCTCTCCTCTGCTTCCCTGATAAGGCCACCTACCTCCTGGTTTCCGTCCCAGCACCTCCCTTTCTGTCTCCACAGCAGTCTCTTCCTTTGGTCTCGGCTCCTGCCCCAGACTCCCTCTGTCTGCCTCCTCCTTCTCCCTGGGTCTCTTTCTTGGCTCTCCTCTTCCTTGCCTGCCTCCTCCCCCTGTGCCAGACTCTCTCTGATCCTGCCTCTCTTCCTCTTCCTCCCCTGCCTTTCCCCTGCCACTCTGGGCCCTCTCCTCCAGCCTCCAGCCCTGGCCCCAGGGACTGCAGGGCTCCAGGAGGTCCGGCCGCCTCCCGCTCCCCACTCCCAGGCAGTGGCTGGACTGGGACCGGTTCCTTTCCAGTTGAATCTGGCAGCTAAGCCTCTCCTCCCCCTCACCTGACAGGTGCAGCGGCCTGGCCAAGGAGCCCGCCCGCCTGACAAGGATGGAAGCGACAGGAGGCTCATTAGCATCTCAATTAAAGGTGAGCAGGGCAGGGGGAGGGGCAGAGGAGGAGTCTGAGCCGGGACTTCTCCCAAGGGAGGAGGCTCCTGAGGGCGGGAGAACCGGGAGTACTGGGACAGGAGGCAGGGGGCCCAGGGAAGACCGTGGGCAGGGGATGGTGGGGGAGAGCTGGCAGGCCAGGAGGCTGCGAGATGCAACGGCAGGGGAGGCTCAGAGATGTGAACAAGTAGAAGGATCCTGAACCCAAAGCCAGGAGGGCAAAACAAGGAAAAAGGACAAGCCAGGATGACAGGGTGGGGAAGCTGGGAGGGCAAGGAAGGCAGAACAAGGAAGCCAGTGGAGGAGGACAGAGCACAGGGCAGGTGGGACAGAGGAGGGGCCCTTGGGAGCAGAGGCAGAGAGGGGAGGACGAAGAGGAGGGAGCCTGCCCCGAAGGGAGTCCCCCTCCAGGCAGGAGCACTCCAGAGCAGGGTCCCCTCCTGTGGGAATCCCTCGGGGCACCCACAGGTCAACCTCACCCCCAGGTCCTAGAGAGAAAGGAGAAAGGGTCTCTGCCGGGCTCCTCCCTGCTCACTGCGGTGGGAGCACTCGGGTGGGGAGCATCCGCCTCTTCCTCCTGGTCCATCCTCTTCCTCCTGGTTCCTCACCATCCCCCCAACCTTGCCCAGGCCTGGGAGGGGCCCAGGTGAAGCCGGGCTGGGCGGGGACCTAGGACATTCTGTTCTTTTTCACACCATTGGCTGCCAGGCCAGGAATGTGTAATGTCCCCTGTTGTGGTCACGGGGTTGCAGGAATGTGGGCTCCCAGAGGCAGCACGGTGTGAGAGCCAGGCAGGGCACTGTGGGCACAGCCCAGGAGCCCAGGGAAAGCGGGCACCAAGGGGCAGGGAGGGATGCGGCCGGCGCTAGGGGTCTGGGAGGAAGAGCCTGGACGTGGCCCAAGTCTACTCAGGCCCTTCAAGGAAGGGAAAGCTCATTGGTAGGGGCTGTTTTTCTCCAAAATCTCTGTCCAGACTTAATCCAGCGAAAGGATCAAGAGTGAAATACCAAGTCGTGAGCAAGTAGAAAGGGCAGGGTCAGAGAATCAGGCCCACAAAGAGGCTGAAGGAGACACAGGAGATCCACCCACACATCCCAGGCCTTGCACACCGCAGGACACTGCTGCTCGCTGTGGGCCCGCAGGAGGCAGGCCAGAGTGCGGCAATGCGGCCACTGGCCTGTCCTGCCTCCCTCGAGTGCCAGGCGTGCAGACCCGGCCCAGGCCCAGCACTGATGTAGACTGGTGGAAGGGGATGGGCCCACAAGGGATTCTGGTGGCAGAGATAAGAGCCAGGTGCTGGGGACCCTGGATGAGGGAGGGAGGCTCATCCCAGGAGACCCAGGAAGACTTCCCAGAGAAGGTGTCATCTCCACTGGATCCTGAAGAACAAAGAGTTCGCCAGGCAAAGAAGAAGGAACAGGAGTCCCCAGGCTCAGAGCACAACCTGGTCTATGGCTTCCTCTCTTGTGGCTCCTTAAAGTGAGGGCTGCTGTCTGCCAGGATTCCAACCCAGGTCCCGTTGCTTACTTGGCGCTTGCTCACAATACCTCCCCTACGAAGGGAAAGGCTGGTTTTTTCTTCATTTTTCTGATGAAGAAACTGACCATCCACAAGGATATGCCAGTTTTCCGAGGTTACAAAATAGCAGCAGGGTTATAAACAAAATTCAGGATTCTCCTCCTCGTCTGGGGTTGTCTACTTAGCACTTTGGCCATTTATCTCCTGAGACAGACTCGTGGGGAATCAGGGCTTTGCTGCTCCTGATTTGAAGGCCAGGAATGGTTCGCTCACTGCCACACAGGGTCTGTGGGTTGTCTGCTCCCCGGGTGCTGTGATATCCCCTTGCTCTGTGAAAAGCTCTCTACTGTCTCCATCTCCCCCCAGGCCCCAGACACCCCTAGAAACTCCAGGCTCCCTTGAGCCAGGTCCTTAAACTAGGGATGGTCCTCCCTACAAACAGGGCACTCAGCTCCCTGCCTGTTTGGTCTCAGAGGGTCTGAGCAGCAGCTCCCTGACTTTCCTACTTGCTGGCCGGTGCCTGAAGTGCAAGCACTGGCTCAAAGCTGCAGGCAAATGGTTTTTATCTCAAGGGCTCTGCCAGAAGAATTGCAAGGCCTGGTCTGGGCTGAGCCAGAGAGCGTGGCGACCCTGGCGTGTCCTCCAGGGGCACAGGAGTGGCAGTGTACACTTGGCAACCGCAGCATTCTAGACCCGGAATGGGGCAGAGCAAGCTTGCTGTGGTGAGAAAAATAGAAATCCAAGACCTGCACTTTTGTCCGAGCTCCTTTTCACATATTATCTTTTAAAATGTAGAAATAATACACAAATACGTTTTTGTTGCAATACGAATTTCCAGCAATACAGAAGCGAGTAGAACAGTAAAAGCTCCCCTCTGTCCTCTTCCTTTCCCTCCCCTCTGCCCAAGGGCAGCCACTGTAATTTGTGTATCTGTCTATATCTTTGCACATGCCTTTATAGACTCACATGTATTTTTAAAAAACAAAATAAATTTTTTTCTTAAGTGAGACCATGTTATAGGTATTTTTCCAATTTTGCTTTTAAACTACGTGACTTTGGAAATAGCACTTTACCTCTCTTGGCCCCGGTGCGCTCACCTGTGAAAAGTAAGGGCAGGAGGGGTGGGTAAGGCAGCCCAGAGGGGCACAAAGACCCTTTTCCAGTTGGCGCTACATCTAGCCCCTTGCCTAACACACGAGGAAACTGAGGCTGGAGAGGCAAAGTGCCCACAGTGACCCAGGAGGAAGCGGTGGGCAGACTGAGAACCGAGCCTTTCCAAGCTCAGGGCTCCTTCCCAGGCTTCCAGAGAAGCGCAGTTTTGTTCTGGGGGAGGTCAGGGGCCTTGTAGAATTTGTCTTGCAAGGACTCCCCCTTCCTAGGGCTCTCCCCAGCAACCCCCCAGAGCCCCGCCCTTCCTGCCAACCCAGGGCCGCCCTCCTCCTCCCCATACCAGCCGTGCCCTGGTGCGGGTCTGCAGGGGGAGAAATGAAGCCAGAGGGTTCGCAGTGGGATGAGGGTTATGAGTGGGAAGGGTCTTCCTGCCTCTTGCTCTCTGGGGACAGGAGATGAAAGAATTAGTCACTTCCTCCTCTACACTCCGAGGAAGAGCCCATCTCAGCACTTACTGTTTATTATTATTATTATTTACTATGATTATCCTGATGTGTATGTGTGTTTACATACAGGGGCCATCTTGGTGACCTCAGTGTCTAGCAGTCACTGTTGACTCATTCTGCAGAAGGCAGCAGAATTAGGATCTTGGGTAAGACCCAAGGTTTATCTTTGACAGAGAGGGCTGTACCTTGGGAAAGCATCCCCCAAACATCAAACATCCTAACCTCGTCTGATAACCCATTTATTTGTGATCTACTAATCTATCTAAATCTCCTTCACTTTTTCTTTTCACCCTCTATCTTTTCTAAGGTAACAGTGAGTTGCTCAATTAAATGGGGCTTTTGATTCTTGCTACTTAGAGCTAGTTCACTGCTCCACGCTGGGCTGCCCGCTGTGGAGAACAGCAGTCTTTTTTATCTGCACTTATGTCGTAGGGATTTCTCTTTTATCTAAAATGACAGACCAGAAAACCCCTCCCTCCCACTCTTAGTCTGGTCACCGGGCAGGGTACTTAGAAGTTCACCATTTGGAGTTTATGGCTTTGGGTTAAGACGGGGTTATCAACCCTGGCACTATCGACACTTTCAGTGAGATAATTGTTCCTCACGGGTAGGATAATTCTGTCCTGCCCGTTGTAGGTCTAGCAGCATCCGTGGCCTCCATTTGCTAGACACAAGTAGTACCTCCTAAGTCACTGCAATCAAAAACGTCTTCAGAGTTTGGCAAATGTCCTCGGGGCAAAGTCGAGAACAACTGGGTTAAGACATTGTTCCCACCGAAAACACAAACACTCTGGAGAAGGATGTTTACCAGAACCTTTCCAAGGGCAGTTGGCTAAGAGCTGTGGGGGAAAAGGAGAGAAAGAAAGCATATGGAGGACCCACTGCCACCAACCCTCTTTTGGGATTCTTCAGGGGCCTGTGGGAAGAAGGATCTCTCAGCAACTCCCTGTGAAGAAGGCCGGGGAGAGGAGCCCACTCCTACCCATGCTGCAAGTCCATGGCACACTTCGTGTGGGTCTGGTGTTGCCAGTGAAAATCAGAAAAATTTCAAGGAAGATGGTGAAGAACACGAAAGGAGAGAAGCAAGGACCATGCCTCGCCCACGGAGAATTCATGGATTTCTCACCCGTGAGTCTCCTTTCATCCTCCTGGGCAGGGTTGGGTAGGCATTATTATAGCCATTTACTGATAAGATTTATCTGTCACAGTGCAGCTGGGAAACGCCCATGTCTTTCAAATGGAAGGAATTTAACACAGGGAGAGCTGAGAAGCCAAGAAGGGACAGTGAGGCAGCTACTATCCCCAGGGCTGGGAAGACCAGAGAGGATGTAGCATTCGAGACCAAGAAGCCTCCAGAGCTATTGGGCAGGAACTAAATAGTGCGGGCTACCTGGTAGGAGATGGGATCATGGACGGAGGGCAGGAAGAAACACAACCAACTGCAGACAAAGTGAAAAAGTAGAGAGGGGAGAAATAGCCTGGCTTCTCGCCTCCTACCCACCTGTCTTCTACCAGGGCCTCCTATTGGTTAAACCTACCCAGAAGCCAGCGGGAAGAGGAGTCTGGGAATGTAGTTCCCAGCTGTGACACAGAGCCAAGCTGGGGAAGGATGGGGAACAGATCTGCGAGCAAACCAGCAGCCAATGGGTACGAAAAGAGGCCCAGAGAGGGCAAGGCACCACTAGTGGCTCATGCCTGTAATCCCAGCACTTTGGGAGGCTAAGGCAGGAGGATCATCGCTTGAGCCGAGGAGTTTAAGGCTGCAGTGGGCTATGATGACACCACCTCACTCTAGTCTGGGTGACAGAGTGAAATCTTGTCTCAAAAAAAAAAAAAAAGAGAGAGAGAGAGACCCAGAAAGGTAAAGTGATGGGGCGAGGGCCAAAACCCAGATCTTAGTGCTCTTTCCTTAGGCCCCGAGGGCTGAAGTAACTGCATGGAACTAGCAGCAGAAAGAAGGCTATATATAGGTCAGCCAGCTGGGGTTAAAAAGGATGTGAGACAGTACTTACCTGTGAAGCAGGAAGCTTGGACTGGGAGGAGCTTGCAGTGACCTATGCTAGTGCAAGAAATGTTCTGGAATGGGGGGTGGAGGTGGATACACAAAAATATACAAAAGTGAATATGCACTCATCTGTATATGTAAGGTTAGTGTACACTACGTGCTTCGTTGTATATGTGTTACACCTCAATTAAAAGGAAAAGAGTCCCTGTCTTTTAGAGTAAAATTGTGAAATATTTTCAAATGAAATGATGCGATGTCTGGGATTTGCATCAAAACAATCACAGGGGATGAGAAGAGTCTCTGTGTGTGTGTGTGTGTGTGTGTGTGTGTGTGTGTGTGTGTGTGTGTGTGTCTGTGTGTGTGTGTGTGTGTGTGTGTGTGTGTTGGTGGGGGACGGGTATATGAAAGAAATAAAACTGGCCATGAGTTGAAACTTGGTAAAGAGTACATGGCGGAGGGTTCCAAATATTACTTTCTCTCCTTTCGTATATTACATTATGTGTGAAATTTCTATGGTAAAAAGTAAAAAGAGAAAAAAGTACCTAGGGTCGATATACCTGCATTCTTTATGCATTTATTAATAGGAGCTCAGGGGTGAGTCTAGCCCCAGCCCCCAGCTCTCTTGACCTAGAAAGAGCAGCAGCCCTGAGCAGTGCGTGCTGTTCTGATACTTCCTCCCTTTCCAGGCAGTCCTGATCATCTGTGTCTAGAGTCGCCAGCAGAGTGCAGGTCCCACGCCTGCTCCAGGTAAGGAGAGAGAGCCTCAAAGAGTAAAATGTCTAAAGCTCAGGCAGGTCCCTTCACCCTTTTGTGACCTCTCCTCCCCAGACTCACTCCCATGTGAGCACTTCCTGTCACCTCCACCAAGAGCCTGTCCAGGCATCAGACCAACAAGGTAAGGATGAGTGCTGAACAGGGTCCTTCAGGGAGAGGTTCGATGCCCAGGTGACCTATCTTAAGAGAAGTTAGCCCCTCGTTCCAAGGGAGACACGGGAGTCACAAGGGAAAAGCATGGTTACTGGAATGAGCTGGGACCCAGGAATCAGGAGACCTGTACCCTAGGCTCATTCTGCCATGGGCAGGCTGTGTGGTGTGGACATCATTCATTTATTCTGTAAATAGGTGTTGGGCACGTGTATGTGCCACACAGTGCTGAGCATGGGGACCGCTGACAGAGATTGAGTCCAGGCCGCTGCAGAGCTCACGGCCTGGTGTGGAAGCAGACACTAGCAGCGGGCCAGAGGGAGCAGTCTGCTCAGGCCTGCACAGCCTTCCCAGAGCCTAGTGCGTCCTCAAGGACAGGAGGGGGCCGGCCGGGAGAGGAGAACTTGGAGACCAGAGAGCCGGCAGGCCGTAAGGCGGGACAACTGCTCCGTGGGGCTATTAAGGCGTCCAGGGAGGAGGTGAGAAGAAAGGGGGCAGTGACCCTGCAATCCTGGTCTCCTTATGTGTCACCCTGAGCCTCAGGTCTTCATCCTCAAGGTCAGAGGGCTGGACTGGGTGGGCTCTCGACTCCCTCTGGGTGAGGATCGAAGGCTTGGGGGCGAGGAAGCTGGAACTGAGGGCCCTGGTGGCCCAGCCCAGCCCAGCCCAGCCCAGCTGGCCCCTACGCCTCAGGAATTCCGTCTCCACATCTCCTCATTCTCTCCTGGAAAGGGAGGGTCCCTAAGGACAGAGGAGGGGGGGCCCCCCTGCACCCTCCAAGTGTGTCACAGGTGACCTGTGTCCACTCGTGTGTGAACTGGGTTGGGTCAGAAGGGCAGAGGTCTGGCTGGCTTGAAACTTGTCTTAAAAAGTCACACAGCGGGGCAGACCCCCTGGCGTCTGCCAGCAGGCCCCCCACACTGCATCTGCTGGGCCGGGTGTCTGCTCAGTGCACTCTCCATGTCTGTCCGTCCCTGGCCCCTCCACTTGTCAGATCTGACACCTTTCCGCAGCTCTGCTCCCTCTGTTCCCTGGTCAGCGGGGCCCTGGCTCCAGGGGCCTGTCTGAGGACTGTCCCCTGGCCCTGCCGCCCCTTTCCCATCCGCCTGCGCCTGCAGCCCTCCTCTCCCGGCCGGGCTTCCGAAGAAGGGAGGAGGCCGGTTCCGGCCCTGCTGCCCTCACGTGCTTTCCCGGCCGCCCCCTCCCGCCTGCGTCGAGGCAGCCAAGCCTGTTCCTCTTCCCGGGTTGCTCGCTGCGATTGCGACAGGCCAGCCCTCGGCTCCCAGCGCTCCCTGTCCCCGCCCCGCGGCCAGCTCGCTCCACTCCCACTTCCTGAGCCCAGCGGCCCCTGGAGCCCTGGAGGCCAGGCCCGGCCGCTCCCGGCCCCCCGGGGGCACGTCAGCCCCGAGTCCTGTCCTCGCTGCCGGGCCCACCACCGCCGCCACCGTAGCTACCCAGGACAACGGGCCCCCCACCTTCCTCCCAGTCTCCCGCCCGCCTGTCTGGCTGCCTGGCTGAGTGGCCGCCATGCGCCTGCCTTGGGCCGCCACTCCCCGCGGCCTGGCCTGGGGGCCACTAGTGCTGGGTGTCTGCGGGCTCCTGACAGCGTCCCAGCCGCTACTGGTGAGGGAGGGCTGGTGGGGACGGGCGAGGGCAGCGGAGAGGGGCATGGGCAGCCCTCTCTGTGGCCCCTCTGCCCTC
The DNA here is from genome assembly GCF_020740605.2 of Lemur catta. Taxonomy (NCBI): domain Eukaryota; kingdom Metazoa; phylum Chordata; class Mammalia; order Primates; family Lemuridae; genus Lemur; species Lemur catta. The sequence continues at coordinate 93,475,007 of NC_059133.1, read as the reverse complement.
CCAAGCCAACCCTTGGTTAACTCTTCTCCCCTCACCTCCATCTCACACTGAAGGTGCCCCCCTACAGCTCCGAGAACCAGACCTGCAGGGACCAGGAAAAGGAGTACTACGAGCTCAGGCACCAGGTCTGCTGCTCCCGCTGCCCACCAGGTGAGAGGCAACGGCTGGAGGAAGCCTGGGGCATGGAGGTGGGTTCCAGGGGGCTCCGGCCCCCTTGCTGCCTCGGAGGGAAGGCGGACACTGTCCCCCAGGACAACTAGCTGGCAAAGGCAGAGTGCGAGGAACTGGCCATCCTTCATTTGCAGGCTCTGCGATTTGCCGCCTTCACTGGGCCTCCGGGCTCTGCCCCTCACTGAGAGGTAGCTGGAGGGCCAGGGCGGGGTGATGGGCAGAGAGACTGAGGCACAGGCCGGGGTCCCACAGTGAGTAGCAGAGGTAAAGGTGGCAGCCTGTCTCCTGACCTCCTGCCGCCCCCCTTACCTCATAGGCACCTACGCTTCAGCTAAGTGCAGCCGCAGCCGGGACACAGTTTGCACCACATGCGCTGAAAATTCCTACAATGAGCACTGGAACTACCTCTCCTTCTGCCAGCTGTGCCGCCCCTGCGACCCTGGTGAGTGGGGATGTGCCTGGTGGGGAGTGGGGGCTCCTGGAGCGCAGCCCTTCCCTGAGCCCTCCCTCTCCCCACCAGTGATGGGCCTCGAGGAGGTTGCACCTTGCACTAACAAGCAGAAAACCCAGTGCCGCTGCCAGCCTGGAATGTTCTGCGCAGCTTGGGCCCTTGAGTGTACCCACTGCGAGCTACTTTCTGATTGCCCACCTGGTACTGAATCCGAGTTCAAAGGTCAGAGGTCACTGAGGGGGTTGGTGATCTTGCATGAGGGCAGGGAAGATGAAGCTGTGTCCATAGTGACCCCCCAGGTAGTTCTTGGCATAAAATGCCTCTTCTCATTCTGTGCAAAAGGCTCACAGAAGGGATCTGCAGAGAAAGGGAATTGGGACAGACCCAGGGGGACACAGGAGGGGGAGCTCTCTCAGCACTAGGGAACCTTGAGCAAAATGGCGGGTTGCAAAGTGGAGCTTGGAAAAGGTGGGAGTGACAGAGTGGGGTGGATGGGCCAGCAGGAGGCCATCTGCGGGGCATAAAGGAAACTCACAGCTGGGCAAAAGGCTCCCTTCTGCTCATTCACTCCGGCTGGCCTGCCTTTCTCTCGCCAGATACAGTTGGGGAAGCTAACAACAACTGTGTTCCCTGCAAGGCAGGCCACTTCCAGAACACCTCCTCCCCCAGCGCACGCTGCCAGCCCCACACCAGGTGAGTGTGCCTCACCCACACTCTTTCCACCCTCTGAGAAGCACCCCTATTCTTGACACCACAGGCCCCCCTCACCACTTCCAGCCCCATATGCCCACTAGAGTTGGGGTACTTGTGGATGGGAGCAGGAAGATGTCATAGTCCTCTCTTTCCTCTGCAGGTGTGAGGACCAGGGCCTGGTGGAGGCAGCTCCAGGCACCGCCCAGTCTGACAGAAGCTGCAGAAATTCATCAGAGCCACTGCCCCCCGAGATGCCAGGTGAGGGGCTAGGGCTGAGAGACACACAGGGGTATCTGGGAAAATGCCTTCATCCCCACCCCCATCTAAAAAATAGGGAAAAGATGAATCCCTCCCTCCCAGAATTGCGGCAAGAAGAAAAGTTCCTTAAAGAGAAATTGGAATATTCCCTAGACTAGTTTCCTTATACACACACTTTTTAATTTATATATGCTGGGCCAGGAGTGGTGGCTCACACCTGTAATCCCAGCACTTTGGGAGGCTGAGATGGGAGGATCACTTGAGGCCAGGAGTTGGAGACCAGCCTAAGCAAGAGCGAGACCCCATCTCTACAAAAAATAGAAAAATTAGCCAGGTGTGGTGGTGCGTACCTGTGGTCCCAGCTACCTGGGAGGCTGAGGCAGGAGGATGGCTTGAGGCCAGGAGTTGGAGGCTACAGTGAGCTGTGATTATGCCACTGCAGTCCAACCTGGGTGATAGAGAGAGACCCTGTCTCAAAAAAAAACCAAAAGTTATATTTATACGGTAATATTATGCCAAGGAACACTCCCATACTGAGATATAATTATAACTGACATTATTGTCATGATTTTGGACATGCTGCCATCACAGAATCCACTTACTAGATGGAATACCTCTTTATTAGATTACATACTTTCACTGCTAGAGAGATAATCCCCCATTTGACTTTCTCTTGTTTTTTTCCTGTGGACTGATTGGTTTCCTAGCCTAGTAGGTGATTAAAGAATGTTTCTAATGGCTAGAATCATTACTAATGGCAGTTCATTAACTTTTAAAAATTACCAAATATTTATAATGATAGCTTCTGTTCTCTGGGAGCCAGTGTGTCAGGCACTCCGTGAACACTTTGCATTCACTGATTCATTTAATCGCCTTAATGATGCTGTGAAGTAGGTTCTGTTATTATCCCCACAACCTGGATGAAGACACGAAGGCTCCAAGAGGTTAAGTGACTTGCAGGATCCCCCGGGGGTAGCTGGTGCTGTTAAACCTGTACTCAGCCCTTTCTCACTCTAAAGCCCGTGCCGTGATGCCTGCACACTGTAGAAAATTAGAAAACTCAGATAGTCAAAACTAAAACTCACCCCCAGAGCCACCACCTAGCATAGCCACTCTTTACATTGAGGTATATACCCTCCCAGACATTTTTCTATGTATGTTTATATATATGCATATATATATATTTTTTTTTTTACTAAAAGTGGAGTAATTTTAATGTTTTGTAACTTGATTTTTCATTCAACAATATATCATAAATATTTTTTCCATATCCTGTTACTAATTTTTAACTATGTAGCAAATATGACTGGCATTTTAGAGCTGGAATTTGAGAGAGTATGTAAGCTAACCTCATTGTATGTATGAAAAACTGATGCTCAAAGAGGTGAAATGACCTGAAAGTTACACAGCTGGCAGGAGCCTAGGTGTCCAGACTCCTAGTCCAATTTCTGCGCATGCCTCCCATTCTGTACTCCCTAAGGCTACAGATTTAGCTGAATCAGAAAAGGCAAAACTCCTGGTATACAAATGTCAAGGCCTCCTGACCTAGGCGGAGCTGATGGGCACTGTAGACTCCATGCTATTGATGGAAGCACTGAGGCCCATGGAAAGACAGAAATTATCCACTACTACAGATCAAAACTGGAGAAACCAAACTCCCAGCCTCTCCTTCTCTTCCCCTCCTGGGACCTGCCCTGAGCAAGGGGGTGGACCACTTGCAAGCCCTGGTAGCCACAGGCAGGGTCCAGAAGCAAGAATCCTACCCTCCCGCTCCTATAAACACTCCCAGGTGTTTATACAGGTGCAGAGTGGCAATCCCAGCTGCGCTACAGTGGCCTCTCTTTATCATAGCCAAGTCCACAGAAATGTGGCTCTACCCTGTGGCCTGAGTCTGTTTACAACCCCAGGTCCCACCCTCCCCTACTGCCTCCCACTCCCTCTTCCAGCCCTTGAATCCCAAGTGCCCAAGCTCCCATCCCTCACCCACAGGACTTCCCAATCCTGGTCTCTGAGGAGGAGGGCACCTGTACCCCCCCCCCAAACATGTCCATCCGTGATAGGGTCTCTCCTGGCTGTCAAGAGGTCCTCCCAAGTCCAACTTAGTTCCTCTTCTCTGTAATCCAAGGGAAGTTTCTCTCATTCTGCCTTTAGGAGCTGTAGTGTGGCTAGAAGGGGAAAAGCTACTCCCTTTTCTCTGTCTGTGTTGCCCAGAGAACTGGCATTCCTCCTTAACCTCCCCACCCCCGCCCTCATCGGGGCTGCCATCACCCCCCGTCTGCTGTCCTGGCAGGAACCATGCTGGTGCTGGCCATCCTGCTGCCACTGGTCTCCTTCCTGATCCTCGCCACCATCCTCGCCTGCACCTGGAAGAGCCACCCCTCTCTCTGCAGAAAGCTGGGTAGGACTCTCTGTCCCCACATGGATGGGTCAGCAGTGGGGCTGGGGGAGGAATAGCCAACTTCCCTGCTGCAAAGCTTTCTGTCCCTCACACCGGCAAGACTCCCCATGCCTGCCTCCAACGTAGGCATCATCGTCTTCACTCAGCCCCTCATTCTGAGGCCGGAGATGAGGGTGACAGTAGTCTGTTCCTTCTGGGACTCCGGGTGGGCAGCAACACATTGTGGTGGGGTGTGGAGGGTGAAAGGCTGGGGGTCTGGGACCTGCCGGAGGCCCTACACCCCTTGCATCTTCCATTGCAGGATCACTGCTCAAGAGGAGGCCAGAGGTAATGGGGAGACTGGGAAGGCAGAGAGTGGGGGTGGAGGTGCCAGGGGACAAGGCAGGAGCAGGCAGGGAAAGAGTGTGCCGGCTTCACCATTCATTCACTCATTCCGCTAAGGATTTCTGGGGCATGCTGCATGCCAGGCACTGTGCTAGGCGCTAGGGTACAGCAGTGAGCAGAACAAAGTACCTGCCCTCCTGGAGTTTCCATTGCAAAGCGAGAATGAAGTGAAACAAATACGTATTAGGTGGTGGAACAGTGAATGATGGTGGCAAAGGATGGGGGTGTGCTATTCCAGACAGAGTGGACGTGGATGGGGAGGCCCCTCTGAGAAGCTGCTATTTGCACAGAGAGTTGAAGAAGTGAGGAGCCAGCCATGGGGCTGTGGGGGACAGGGCTCCAGGGGGTGCGATGGGGAGCACAGGTGGGCAAGCGGTGCAGGAACTAAAGAAAGGTGGGGTCTGAGGCCCTGGTCACTGGCGGGGTCTCTCTCTCTCCTGCAGGGAGAGGAGTCAATTAACAATGATGAAAGATGGGAGCCTCCGAAGGCCAACTCGCCTTTTCCTGACCTGGTAAAGCCACTTCTGCCCATGTCTGGAGACTTGTCCCCAGGCTCTGTTGGGCTTCCCATGACCCCACCTTTGGAGGCAGAGGTGCAACAGCAGAATCTCCTGGGCCAGACCAGGGAGCCAGAGATGGAGTCCGGGGAGCAGGGCCAGGTGGCCCACGGTAAGCCTGGGGCAGGCCTGCAGGCTGGCAGGGAGAAGGGAAGGGGGCAGATGGGAGGGGAGGCTGCAGGGAGGGAGGGAGGGCTGGCAGGGAGAGAATGCCGGCCAGATGAAACAGAGACGAAAACAGAGGTGAGACAGAGATTCCAGCTGCCAGCCAGTGTCACAACTAGAGAGAAGAGAGGAGACTGGACAACCCAGAAACTGAAATGAACACAGAGGTCAAGAAACCAGTACCAAGTGGGAGAGGGGACGGGGAACAGGGGAGAAGGCTGGAAGAAGGTTGGGAGAGTTCAGGAAGCAGTGGGCCCCATGTTGGGGACCTTCGTTTTTCAACAGTGCTCCCTCAGCCTTGTCTCACTCTACCTCCCTTCCCACAGGTACCAACGGCATTCATGTCACTGGTGGGTATATGACTATCACCGGCAACATCTACATCTACAACGGGCCAGTACTGGGGGGAGCACGGGGCCCTGGAGACCCCCCAGCTTCCCCAGAACCTCCATACCCCATTGCTGAAGAGGGTGACCCTGGCCCTCCTGGGCTCTCTACACCATCCCAGGAAGATGGCAAAGCTTGGCACCTGGCTGAGACAGAGCACTGGGGAGCCGCGCCCTCTAACGGGGGCCCAAGGAGCCAATTTGTCACCCATGACTGATGGCATCTGGGGAAAGGAAGGAGAAGGAAGACACAAGAACACCTTCTCCCCAGAGGCTTCCCTACCCACACAGGATTCACAGGGGCCTGGGTAGGGCCCTGAGAGGCAGAGCCCTGAGGGACTGAACCTCAGACACGAGCCTCAGTCTGGAGAGCAGGGCTGGGCACTGGCTGGGTACAGTGTCCTCCACAGGACTCTCGCCACTGCCTGAGAAAGCCTGAGAACTGGTGGCAGACCCACCTGCCCACTGGACAGGACAGACGATGCCAACTGCTGCCCACCATGGCATGCTGCACCTAAGCACAGCACTGAGGGAGCCACCACATGGTCACCTGCAAGGACATCACCGGGACCTCCAAAGTGGTCATGGTGCTCATCCCCAAGTTTCAGAGGCCCTTTGAGGGTCCACACTTCACATGGACCAAGGTAGACCCTACCTGAAGACAAAGTTACATGGAAGACACTCCTGCCCGCCCCTCCTAGAGGAGAGGAAAGGGAGTCGTTGGAAACTGCACTTTGGTAGCATTACTAGGTGTGGGGGAGAGTTTTGGAAGGGGAGGAAAATGGTGAGTGTATTTATAAATTGTAACCACATGCAAATAAAGAGAAGATTGAGACCCAGATAATTTATTTTCTTGGGATTTATACAGAAACACTATTCCATTCGGGCAATGTCAAAGACAAAGGTCAAGACATTAAAATGTAATCCCACAAAGGTATTTTGATGAGGGACTGGTATATGTGGTAATAATATTAGTCAGCCATAGCTAACAATGTGCCGGGCAGTGTTCTAAAAGCTTAACACTATTGACTTATTTGGTCCTCACAAAACCTCATGAGGTTGCTATTCCCATTTAACAATTGAGGAAACTGAGTCACAGAGAGAGTAACTTGCCCAGTCAGCTGCAAGTGGCAAAAACTGGGATTTTCACCCAGTTAGTCTGGCTTTAGAGGCCCCTTGGGTGAAAAAAAAAAAAAAAAAACTTCACATACCACACTCCTCTGAAGTCTCTTTGAACTGGTGGAGTGGGCTGGCTTCCTCAAGAAATCAGATGTGGCACGGGTGTGAACTCTCAAAGGCCCAGTCACCGTGCAAAGTGAAAAATGCCCTCCAAGGTTGGTTGAAGGGAAAGGTCTGCACGTTAGACACAAAATGTGACAGCCCAAGTTCACATTCTGTTGGTGAACAGAATCCAGGCTGGCCTCCTTTTAGCTCAGAAGGGGCACTTAACAATTTTTTACTCTTTTTTGTTTCTTTTTGTCTTACTTTATTTTTTCCCAGAAAAGAACTTTAAACCTTCTCAAGCCCTCTTATTAGTAGATGTTTAGGCCCCCCCAGAATTCCCTACGATGCTGCCTAGCAGAGACAGGCTTAGCTCACAGGACTGTTAGGGAAGCTGCTGCCAGCGGCTGCTCCTTCCATAAAAGGCCACTGTCGTGCCTCTAATATGTTGCTGGGGTTCATCAAGATGGGGTAGCTGCAAAACACATACCCGAGGAAGCATCTGATCCAACTGAGTGGATGGGTTATTTAAGGTTGACCGTGAAAGTATTAGATCCAACTTCCTTTTTTAAGAAGTAAATAATGGTGAGCTGTATCTTTAGGTAGAGTTAAGTCCTCCCGCTCCTGCAGTGTGCTAGACGCAGACAACATGCGTCCTTAATGATTGTTCCAATGTGTTTAGATAAAAACAAATTTTATACATTTTTCAACAAAATAAAAGGACAAAAACATTTTAAAAGAAATGGTGCTAAGGCACATCCCTATGTGACACCATTCAAGTTCAGGATTATACCTGCCTATGTTGATTTGCTAGCACTGCCCTAACAAAGTACCACAGACTGGGTGGATTGAACTACAGAACTTTATTTTCTCATAATTCTGGAGGCTAGAAGTCAGAGATCAAGGTGTCAGCAGGGGTGGTTTCTTGTGGGACCTCTCTCTCTGGCCCGCAGATAGTGGCCTTCTCCCTGTGTCTTCACGTGGTCTTCCCTTTGTGCACAAGCGTGTCCTAATCTTCTCTTATTGGATTAGGGCCTACCCTAAAAAAAAAACTTCATTTTAACTTCATCACCTCTTTAAAGACCCTGACTCCAAATACAGTGAGGTCTGGGGACTAGGACTTCAGCACACGAGTTTGGGGGGTTGTGGGGGGACACAGCTCAGCCTGTGGCACTGCCCGTGCTTATTTTGCCAGTGTGGGTTAATAGGGCTCCGGGACACACTCACGGGCACACTTTGTTACTGGGGGGGGGGTGCTCCTTTGCAGAGCAAAAGCTGATGAAACCAGTGAAGACGGGTCTTGATCGTGGTCTTCAAAGGGTGGAACAGGATGCGATGGTCGTTGATAATGGGAAAATTAAGTCTGAATCCAGCTAGTCCCCCATGTATTTCATTTTTGTTTTTTAGTTTAATGTGCTTTTTTTTCTCACCTTCTGTGCTTTAATGGATGCAAATCTCACATACTATTTTTGAGAACCCCAGTCCTCGACCACACAGAGGAGACAGCTGACACTGAGTCCAACCCATGTCAACATGAGCCTGGGACAACAGTGAGGAGGCTGGGTGACATCCAGAGGCAAGATGGATGTAATCAGGGACAGACTGGTAATCGTGGCAGTTGGGCAGGTATGTAATCTTGGGGTAATTAAGAATTTCCGTTTTTGAGAGTGACATCGGCAAAATGGTAGAGTAGGAGTTCTCTGCTTCTCTCTCCCAACAGAATTTCAACTAGCAACTACCCAGTGGCAAGTTTACCATCCTGAACATCCCAGGACTTGGGGAGTGAAGCTGTGCCATCCCCGGGGACCACAGAGCTGAGAAAGCCCACGCTCAGACGGTAAGGGAAAGGACGTTCTGTGACTGAGACGTTCTATCCCCAAAGCCTGCCCAGTGCCACACAGAGCAAAGTCCCCTGGACCCACAGTGTCTACAGAGGACAAGGTGCGTGCCAGGTGGGTATTCGGCTTCCCCGTCAGTCTAGACTCTTCGCAGGAGTCTCACTGCAGTCTTTTCATGAGAAGTGTCGTGAGTACCAGCAGGGCTACCCACCACGTCAACAGGAATTTCCCTTTTCAAAAGACGAAGCCATTCTCATAGACAGCGGTGGCGGACTCCTTGTGTTGCCCACCCAACAGACCTCTGCACGTTTCCTGGGAACAGAACCCTATTTCTGTACCACAGCAGAGATTCCGTGATGTCGGGAGGGGAGGCCCTCCTCCCACTCTCAGGAGCCGATAAACCTATTCCTCTTTGCCATCATACAATGTCATGCACAGGGAAGTCTTTCTTCCCAGGACAAAAAAAAAAAAGCATCATTAGGAGAAAGTTTTTGGCTTTCCTTGTTTTTTGTTTGGGAGATGTTTTGTGTGAAGGCATCGTGCCTGAGCTGTGGCAGCCATCTTGCCGTCATGAGGAACGGCCATGGGGATAAAAATCCAATCCTCTGAGGACGGAGGGCCTGGAAAAAAAGAAAGAAGGTGGTTCTTGCGGCATCCCTGAGCACCTGAACCAACAGTCAGTAAGCACCTACTTCTGGGCTCCTTTTTATGAGAGAAAAACAAATCCCTATTTGTGTCAATCACAGAGTCAGGTTTTCCTTTTCTTTTTTAATCTTACTTCCTCTCTTTTGGATGGGTGATTTATTCACATGGCTCAAAATTCAAAAAGTATCAAAGAGAAAACAGTGAACGATCTCTCTTTTACTCCTATCCCTCAACCACCAAGGTCCAGGCCTTGGAAGCAACAAATGTTACTATTTCTGACACTTTTCCAGAAGTAATTTATGCATGTTCAAACAAACATATGCGTTTTCCCCTTTATTTCCACAAACGGTAGTACAGTAGTACCCCCTTATCTGCACTCTTACTTTCCACAGTTTCAGTTATCTGCTGTCAACTGTGGTCCAAAAAATATTAAGTGGAAAATTCCAGCAAGAAACAATTCATAAGTTTTAAATTGTGCACTGTTCTGAGCAGCATGATGAAACATTGAGCCATCCCCGCTCCATCCATCCTGCCCAGGACATGAATCCTCCCTTTGTCCAGAGATTCAGATTTGCACTGTGTCCCCATCCTTAGTCACTTACAAGCCCTCTCAGTTATCAGATCCACTGTTGGGGTATCAATGTGTGGCACTACTTATGTTCAAGTCACCCTTATTTTACTTAATCATGGCCCCAAAGCGCAAGAGTAGTGATGCTGGCAATTGGGATATGCTAATGAGAAGCCAGCAAGTAATAAGGTGAAAGTTCTCCACATAATAAGGAAAGGAAAAAAGTCCTATGCTGAGGTTGCTAAGAGCAAATCTACCCGTGAAATTGTGAAGAAGGAAAAAGAAATTCTTGCTAGTTTTGCTGTTGTGTCTCAAACTGCAGAAGTTATATCCACAGTGTGTGATAAGCGCTTAGTTAAGATGGAAAAGGCGTGAAATGTGTGGGTGGAAGACATGGACAGAAACATGTTCCTCTTGACAGCAATCAGGTTCAGCACTATCTGTGGCTTCAGACACCCACTGGGGATCTTGGGATGTTTGCCCCACAGAGAAGGCGGGCTACTCCACGCACTGTAAATTCTTCCCCTTGCCTTTTTAACTTATCAAAATAGCTTGGCCATATTCCATAATAGTACCAAAAAACTTTTCTCATTAATTTTCATATCTGCATACTATTCTATTACATGGCTGTACCGTTTAAATAAATTCCTTTTGAGGATTTTTTTAATTTGTTTCCAATCTTTACTGTTACAAATAACTCTACAATAATAACCTATGTCATTTTGTACATGTGAGAGTGTTGCTAGAAATAAAATTGCTGTGTCAGAGGGTACGTACATTTTGTTCTGATAAATATTGCCAAATGGCCTTCTGTAGAGATTGGACATCAGCAGTTTTTAAGAGTGCCCCTGTCCACGCACAAACACCAATCTTGGTGTGTTATTAAACATTTTGATCTTTGCCAATCTGAAAAATAAAAAAATGTTATCTCAGTGTAATTTTTATTTGCATTTCTTGTGAGTGAAGTTTTTCCATTTTATTATAAGTATTTTCATATGTTAAAGAGTCATTTGTAACTTATTTTGCCCTAACTGTTCATGTCTCTTCCTATTTTTCTGTTGGGCAACTTCCAAATGTTATTATCCCAAAATCATCTATTGAACAATAAGTTTTTTCTTCACTAATTTAAAACACTACTGCTGTCATAAACCAAATTTGCATGTGAATTTGAATTTACTTCCGGACTTTCAGTTATTTTCCATTGATCTGTCTTTTCAATTTGCCAGCAGAGTGAGACCTGGTCTCAAAAAAATGGCTTTTCAATTAATTCTCTTAGGTTATCACCTATAAATAATCTGAAATTTGTCTCTGCTATGCAATTTTTATACTTCTAATTTTTTCAATCTTGTTTAAATGCATTGCCCAGTGCTCCCAGAACAATGGTAAATAATCATGGACATCTCTGTCTTGATCCTGATTTTAATAGCAATACTTTTAATATTTTCTCATTAAGGAGGAGCTGAAATAGATGTGTTTATTTTATCATGCTAAGGAAGTATCCATCTCTCATTATTTCATAGTATCCAGCGGCTGCTGGATAAAGAGTGGAAGCAGAGGCACCAGGCAGAGGCCACTGCCGTAGGAAGATGGAGAAAGGCAGGTTTGGGGATATGCCTTAGACATACTCAACAGAATTTATTGGTGGGCATGAGTCCCAGTTCATGTTTTGTGGCCTTTGACTACTGGCTTATTGAACAAATCTGAGGCTCACTTTCAAAATTAACATTCAGTAAATATTAAATGAGTATTTACCATGAACCAGGCATCTTAAGATGCAACAGCAAACAAGACAGATCTGACACATAACCTTCTGGAGTTTGTAAAATAAGTACAGTGAGATAAGTGCTACGAAAGAGAAAGTGACCTAATCAGGAAATGCCACCTTGAGGAAATTCAGGATGCAACCTGAAGAATAATTAATGGTCAGCTAAGTGAAGGGGTGTGGGAGAGAGGAGCTCTCCTGTGGAGCGAATGGTCTGTGCAAAGGCCCTGTGCTAGGAGCAATAGTTTGGCTGGAGCTTGGGAACAGAGAGATGAAGCTAGAGAAGTAGGCAGGAAGCAGATCATTCAGATTTATAAGCTATCATAAGGATTTTGGATGTTACCATAAGAGCAATAGAAAATCATGGAAGTTTTTTTCCAACATAGTAAAGTGTATAAAGTGTGCTAATCTTAAGTGTATAGCCTAAATAAGTATTATGTGTGTATATACCCATGTTACCATCCCTAGAACATTTTAGTTCCCTAGAAGATAACTTCCTGCCCCTTCCCGCTCAGTAATCCTTATTGCTTGGGTCCCAGTTTATATTCTGACAGATAGAAGATATACAATATCTGACATATATGATCTCTCCCAGAGACATCAACATGTTTTTACTGTTTTGACTTCTGTCCTCATCAATTACTTTTGCCTATATTTGAACTACATATAAATGAAATCATACAGTATTAACTTTTTTGTGTCTAACTTCTTTTGATCAATGTCACATGTTTGAGATGCATCCTTGTTATTTCTAGTATCAACGGTTTGTTTTATTTTTTTAATTCTGCTGTTCCAAAGTATGAATATACCCAAATTTACTTATCCATTCTCCTGATTCTTTCCAATTTGAGGGCTGTTTCAAGTTTTCAGTGATTATGAATAAAGTTACTATAAACATTCTTCTGCCTTTTTATAGACATATGCACTTGTTTCTCTTGAGTATAGACCTAGAAGTAGAATTACTAAATCGCAAAACAGAAATATGTATAGCTCTAGTAAATACTGCTTAAACATTCCTAAAGTAATGGGAGTAATTTACAATCCCACCTGCAGTGCATGAGAGTTATGTCAACGCAAAAGAACACAAACTCTGTAAAATAATTTAAAGAGGTTTATTCTGAGCCAAGTATGAGTGACCAAGGTCTGAAGCCACGCCCAAGAAGCCTTGAGCAAATGGTCTCACCGTGGTTGGGTTACAGTTTTGTTTTATACATTTCAGGGAGACAGGGGTTACACACACAGTCATAAATCAATACACGGAAGGTGTACGTTGGTTTAGCCCAAAAAGGCAGGAAGTCTCAAAGGGGAGGATTACAGATTATATATAGGTGGGTTTAAAGACTCTTTGATTTGTAATTGGTTAAATAAATGAAGCTTTGTCTAAAGGCTTGGAATGTCTCAAGTTAAGATAAGGAAGTCTGTTAATCATAGATAAGCCACAGGACGTACGCCAAGACTCAAGTGATCTGTTAAGGAAATTGAGGACCTGAAGGTGTGGTTTAAGCTCTGTCCTGTAAAGCCTTAGGCCTGTTAATGAGTTACAAAGGACATCTCCAAGAAGGAAGGGGGCATGACTGAGGAATATCTGACCTCCCTCCTCACAGCCAGCAACTCAGCTTTAGGGTATTTCTGGTGTCCCCTTGGCCAACAGGGGGTTCATTCAGTTGGCTGGAGGGGCTTAAGATTTGATTTTAGTTCACAGTTCCATTGCTTCACATCTTCACCAGACTTGATATTGTCACTCATTTTACTATTAGCTACTCTAATGGGTATATTTTTCATTGTGGTTTTTTTTTCTTAATAAGCTTTTTCTTTAGGATAATTTTAGAATTATAGAAAAGTTGCAAAGATAGTACAAAGTTTGAGTGTACCTTTCACCCAGCTTCCCTTAATGTTCATATCTTGTGTAGCCACGATTCATTAGCCAAAACTAAGAAATTAACATTCTTAAAATATTAATTATCTAAACTGTAGATTTTATTCAGATTTAACCAGTTTTTCCCTAATGTCCTTTTTCCAGGATCCAATTCAAGATGTCACATTGTACTTAATGACCATGACCCTTTAGTCATGACCTTTAGCCTTCTTCAATCTGTGACAGTTTCTGTCTTTCCTTATTTTTCATGACCTTGGCAGTTTTGAAGAATACTGATTAATTATTTTGTAGGCCATTGCTCGGTTTGGGTTAGTATGATTTCTAATGATTTGAAACTGCCAAATTGTCTTTGAAAGTGACTACATCACTTTGCATTTCTACCTGTGATGAATGAGAGTTCCTGTTGCTCCACATCTTCATCAGCATTTGGTGGTGTTGGTGTTTATTTTAGCAATTCTAGTAGATGAACAGTGGTACTGCTTTGTGGTTTTAATTTGCATTTCTCTAATGACAGATGGTGGCAACCAACTTTTTATATGTTTACTTGCCATACAGATATCCTATTTGCTGAAGTGTCTCTTTAGATCTTTTGCTCGTTATAAAATTAGGTCATTTCTCACTCAGTTTTAAGAATTCTTTATGTATTCTGTATAGAAGTCCTTCATCAGATACATGATTTGCAAATTTTCTCCCAGACTGTGGTTTGTCTATTCATTCTCTCAACATATCTTTCACAGAACAAAAGTTTTTCATTTTGATAAGGTCCAATTCATCAATTTTTTTTCTTTATTAATTTGTGTTTTCAGCGTTTGAAAACTTATCAGCAAACCCAAGGTCACATAGATTTTCTCCTTTTTTTCCCTAGATGTTTTTCTTTTTACATGTAAGTTTATGAGCCGTTATTTTTTGTTAAGTGTGAGGTATGTTTTGAGGTTTTTTTGCTTTTGTTTTTACATATGAATGTCTAATTGTCCCATCTCCATTTGTTGTAAAGACTGTTCTTTCTCCATTGAATTGCCTTTGCATCCTTGTCAAATATCAGTTGACCATATTTGTGTGGGTTATTTCTGGGCTCTATTGGCTCCACTGACCTATGTTGTCAATTCTTTTGCTAATATCACTGTCATACTGATTGCTTTCTAATAAATCTTGACATTGGGTGGTGTAATTTCTCTATTGGTCTTTCTTTAGTTCCTCTTACTTTCTTTCTTTTTTCATATAATTTTAAAATCAGCTTGTCAGTTTCTACCAAAAAATAAAAGCTTGCTGTGATTTTAAGAATATATTAATATTTAATCTATAGATCAAACTGAGGAGAATTGATCTTTACATTATTGAATTTTCCAATCCATGAACCCAGTGTATCTCTCCATTTATTTCGATCTTTGTTGATTTCTTTTATCAGTATTCTGTAGTTTTCAGCACACAAATCCTGCATATATTTTGTTATATTCATTCCTAAGAACTTCATGGGGGGGTGTTACTGGAAATGGTATTTTAATTTTTAATATTTATTTATTTATTTTTAGAGATTCACCCAGGCTGGAGTGAGTGGTGTGATCATAGTTCACTGTAACGTCCAACTTCTGGGCTCAGGTGATCCTCCCACCTCAGCCTTCCAAGTATCTGGAACTACAGGTGTATGCCACCATGCCCAGCTAATTTTTTAAATTTTTGGTAGAGATGGGGTCTTGCTGTGTTGTCCACATTAGTCTCGAACTCCTGGCCTCAATCGATCCTCGTGCCTCAGCCTTGCAAAGAAAGTGCTGAGATTACAGGCATGAGCCAGCACACCTGGCCAAATGGTATTTTAAAACTTCAAATTACAATTGTCTATTGCTGATATATGGAGATACAATTAACTTTCGTATATTGGCCTTGTGTCTTACAACCTTGCTTAACTCACTTATTACTTTCTAGGAACCCTTTTGTAGACCGTTTGAAATTTTTACATAGACAATCATGTCATCTTCAAAGACAGTTTTATTTCTTCGTCTTCAATATGTATGCCTTTTATTTATTTTCTTGAATTTTTACATTGGCTAGGACTTCCAGTATGATACTGAATAGCAGTGATGAGAGAGGACATTCTTGTCTTGTTCCCAATCTTCATCCACTCTGTCATCATCAGGTGTGATGTTACCAGCAGGCTGTCCACAGATACTCTGGGTTAAGAAGGTTCCCTTCTATTCTTAGTTTGCTGGAAGTTTTTATCATAAACAGATGTTGAATTTTGTCAGATGCTTTTTTAATATCTGTTCAGATGACATGTTTTTTCTTATTCGGTCTGTTAAATATGAGGTATTACATTGATTGACTTTTGACTGTTTAACCAACTTTGCATCCTGGGATAAATTTCACTTGGTCATGATGTATTATCCTTCTCATATATCACTGGATTTGATTTGCTGATATTTTGTGGGGATCTCTGCATCTGTGTTCATGACAATATTGTTCTCCATAGTTTCCTTTTCTTGTAATATCTTTGTCTTGTTTTGTTATTATGGCAATGATAGCTTTATAAAATTAGGAAGTGTTCCCTATTCTATTTTCTGGCATAAATTGTATACAATTGGTATTATATCTTGTTTAAGTGTTTGATAGAATTCACTAGTGAAATCATCTGGGCCTAGAGTTCTGTTTCTCAGAGGATTTTTTTTTTTTTTTTTTTTTTTTTGAGACAGAGTCTCACTCTGTTGCCCAGGCTAGAGTGCCGTGCCGTCAGCCTAGCTCACAGCAACCTCAAACTCCTGGGCTCAAGCGATCCTCCTGCCTCAGCCTCCCGAGTAGCTGGGACTACAGGCATGTGCCACCATGCCCGGCTAATTTTTCTATATATATTTTAGCTGTCCATATAATTTCTTTCTATTTTTAGTAGAGACGGGGTCTTGCTCTTATTCAGGCTGGTCTTGAACTCCTGAGCTCAAACAATCCACCCGCCTCGGCCTCCCAGAGTGCTAGGATTACAGGTGTGAGCCACCGCGCCCATCCAGGACTTCCTCTTTGATTCAAGGGTGATTTAAAAGTGAGTAGTTTAGCTTCCAAGTATTTGGGGACTTTCAGATATTTTTCTGTGATCGATTTCTACTTTAATTACATTATGATCTGAGAAGATATTCTGTGTTATTTATATTATTTTAAATGTTTTAAGATTTGTTTTATCACACAGAATATGTTCTATCTTAATGTTTCATACGCACCTGATAAGAATGTGTATTCTCCTATTTGGAGGTGGAATGTTCTATAAATGTCAATTAAGTCAAGTTGGTTGATAGTGCTATTCAGGTATCTATAGCTTACTGAACTGATTTTCTGCTTACGTGTTCTATCAATTACTGAGAGAAGAGTATTGAAGTGTCTGTTATAATTATGGATTTTTCTGGATCTATCAATTTTGCCTCATGTATTTTGAAGCTTAATTGTTGGGTGCAAACATACTTAGAATTGCCATGTCTTCTTGGAGCAATGATTCCTTTATCAATATATCATAATCTTCTTTATCCTTGATCTGTTCTTTTTTTTTTTTTAAGACACAGGGAGACAGAGTCTTACTCTATCACCCAGGTCACCCAGGCTGAAGTGCAGTGGCATGATAATAACTCACTGCAACCTTGAACTCCTGGGCTCAGTGATCCTCCTACCTCAGCCCCCTGGAGAAGCTAGGACTACAGCTGTGTGCCACCACTCCCAGCTAATTAAAAAAAAAACAACATTTTTTTTGTAGAGATGGGGTCTCCCTATGTTGCCCAGGCTGGTCTCAAACTCCTGGCCTCAAGGGATCCTCCTGCCTCAGCTTCCCAAAGTGTGGGATTACAGGTGTGAGCCACCATGCCTGGCCTATTCTTGTTCTGAAGCCTACTTTACCTGAAGTTAATATAGCCACTCCAACTTTCTTTTGGTTAGTGTAGTCATAGTACATATTTTGTTATTCTTTTATTTTTAATCTACTGAACATTAGATATTTAAAGTGGATTTCTTGGCTGGGCGAGGTGGCTCATGCCTGTAATCCTAGCACTCTAGGAGGCTGAGGCGGGCGGATTGTTTGAGCTCAGGAGTTCAAGACCAGCCTGAGCAAGAGCGAGACCCTGCCTCTACTAAAAATAGAAATTATATGGACCGCTAAAAATTTATATAGAAAAATTAGCCGGGCATGGTGGTGCATGCCTGTAGTCCCAGCTACTCAGGAGGCTGAGGCAGGAAGATCACTTGAGCCCAGGAGTTCGAGGCAACAGTGAGCTATGATTATGCCACTGTACTCCACATTAGATGACAGAGCAAGACTCTGTCTCTAAAAAAAGAAAAATCAAATAAACAAATAAGATGATTATTGATATAGTCAGATTAAAATATAAGGCCAAGGCAGGAAGATCACTTGAGGCCAGGAGTTGGAGACCAGCCTGAGCAAAAGCAAGACCCCGTCTCTACAAAAAATAGAAAAATTAGTGAGGCATGGTGGTGTGCAACCATAATCCCAGCTGCTCAGGAGGCTGAGGCAGGAGGATTGCAGGAGCCCAGGAGTTTGAGGCTGCAGTGAGCTATGGTCATACCACTGCACTGTAGCCCTGGCAACAGAGTGAGACCCTCATCTGAAAAAAACAAAATTCAATAAATGCAAATTATTATTTTCTGTATTATTTAGACAACTTTCAAGAAGCTATGAAAGGAGGAGAGAAATAAGACAATAGCTGGAGGAAGACATGGAATTGAGGGAAAGTGGGTTTTGGTTTTTTGTTTCTGTTTTTTTAATTAATAGAGTTTGTTTTTTAGAGTAGTTTTAGGTTAACAGAAAAATTGCACAAAAAGTACAGAGAGTTCCCACATACCCTTTCTCCCCCTCCACACATGCAGTTTCCCCTTCAATTAACATCTTCTGTTAGTGCCATAGATTTGTTAGGATTGATGAGCTAATATTGTTACATTATTACGCATTAAAGTTCATAGTTCACATTAGGGTTCACTCTTTGTGGTGTTGTGCAGTTCTGTGGGTCTTGACAAATGTATAAGGTCATGAATCCATCACTACGGTATCACACAAAAGAGTTTCACTGCCCTAAAAGTCCCCCATGCTCCTGTTAATCCCTCCATCTCCCCAAGCTCTTGGGAACAACTGATCTTTTCATTGTCTATAGTTTTGCTTTTTTCAGAATGTCATATATAGTCATACATCATTTAACAAAAAGGATATGTTCTTGAAGAGGCATCTTTGGTGACTTTGTCACTGTGCAAACATCATAGCATATACTTACACAAACCTACATTGTGTGTCTTATTGCTCCTAGGTTACAAACCTGTACAGCACGTTACTGTACTGAATACTGAAGGCAATTGTAACACAATGGTAAGTATCTGTGTATCTAAACATATCTAAACACAGAAAAAGTACAGTAAAAATATGGTGTTATAATCTTACTGGACTACCATCATATATGCCATCCGTCATTGACCAAAACATCGTTATGTGGCTCATGATTGTAGTTGGAATTCTTTCACTTAGCAATCTGCATTTAAGATTCCCCTGTGGGTTTTTTTGTGGCTTGATACCTGGTTTCTTTTTAGCACTGAATAATATTCCATTGTCTGGATGTACCACACTTTATTTATCCATTCACCTACTGAAGAACATCTTGGTTGCTACCAAGTTTTGGCAATTATGAATAAAGCTGCTAAAATATACGTGTGGAGGTTTTTGTATGGATGTAGCTTTCAACTCATTTGGGTAAATACCAAGAAGTATTATTGCTGGATCAAATGGTAAGAGTATGTTTTGTTTTGTAAGAAATTACCAAACTGTTCCAAAGGGCTGCACTGTTTTGCATTCTGACAAGCAGTGAATGAGAGTCCTGTTGCTCCACATCCTCGTCAGCATTTGGTCTTGGCAGCATTCTGGATTTTGACCATTCTAAGAGGTATGTAGTGGTATCTCATTGTTGCTTTAATCTGCATTTCCCTGATGACATATGATGTGGAGAATCTTTTCATATGCTTATTTGCCATCTGTATGTCTTTTTCGGTGAGTGTCTGTTAAGGTCTTTGGGCTATTTTTAATCAGGTTGTTTTCTTTTCTTGTTTGTTTTCTTACTGTTGAATTCTAAGAGTTTTTCATATATTTTGGACAACAGCATTTTATCAGATATGTCTTTTGCAAATATTTTCTCCCAGTCTGTGGTTTGTCTTTTCATTCTCTTGACAGTGTCTTTCACAGAACAGAAATGTTTAATTTTAATGAATTCCAGCTTATTAATTCTTTCTTTTATGGCTGTGACTTTTGTCATATCTAAAAAGCCATCAACAAACCCAAGGTCATCTAGAGTTTCTGTGTTATCTTCTGGAAGTTTTATGCTTTTGCATTTTACAGTTAGGTCTGTGATCTATTCAACTTAATTTTTGTGAATGATGTAAGGTCTGTGTCTAGATTTTTTTTTTTTTTTTTGCATGTGGATGCTCAGTTGTTCCAGCACTTGTAGAAAAGACTATCTTTTCCCTCATTGTATTGCCTTTGCTCTTCTGTCAAAAATCAGTTGATTATGTTTATGTGGGTCTATTTCTGGGCTCTCTATTCTGTTCCATTGATCTATTTATCTGCTCTTCCACCAACATCACACTGTCTTGATTACTATAGCTTTATACAGAACTTGGATAGTATCAGTGCTCCAGCTTTGTTCTTCTCCAATGTTGTGTTGGCTATTCTGGATCTTTTTGCCTCTCCCTATAACTTTAGCAACAATTTGTTGATATCCACAAAATAACTGGGATTTTGATTTGGAATGTATTGACTCTATAGGTGAAGTTGGGAAGAAGTGATATCTTGACAATATTGAATCTTCCTCTCCACAAACATGGAATATCCTCCCATTTATTTAGTTCTTCGATTTTTTTATCAGAATTTTGTACATAGAGCTTGTACATATTTTGTTATACCTAAGTATTTCATTTCAGGGGGGCTCTAATATATATGGTATTGTGTTTTTAATTTCAAAGTCTACTTGTTTATTACTAGTATGAAAGCAATTGACTTTTGTTTAACCCTGTATCCTATAACATTGCTATAATTGCCTGTTGGTTCCTGAAGTTTTTTTGGTCAATTCTTTTGAATTTTCTAAATAGATGATGATGTCATCTTGCATACCAAGACAATTTATTTCTTCCTTCCCAATCTGTATACCTTTTATTTACTTTTCTTGTCTTATTGCATTAGCTAGGACTTCCAGTATGATGTTGAAAACCAGTGGTGAGAAGAGACATCCTGGCCATGTTTCTGATTCTTAGTGGGAAAATTTCTAGTTTCTCATCATTAAGTGTGATGTTAGTTGCAGGTTTTTTTGCAAATAGCCTTTATCAAGTTGAAGAAGTTCCCCTATATTGCTAGATTACTGAGAGTTTTTGTCATGAATCAATTTTGTCAGATGCTTTTTCTTCATCTATTGATATGATGATGTGATTTTTTTTCTTTAACCTGTTGATATGATAGATTTCATTAATTGGTTTTCAAATGTTGAACCAGCCTTGCATCCTGGAATACATCCCATTTGGTTGTGGTGTATAATTCTTTTTATACATTGTTGGATTCAATTTGCAAAACAATGCTTTATTAGAATTTTTGCATATTTATTCATGAGAGATATTGGTCTGTAGTTTTCTTGGAATGTATTTGTCTGGTTTTGGTATTAGGGCAACATTGGCCTCACAGAATGAATTAGGAAGTACTTCCTCTGTGTCTAAATTCTGGAAGTGACTGTAGAAAATTTCTTTGATAAATGTTTGGTAGAATTACCAGTGAACCGATCTGGGCCCGATGCTTTCTGTTTTCGAAGGTTATCAATTACTGATTAAATTTCCTTAATAGATATAGGCATTCAGATTGTCCATTTCTCCTTGTGTAAGTTTTGGCAGATTGTGTCATAAAGAAATTGGTCCATTTCATCTAGGTTATCAAATCTGTGAGCACAGAATTATCCATAATACCTCTTTATTATCCTTTTAATGTCTATGGCATCTATAGTGAGGTCCTCTCTTTCATTTTTGATATTAGTAATTTCTATCTTGTCTTATTTTTTTTCTTGGTTAGTCTCACTAAAGGCTCATCAATTTTACTGATCTTTTCAAAGAACTAGCTTTTGGGTTTGTTGATTT
The DNA here is from genome assembly GCF_020740605.2 of Lemur catta. Taxonomy (NCBI): domain Eukaryota; kingdom Metazoa; phylum Chordata; class Mammalia; order Primates; family Lemuridae; genus Lemur; species Lemur catta. The sequence goes on along the minus strand of NC_059133.1, from coordinate 93,453,504 downwards.
TTTCAATTGATTTCCCGTTTTCAATTTTATTGATTTCTACTCTAATTTTTATGATTTCTTTTCTTTTGCTTGCTTTGAAGTTAATTTGCTCTTCTTTTTCTAGTTTCTAAGGTAGACGACTAATCTTGGATCTTTCTTCCTGCCTACTATAATGCCTTCTATGCTATAAATTTCCCTCTAAGCACTGCTTTAGCTGTACCCCACAAATTTTGATAAGTTATATTTTCATTTTCATTTAGTTCAAAATATTTTTAAATTTCTCTTTAAATTTCTTCTTTGAACCACATGTTATCTGAAGTATGTTGTTTAATCTCCAAGCATGTGGGGATTTTCCAGCTATCTCTCTGTTATTGATTCCTAGTTTAATTCATTGTAGCCTGAAAGCAGGCACTATATGATATCTATTCTTTTACATTTGTTAAGCTGTGTCTTATGGCCCAGCATGTAGTCTGTCTTGGTGTTTTCTCCTGCTATTGGGTGAAGTTGTTTATAAATGCCCATTATATTCAATTACTGATCGTATTGTTGAATTCAACTATGTCCTTATTGATTTTCTGACTGCTGGATCTGTTCATTTCTGAAAGAAGTGTGTTAAAGTCTCCAACTAAAATAGTGGATTCATCTAATTCTCCTTGCATTTCTAATAGTTTTTGCCTCATATATTTTGATGCTTTGCTGTTATGTGCATACACATTAAGGATCGTTTTGTCTTCTTGGAGAATTGACACCTTTATCATTATGTAATGTCCCTCTTTATACCTGATAAGTTTGCTTACCCTGAAGTCTGCTTTATCTGAAATTAATATAGGTACTCTCGCTTTCTTTTGATTAGTGTTAACTATACCTTTGTCTATCCACTCACTTTTGGTCTGCATTTGTCTTCATATTTAAAGTGGGTTTCTTATGACAACAAATAGATTGGGCTTTATTTAATTCACCCTAACAAACTCTGTCTTTTAATTGGTGCATTTGGACCCCACTGATGTTCAAAGTGATTATTGATATCATTTGATTAATATCTATTAATATCTGTTTTCTATTTGTTGTCCTTGTTCTTTGTTCCTACTTTTGACTTCCATTTTTTTTCTGGCCTTTGTGATTTTAATTGGGCATTTTGTATGATTCCATTTTCTCTCCTTTTTTAGCATATCAAGCTATACTTCCTTTTTTCTTTTCCTTTTTCTTTTTTTAGTGGTTGCACTAGAATTTGGAATATACATTTACAACTAATCCAAGTCCACTTTCTTTTTTTTTTTTTTTAATTAAAGGAGTGAGAGGTTGTGAGGAGAGGTGTTTAGTTGTCTTGTTTGTTTTTGTTGAGATAGAGTCTCACTCTGCCACGCTGGGTAGAGTACAGTGCTCTTGTAGCTCACTGCAACCTCCAACTCCTGGGCTCAAGCTATCCTTCTGCCTCAGCCTCTGGGGTAGCTGGGACTACAGGTGTGCACTGCAACACCTGGCTGGGTTTTTTCTTTAACTTCTTTTTAGTAGAGATGGAGTCTCTCTCTTGTTCAGGCTGGTCTCGAATTCCTGAGCTCAAGTGATCCTCCCGCCTTGGCCTCCCAGAGTGCTAGGATTACAGGAGTGAGCCACCTCAGCCGAGTCCACTTTCAAATAACACTATACCACTTCATGGATAGTGTGAGTACCTTATAATAACAAGATAATCCTAATTACTTCCTCCAATCCCTTGTATCATTACTGTCATCCATTTCATGTATAGGAATATATATATGATCAAATACACTGTTGCTATTGTTATTTTGAACAAACTGCTGTTAGATTTATTAAGAACAAGAAAAATAAAAGTTTTTTATTTTTGTTTTCTATGCACTCTCTAATGCTCTTCCTTTCTTTATGTAGAGCTGAGTTTCTGATCTATATTTAATATCGTTTTCCTTCTCTCTAAAGGACTTCTTTTAACATGTCTTGCAAGGCAGGTGTCTCTTTGCAACATATTCCCTCAATTTTTGTTTGTCTGAGAAAGTCTTTATTTTGCCTTCACTTTTGAAGGATAATTTTGTAGGGTACAGAATTCTAGGTTGGTGGATTTTTTTCTCTCAATGCTTTAAATATTTCATTTCACTCTCTTCTTTCTTGCATGTTTCTGAGACGTTAGATGTAATTCTTATCTCAGCTCCTCTACAGGTAATGTTCCTCTGGCTTCATTCCTGATATTTTTTCTTTATCTTTAATTTTTTGTAGTTTGAAAATGATATACCTAGGAGTAGGTTTTTTTACATTTATCCTGCATAGTGTTCTCTGAGCTTTCTGGGTCTGTGGTTTGGTGTCTGACATTAATTTGGGGAAATTCTCAGTCACTGTTGTTTCAAATATTTCTTTTCTTCCTGTTCTCTCTCTCTTCTCCTTCTAAAATTCCCATTAAACCTATGTTACATCTTTTGTAGCTGTCTCGCCGTTCTTGGATATTTTGTTCAGGGTTTGTTGGGTTGTTTTGTTTTTTTTTTCAGTATTATTTTTTTCTTTGCTTTTCAGATTTGGAGGTTTGAACTGAGATATCCTTAAGCTCAGAGATTCTTTCCTCAGCCATGTCCACTCTGCCAACAAGTCCATCAAAGGCATTCTCATTTCTGTTACAGTGCTTTTTATCTCTAGCATTTCTTTGTGACTTTTTCTTAGAATTTCTCTCTCTCTGCTTACGTTGCCCATCTGTTCTTACGTGCTGGGTATTTTATCCATTAGACCCCTTAGCATATTAATCATAGTGGTTTTACATTCCCAGTCTGATAATTCCAGCATCCCTGACGCATCTGAGTCTGGTTCTGGTGCTCGCTCTGTCTCTTCAAACTGTGTTTTTTGCCTTTTAGTGTGTCTCATAATTTTTTCTTGATAGTCAGACATGATGTACTGGGTAAAAGGAACTGCCGTAAATAGGCCTGTAGTATGTGGTGAGGTGTGGGGAGGGACTACATTCCATAGTCCTATGATTAGGGTTTTGGTGAGCCCGTGCCCCTGGACTGTGAACTTCCCAAGAGCCTCTCAGTTTCCCCCTTAGGCAAGAAAGGACGGCTTCAGCGAGGCTCTGATAAAACCCCAGCTGGTTAGGCTCTGTCTAAACAGTTTCTCCTGAAGGCCCGCCTCATTAGGAAGAGCAGAATGCTCTACTGAATTTCCAAATGGTTGCTTTCCCTCCCCTTGCCAGGAGCAGGAGGGGACTTCTCTCTGATATGCCCTGTGAGAAACTGGTGGCGTTCCAGGGGGTAAAACACAAACATATGCATGGTCCCTGGTAACTGGGCCCCCTGGAGTTGTTATTTCTCAGACTTGTCCACCCTGAGCCTCCAGCAAGCCATCAGTTACAGTTCAGCTTTCCCTACCCCAGTACTGGGTCCCCCGGAGGTTTCAGCTCGTAGGTTTCTGCTCGGACAAGTCACAATTCTCTGTATTCTCCTGTCAGTCTCTTCAATTTGGGGCAATGGTTTGTCTGTGAGCAAAAGGCTTGTACATAATATTCTGTGTACAAGAATATTGAAAGACTAGATGTTTTCCAGACTAGAGAGTCAAAAAAAATTCTCTCAGAGCCAAAATCTTAAAGGGATACCAGTTCATTCCTTCATCCTTCTAACAGGCATAGATTCACTAAGCACCTAGTAGGCATCAGGCACTATGCTAGGACAGGAATGTCTGAGATGGGAATCCTGCCTTCAACAAGCTTACAGTCTAGAGAAAAACCAAATATTGGTATAGTGTTTAACTGTTTATGAAGCCCGTGTCCTGTCTCATTTAATCCCAATCACCACTCTGCTATTTCCTGCACTTGACAGATGTGGAAACTCCAACCACAACCTCTGATTCTTGCTCAACCTCTCCCACGATGCTGTCCTCCACTCAGGACAGCCAGTCCACCTCCTCCACTGGGGTTGCAGCCATCAGCTCCTTCCATTTTCACTTCCTGTTCTGTCCACCTTGGATCCTACAGTCCACTATTTCTGTCACTCTTCTGTCAATACTATAAAGTTCCTTGTCTCTCTGAAATTTAATCGTACCTTTATGGAAACGCCCCAATCCTGGATGAACCAAACTATTTTCTTCTCCGTGGGTGCAATGGATCTCTGAGTACACTGGGCAGTCTCACATGTTAGCATGTATTGTTGCTTCAAGTTTATGGTCACCACTGGGCCCTCAGCACTGCCTGGTGACCTTGCTACTGCCTTCTAGCCAACCTGCCCCTTCCCTCCACACAATGACTATTCACACCTGCCCTGTTTGAACTTCCAAGTCCTACCTCATCCTCTTGCTCTAAACAGATGACTTGGTACCCATCTTTACCAAGAAACTAAACACCACCAAATTTATAAATATACCTGCATTTTCACCCATCTTCAACCCTTCCCTCCTTTACAATGGATGGAGGTTCATTTGGTGACAACATCAAATATTAGCAAGGATGTGGAACAACTTTCTGGAACTTTCAGAAATTGCTGGTACAAGTTTAATATGTTACAGCAACTTTGGAAAACTCTTTGGGAGTTTCTTATAAATATCATAGGATATACCTATCCTATGACCAAGCAATTCTACTCCTAGGTATTTATCCAAGAGAAATAAAAATATATATCAAAAATACTTGCTTAAGAATGTTCATAGCAGCTTTATCCATAATAGCCAAAAACTGGAAACAACCCACATGTCCACCAACAGATGAATGGATGAACTAATTGTTGCATATTCATGCCATTAGTACTTAAGATATTTTACTGTATTAACCTGTAGGAATTAAGGGTACAGGCAATGATATGGATGAATCTCAAAAACATTACATTGGGCAAAAGAAGTTAGAGAAAAATACTTATTCCATTTACATGAAATTATAGAACATGAAAAACTATGGTGATAAAAATTAGAACAGTTGTTGTACTTGGTGGAGTGGGGGAGATAGAATGGAAAGGGGTACAAGGGAACTTCTTGGGGTGATGGAAATATTCCATAACTTCATTGGAACGATAGTTACATGGATGTATACAACTGTCAAAATTCGTCAAATTTTACACTTAAGGCAGGGAGTGGTGGCTCATGCTTGTAATCCCAGCACTCTGGGAGGCCGAGGCAGGTGGATCGCTCGAGGTCAGGAGTTTGAGACCAGCCTGAGCAAGAGCGAGACTCCGGCTCTACTAAAAATAGAAAGAAATGATTTGGACAGCTAAAAATATATATAGAAAAAAATTAGCCAGGCATGGTGGTGCATGCCTGTAGTCCCAGCTACTCGGGAGGCTGAGCAGAAGGATTGCTTAAGCCCAGGAGTCTGAGGTTGCTGTGAGCAAGGCTGATGCCACAGCACTCTAGCCTGGGCAAAAGAGCAAGACTCTGTCTCCAAAAAAAAAAAAGCTTTACACTTAAAATCTTTGTTTTATTGTATGTAAATTATACTTCAAAAAAATGCCAGCTTCTTAAAATTAAAAAAAAAAAAACAAAAAAAAAGCCTTTTTCAGATGCTTCTGCATCCTGCCACATTGTAAATCTTCCTAGAAAATGTTGTCAGAAGGAAAGAATGCACAATAATTTATCTTTGGAGTATTAAGATTTAGGTATCCTTCTCTTATATCAATGAAACAGTCACAAATGATTGTATTTAGCTGACTTGGGCTAAGATGCTATGGAGTGGTCTAATATCTCACAGTGAGAGACAATTTTGGAAGAGGAAGGTAGAGAGTCCAGAGGGCACCACTGACTGATTGCAGACTTAGAAAATGATGGTGAGATTGGATAAGGTCTGACTTTGGAGGGAGAAACCCAAGGTGGATAAGAGCTTGGAAGAAAGTGGTACAAAGGGTCTGGGTAACATTTTCTTTTTTTTTTTTTTTTTTTTGAGACAGAGTCTCACTCTGTTGCCCTGGCTAGAATGCTGTGGCATCAGCCTAGCTCACAGCAACCTCAAACTCCTGGGCTCAAGCAATCCTACTGCCTTGGCCTCCCGAGTAGCTGGGATTACAGGCATGTGCCACAATGGCCCGTTAATTTTTTCTATGTATATTTAGTTGTCTGGCTAATTTCTTTCTATTTTTAGTAGAGATGGGCTCTCGCTCTTGCTCAGGCTGGTCTCAAACTCCTGACCTCAAGCGATCCACCCGCCTCGGCCTCCCAGGGTGCTAGGATTATAGGCGTGAAGGGTGATCTTTTTTGATGGGCAAGATTTTCATTGGGGTGGACTCAAAAGAGGAGTAGGATTCTCAATTGGTACAGAGGTATCCAGATGAAATGCAGACAGAGGCAAGTGTGACTGGGCCTTCATGGCAATAATAGGCTTAGTGAAGCTCTCTAAGGAGTCTCCCAACTCCACAACCCTCTTACTAGGCCCAGGCCTTCAGACCAAGGCTGCCTGGTTCTGAAGGCGCTTGCAGAATTCCAACCCAGCACTCTGACACTGACTCCGACATCACAAGGCCAGGAGCTGGCCTGCTAACTGATTCTCTGCGTGGTTGTCTACCCCCTAACTCTGCCTCTCATCCAAATGTTGTTACTGGAGCAAAGTCCTTAAACTGAGTCTTGAACACTAAAATCATAGGCCCAGCCTGTCCTCTCCGCAGTATCAAGCCTTGTCCCTGAACGGTAATAGCAAGTGTAGGCATAGGCATGGTGTGGTAGAGTAGTATTGTTGCAATAGTACTAGTAATTAGAGTAGTAGTGGTAGTTATGTTGTAGGTGTTATTATAGTAGCATCAGTAGCTAATATTTAATGATGCTTAACTATATGCCAGGCCCTGTGCTGAATGTTTAAATGCTTTATCTTATTTAATCCTAACAGGTATCCTCATCTTATCTGTCAGGAGGAGACAGAAACTATTTGTAAATCCTCTACTATAACTTTGTTGTTGTTGCATAGGTAAGACCTATTCATTATAGGAAAAAAAATTAGAAGATTCAGGTTAGCAAAAAGTGTAAAATAAAAGTCACCCAACATTGGAGACTCAGAAGGGTGGGGGGTCCGAAGGGAGGTGAGGGATGAGAAATTACTTAATGGGTACAATGTGCACTATTTGGGTGAGAGCTACATGGAAAGCCCAGACCTCACTGCCATGCATTAGATCCATGTAACAAAACTACAATTGTACCCGCTAAATCTATAAAGATAAAAAATCCTTCTCACTACCTTGACTAGTCTAAATAAATAAATATAAATAAAACTAAAGCCACCCATCAGCATATCTCTTTAAGTTAATTACTACTATGCCTTCCCAGGTGTAAATTGTTCTATACATTTATAAAAACAGTATTATTCAGCATGTGGTTTAAACTGCTTATTTTATTCAATAATGTATTATGAACCTTTTCCCATATTAATAAATGTACTTTTAAAACATCATTTTAATAGCTATTTCATACTCCATCATTTATAACACAATATCTTATTGTTGGACATTCAAGTATCTTTTTTTTTTGCTACTATAAAAAAATTTTCACATACCATCCTTATAACTTTGCATGCACTTTCATTTATTTCCTTAAGATAGACTCCTAGAAGTAGAATTGTTAAGTCAAAGGGTGTGAACATTTTTAAGGCTTTTGAAACCTATGAGAACATTGGCTTTGAAGTCAGACAGACCTGACCTTGAATCCTGGCTTATGGCAGGTGGCCTTCAGCAGATCACTTCTGAGTGCTGAGTTTGTGCCCCGTGCTCCTGTATTTGGCAACTTCTCCCATTCTACTCTATCACCACTATTTATCCGTAGGTCTCGCACTCCTCCTGACTGAGGGCAAGGCCTGTGCATATTGTATCCTCCCCAGCACCCAGCATAGAGCTCGGTGTCTAGGCTGGAGGCAGCTGGTGCTGTGGAAAGAGTAGTGGGCAGAAGGCACCAAGGTTCCATTCCCAGCATTACCGCTACTAACGGTATAGTTATAGAAAAGCCCTTCATGACCTGGCCCCACCCACCTGCCCAGACTCATCACCTCTCAGTGTGTCCTTTCACACTAGCAATTCTGAACTAATGGTTCTCTGAACTAAGAGTTCCCAGAACACATCTTGCTTTTTTACATATCCACGCCTTTGCCCACATCTCAGGACTGGTAGCCCATGCTGTGCCTTTGTGGAAATTAGGAAAAGGTGCCATGTCCTCCCAGTGAGATTTCAGACCACACTCACCCCTTGGCCTGGCACCATATTGCACTGACCAACGTGCACACCATTTCCACAGGCTGGAATAAACATACTAGCCCACCTAGCAAACCCCTATTCATCCACCAAGCCACAGCTCAAACGCTACCCTCTCTGTGAGGTCATCTTCAGCTACTCTAGCACCGCAGTCCCCAAGCCCTGGACCACGGACTGGTACCAGTGCATGGCCTGTTAGGAACCAGGCCGCACAGCAGGAGGTGAGCAGCAGGCGAGCTTCATCTGTATTTACAGCCACTCACATCACTCACATCACCGCCTGAGCTCCACCTCCTGTCAGATCACCTACAGCACTAGATTCTCATAGGAGCGAGAACCCTACTGTAAACAGCGCATGCGAGGGATCTAGGGTTTGCGCTCCTTATGAGAATGTAATGCCTGGTGATCTGAGGTGGAGCTGAGGCAGTGATGCTAGCCCTGGGGAGCAGCTGCAAATACAGATTATCATTAGCAGAGAGGTTTGACTGCACAGAGACTGTAATAAATCAATTGCTTGCAGACTCATATCAAAACCCTATCAGTGACAAGTGACAATTAAACTGCATCTGGTAGCAGGCTTTATAGTGGCAAGTGAGTTGATGTGTTTTAATCTTACAGCTGCATCTGGTGGCAGGCTGTAAGTCAGAATATGACACTTAGTTTAGTCCGCACATGGCCCACCCATTATTTTATTTACCACTTCCATCTGTACCTCTTTCCCACACTGTGCACTTGTCTCAGTCACAGTTCTGGTAAGCCCACAAGCTAACCCTAGCAAAAATGAGTAAAAAACAAACGTCACTGGAGAGCTTCTTTGAAAAGGGGGAAAGACCCAATGATGAGACAGCAGAAGACTCTAAGACTGCCAACAAAATGAAAGCTGCATTTAAAAGAAAATACCAAGAGTTCTACTTAATTACAGGTTCATTGCAACAGGTCATTCACATTCTCCGAGCCTGTTTGCATAATATGTGGCGACCAGCTATCCAACAGAGCCATGAAACCTTCAAAGCTGCTTCACCACGTGGAGACCAAGCACCCTGCTTTAAAAGACAAGCCTTTGGAGTTGTTCAAAAGAAAAAAATGTGAACACAAAGAGCAGAAGCAATTATTGAAGGCCACCACTTCATCAAATGTGTCTGCACTGAGAGCATCATTCTTAGTGGCCAACCGCATTGCTGAAGCTAAGAAGCCCTTTACTATTGGTGAAGAGTTGATCCTGCCTGCTGCTAAGGACATTTGCTGTGAACCTTCAGGAGAGACAGTAGTTCAAAAGGTGGCACGTGTTCCTTTTTTGGCTAGCACCATGTCTAGATGAATTGATGAAATGGCAGAGGATACTGAGGCACAATTGTTAGATAGGATTAATGTGTCATCGTGGCACACAATCCAGGTTGACGAGTCTACTGATGTTGACAACAGGCAACAATGGTTTTTTGTGTGTGCAATATATTTTTCAGGAGGATGTGCATGAGGACATGTTATGTGCACTTTTGTTGCCAACCAGCACCACAGCTGCAGAACTATGCAAGTCTTTGAATGATCACATGTCAGGAAAACTGAATTGGTCATTTGTGTCGGTATAGGTACAGACGGAGTGGCTGCCATAACTGGTGGCTTTCTGGTTTCACTACTCGGGTCAAGGAGGTCGCTTCTGAATGTGAGTCTACGCATTGTGTCATCCATAGAGAAATGCTGGCTAGCCAAAAAATGTCGCCTGAACTTAACAATGTTTTGCAGGATGTGATTAAAATCATCAGCCACGTTAAAGTACATGCCCTTAACTCACGTCTATTTGTGCAGCTCTGTGAGGAGATGGACACAGCACATCTTCTCTTACACACACAAGTGAGACGGCTTTCTAAAGGGAGATCACTGGCCAGAGTTTTTGAGTTATGACAGCCGCTCCAGAGATTGCTTTTAGAAAAACAGTCACCACTGGCAGCACATTTCAGTGACACAGAATGGGTCACAAAACTTGCTAACTTATGTGGCATATTCAACCTGCTCAGTGAATTCAATCTGTCACTTCAGGGGAGAATGACAACTGTGTTCAAGTCGGCAGATAAAGTGGCTGCATTCCAAGCCAAACTGGAATTATGGGGGCAACGAGTCAGCATTGGGATTTTTGACACGTTTCAAACATTAGCAGAGATTTTGAAAGAGACTGAGCCAGGGCCTTCTTTCTCCCAGCTGGTGCACGATCACCCATCTCAGCTTTCAAAAGAGTTTGAGCATTACTTCCCTTCCACAAAGGACCCCCAAACTGGGAAGGAGTGGATCTGCGAACCATTTGTGAATAAGCCAGGTGAAGCGACTTTGTCATTGCTAGAAGAGGATCAGGATCAACTCATTGAGATTGAAAATGATGGTGGCCTTAAAAGTATGTTTGAGACAACTTCAAATCTCCATACGTTCTGGATTAAAGTCAAGGTGGAATATCCTGAGATTATTACAAAAGCACTGAAAGGCCTGCTTCCATTTCCAACATCCTATCTTTGTGAAGCGGGGCTTTCCACAGTGACAGCAACCAAAACGAGATTACAGAGTAGACTGGACATAAGGAACACACTTCAGGTGTCACTGTCTCCCATCACCCTCAGATGGGGCCATCTAGTTGCAGGAAAACAAGCTTAGGGCTCCCACTGATTGTGCATTATGGTGAGCTGAATAATTATTTCATTATATATTACAATGTAATAATAATAGAAATAAAGTGCACAATAAATGTAATATGCTTCCATCATCCTGAAACCACCACCACCCCTGCCCCTGGACCATGGAAAAAATTGTCTTCCATGAAGCTGGTCCCTGGTGCCAAAAAGGTTGGGGACTGCTGCCCTAGCAGATTTAGTTGGTTTGCTTGCCAAACTTCCTCTGCTTTTTGAACAGCCGCCATTAAAACAATTATCTTTTTTGAATTGTGATTGTTTCCCTACTTACCTCTCTACCTCATTAGCTTATTCTCAGCGTTTGTTCCTCTTTTATTCTTCATACAAAGCCCAGTTTCTAACACATAGGAAGTGACCAATAAACTTACTGAAAGAATGAATGAGTGAGTGACAGTTTGCCTCTCTGATCCTCATGTTGCTTATCTGAGAATAAAAGAATCAGAATAAAAGATGCCTGAAGGTCCTGCCAACTCTAAAATTCTCCTTTCCAATATGCATTGAGTAAATATTTGTTGAGCAAATGAATAGTACCCAGCCAAAAGAAAATCCCTTGTAAGGTGTGTCTTCAAAGGATATGGATCAATTTGTTTAAGTTTTCTTCCAGAAGCAGGCCAGTGTGGGTTTTGGAATCTCTTAAATGTTTTGCCTTGCCTCTGGAAACTTCCAGAGACATTTCAGACCATCTGAGATCAACCAAATGTAGAGATTAAGAGGGACTGCTTCAGTAGATCCTTCCAGAAAGTGGCTTGCCTTTCATCTTATTCAGGTCCCTCAAGTTAGGCAATTTGGAGGCCATCTCTGTCTCGAGATTATGTAAATTACCCATCTCTGTTATTTGTCCTTCTCAGATATTTTCACAAAAGGAACATCTATTTCTCAAAGCAAGGCAACTTTTTTTTTTTTTTTTAAAGCCTTGCTTTATCACCCAGGCTAGAGTGCAGTGGCATCATCATAGCTCACTGTAACCTCAAACTCCTGGGCTCAAGGGATCCTCAGCCTCACGAGTAGCTGGGACTGCAGGTGCACACCACCACACCCGGCTAATTTTTCTATTTTTTGTAGAGATGGGGGTCTCACTCTTGCTCAGGCTGGTCTTGAGCTCCTAGCCTCCCAAGTGCAAGGATTACAGGCATGAGCCACCGCTCATGGCCAAAACAAGGGGTTTTTACAAATTGTATGGGGTCCTGATCCCCAGAGTCCACTACCCTCCTGAAGTCCTACTCACAGTAACGTATGCATGTGCATGTTCTAAAGGAAGATCAACATCTTTCTTAAGATTCTCAAAGGAGCCCCTTGATCCCCAAAATAAGCTAAGAAAGAGCCACTGATTTAGTGTCTGGGCTAAAATAGGCTAGAAAGTATGAGAAGTTTTAAGATCAGGTCATGCTCTGGCTCATTCTTTTGGGTTGTATTAAACACAGATTGATTCCTCACAGTCATAGACAAGAGTCCTCAGGACTGATCCCCTCCATCCCCTTCACCCACACCAGTGGCCCTCCCTTAGGGGCTTCCCCAAATCCCTCGGACTCTCCGAAACTCAGCTGTCTCTGCAGACACAGGGAAGACCTGGGCAGATGTCAGATGTCTGGCACCTCTGCCCTTATTCTCAATAGTATTAATTACAGCCTAGCAGCCGGAATTGAGCTTCTGAGAGTGCGGGAGACACTCTGAAGAGCAAAATCACTATTCCACCACAAGGGGGCACCCGAAGCCCAGGCAGATGAGACACGAGCATCCTGCCTCCATTCAAATCAAGTGCAAGGTGTGACTCTGGGGAGCAGAGAGGCTCCTCCACCGGTGAGCCAAAGCTTGAAGCTCCCAGTTGTACAACTGGCTCACCAGGCCCTTCTTCCCATTATCCAGGGGGCCTCCCTGGCTCCCGGTGGCTCACACCTGTAATCCTAGCACTCTGGGAGGCTGAAGTGGGTGGATCTCTCGAGGTCAGGAGTTCGAGACCAGCCAAAGCAAGAGCGAGACCCTGTCTCTACTAAAAATAGAAAGAAATGATCTGGACAACTAAAAATATATGTAGAAAAAATTAGCCAGGCATGGTGGCACTTGCCTGTAGTCCCAGCTACTTGGGAGGCTGAGGCAGAAGGATTGTTTGAGCCCAGGAGTTTGAGGTTGCTGTGAGCTAGGCTGATGCCACGGCACTCTAGCCCTGGCAATAGAGCGAGACTCTGTCTCAAAAAAAAAAAAAAAATGTATAGAGTTTATGTATGGTTCTTGCAGCTTCAGTCCTTCCCTCGAGGCGACCCTAGACCTCCTCTCCTCCCTGGGGAGAATCTTCGCACATGGCACACACTTTTGTTCTCCTCTCCCTACTGTTGCCCCTGAGGCCCTGCAGGGTCCTAGACAGTGCTCAGGGCCATTGGCATGATTTCAGAGCCCTGCAGAGATATACAGGTACCCATGGATATCACTAAAGTAGCTACAGAATTGTGACCCACGTGGACAGAAAGAATAAAGAAAAGATCCAGTAGTCAGTTATGACAAAGGGAAGCAGTACTGAGAGAGGCTGCAGTTTGAGTGGGGATTTCAGACTTCCCAGGTACTCTAGTGAGCTAGTGAGGGTGCAATTTGGACCCAGGAGGCAGATTGGAAACTTAAACCCATCGAAAGAGCATGGATTTAGCAAAATCAGAAATATTAAATTTATATAAAAGCAGTTTAAAACATTTAAGGGAACTTAGTATACTAAATTGAGAAGATTCACTTCGATGTATGGGGGCCCCAGGTCTGGAATTCTAGCCTCAAATCTCTGGCAAATGAACAAGTTCAGCCTTCCTGGATTGGTAATCATAAATCACGGTCACACATTGTCCACTTGAGATTGTAAAACTGTTCCCCTAGTGGACAGGTGTCATTTTAACTCCAGGAAGGTTTGGGAGTAACCTTTGTGACGGCTTTGTAGTATCTCAACTTAGCTAAAATGAAACCATATTTTCTTGGAAATTAATCCCCGTATGGTTCTGGGTGATGGTTGGCCACAAATAAAACGTGTGCAAGGTTTGACAAGTAGAACAGCAGAATGGAAGCAGTAGCCACTATGCTCTGGAGGCCAGCGTGGGGTGCCAGGCGCTGCTGCGACTCCACACACTGCCATTGACCTGCTGGCTCCCCTGGTCCGCACAGGCCACAGCCAGACCTGGAGCTCTGCCAGCTCCTGCCGAATCTCCTTCTTCAGCTGCTCCAACTCCTGGGCTGGACATGTGTGCAGCTCCATGGCAGAGAGCGCTAGGTCCTTCTGCACACGCCACGATGGGAGGTGCGAGGCACAGACACGGGCTCCAGTTGTCTTTGCTCTTCCCCCACTCCACATCCAATGTTTCTTCCCACCTGACCTGTAGTGACCTCAGGCCCCCAGAGACAAAGGCAACAGCCTGCACAGACTCCTTCACCAGCTCCTGCAATTGTGAACGGTCTAATCTCTAAAATAAGTTCCTTAGTCCATATCACTCATGGTGGTTTTGCGCCTCTGGTCAAACCTTAACTGATGAAAATCAAAAGTGATGAAGCAATTCGAACTCATGCTAAGTTTCAGATAAGTTTCAGTGGTCAGATAATCTGTGTGTGTTTGTTACTTACAGGTTTTGTAATGCTCAAAAGAATTTAACATAGGAGCTATAGATGAGGCTCACTGTTCTATTTAAAATGTATAACTGATTTCCAGTCAATGGTTCTAAGTTGAAGGGTGCAGAAGATATTGACTGTAAATAGAATTATGCCTGAGGGAACTTAAGGTCCACTATATTATTAGACTGACGATTATGTTTATAAATATATGAATATATTTATTATTAGACTTACAAAAAGTATTTAGGAAGATTTTTCTTCTTAGGGTCAAAAGCCTGTCCAGTCATGCGTCTAAGTACCTAAGAAGAAAACCAAATATATATATATGTATATATATATATTTTTTAATTTAAGGGCAATTTCTTTTCTTTTCTTTCTTTTCTTTCTTTCTTTTTTTTTTTTTTTTGAGACACAGTCTCGCTCTGTTGCCTGGGTTAAAGTGCTGTGGCGTCAGCCTAGCTCACAGCAACCTCAGACTCCTGGGTTCAAGCAATCTTTCTGCCTCAGCCTCCCAAGTAGCTGGGACTACAGACATGTGCCACCAGGCCCGGCTAATTTTTTTCTATATATATTTTTAGCTGTCCAGATCATTTCTTTCTATTTTTAGTAGAGACGGGGTCTTGCTCTTGCTCAGGCTGGTCTCAAACTCCTGACCTCGAGCAATCCTCCCGCCTTGGCCTCCAAAAAAACCAAATATATTAAATTTAGATATGCAATTTAAAATATTTGAGGAAATTCAGTGGACTATATTTGTAATGGAATTGATTGTTAATGGAATTTAGATTGTTCAACTTGAGTTAATCAAATTTAATTTTAAAAAGTGAAGATTATTGTCTTTGGAGGCCGGGCGCGGTGGCTCACGCCTGTAATCCTAGCACTCTGGGAGGCCGAGGCGGGTGGATCGCTTGAGGTCAGGAGTTCGAGACCAGTCTGAACAAGAGTGAGACCCCATCTCTACTAAAAAAATAGAAATAAATTATCTGGCCAACTAAAAATATATACAAAAACTTAGTCGGGCATGGTGGCGCATGCCTGTAGTCCCAGCTACTTGGGAGGCTGAGGCAGTAGGATCGCTTAAGCCCAGGAATCTGAGGTTGCTGTGAGCTAGGCTGATGCCACGGCACTCACTCTAGCCCGGGCAACAGAGCGAGACTCTGTCTCAAAAAAAAAAAAGATTATTGTCTTTGTTTTTCTATATTATAAATAGTAAAATGAAATCTGTAGGTTTATATTAAGGAAAAACAAAAGGTAAGATTTTCAAATTTTTATTAGGCTCCAAATAAAATAACAAAATTTATAATTTGAACTTTAAAAATACAAGGAACTCTAGATTTTTAAAATTGATGACTTTAGCACAGTAATATTCATTTAAAATTCCAGTAACTACACATAGGCCTTTATTCTGTGGCTTCAAACATCAAAACACACAAACCTGCAACATCTTGCTCCTTACAGCTCTCCCTAGCCAGCCTGTCCTATTCCTTTGACATGAAAATGTGATAGTTCCCCTCAGCCTAGAAAGTCCACATTGGCCATCCTAAAGCTCACACTGATTACTCTGAGCTCTAATAAAGGTGAGATTTGTTCCACTTGCCTACCATATACCTCCTCCTACTGGATTTCTTCAGTCTTTCCCTTCTGTTCTGAGCTCCACCCCACTTCAGGAATCCTGAGTTCTCACGCTGCCCCACCCCTGAGGAAGAAGGAAAGGAGCTGGTGATTGATTCACACTCCAGTGAACATGTTCCGGCACCTATTCTGCATCAAGCCCTGTGCAGGGCGTTCACCCAAGTTACCAGATGTAATTGCTCCCATCCACCCTGTGAGGTAAGCACCAGCGTCCCCAAATTACAGTGGAAACAGACTCACAGGGCTTGAGCAACTGGCCCACCTAGCAAATGATCACGCAGAGACATGGCCATGGACGTGGTCCAGGCAGCACAGATTTACCTTGACTAGCCCAAAATAATACTATGCTTTGTATGGAACGAGAGAAGACCCCGTATAGCCAAAGCAACCTTAAGCAAAAAGAACAAATTGGGAGGCATCAATTTACCAGACTTCAAACTATATACAAGGAAGACTACAGTAGCTAAAACTGCATGGTACTGGCACAGGAACAGAAACATAGACCAATGGAACAGAATCGAGAATCCAGATATAAAACCACCCTCATATACCCATCTAATCTTTGACAAAGCAGACAAACACATACACGAGGGAAAAGAATCCTTATTCAATAAATGGTGCTGGGAAAATTGGATAGTCACATGCAGAAGACTGAAACAGGATCTGCGCCTCTCACCTCTCACAAAAATCAGCTTATGGTGGATAATAGACTTACACCTAAGGCATTAAACCATAAGAATTCTAGAAGAAAATGTTGGAAAAACTCTTACAGACATCGGCCTAGGCAAAGAATTTATGAAGACCCCAAAAACAATCCTGGCAACAATAAACATAAATAAATGGGGCCTGATCAAATTAAAAAGTTTCTGCACAGCCAAGGAAACACTCCTTCAGATTTTCACCATCTGATTGATCGTTAGACTCCCTCCCCAGACTCCTCTGACCTCACAACCACCAGGGCCCTGCCTGTGCCTGTAACTCTCAGCATTCCTCTGTGGGCAAGATGCCCATCAAAGCAGGGAGCATCGATTCTGGCCCAACTGGTGGGTAAAAGAAAAGCCTACCACAGCCCTTGCCCTTTTGGGTTCCTTTCCCCTCAGGAAGTGCCCCCAAAACCCTGCAGGCGAGAAGCATCAGAGGAAACAGCTACGAGAAACGGTGAGGCCTCTGCCGCCAGCCCACTCTGGTCCTCTCCTACTCTCCAGGCGGAAGGAGCCATCAGAAGCAAGGGAGTACGGGAAAGATTAGTCAGACATTTCCCTTTCTGTGTTACAGAGTCAAACTCTCCATCTGTGACTTCACATAAGTCACTGAAGAGCCCAGCAATGGCCCACAGGGTGTCATAGCAACACGCCTACACCCCAAGCACCACCTTCCAACTCTGTAGAGAAAACAATAGCCTCCTTCAAAGTCAACATGCTACATGAGCAATGAACAATTTGAAAATGAAGTTAGGAAAACAATTTCAAAAATAATAAAAACTTGGGAATAAATTTAACAAAGAAAGTGCAAGGCTTGTACACTGAAAACTACAAAACATTGTTGAAAGACATTAAAGAAATCCTAAATAAAGGGAAACATATTCATGTTCATGGAGTGAAAGACTTAATATTATTAAGATGGCAATGCTCCCCAATTTCATCTACATATCCAATGCTATGATCATGCCACTGCACTCCTGGGTGACAGAGCGAGACCCTGTCTCTAAAAAAAAGAAAAAAAAAGTGGTGCTGGGATAAGTGCATATCATACCCACAGGCAAAAGAATGGAGTTGGACCCCTACCTAAAATCATATAAAAAATTAACTCAAAATAGATCAAAGAACTAAATGTAAGAGTTAAAACTATAAAACGCTTAGAAGGAAACATAAGTGAAAATCTGTACAACCTTGCATTAGGCAATTATTTCTTAAATATGATACCAAAAGCATAAGAAACAAAAGAAAAAATAGATAAATTGGACTTCACCAAAATTTAAAACTTTTCTGCATCAAAGGACACTATCAAGAAAGTGAAAAAACACCTCACAGAATGGGGGAAAATGTTTACAGACCCATATCTGATAAGGGTCTAATATCCATAATATGCAAAAAATTCTTGCAACTCAACAATAAAAGGGACAAACAATCCAAATAAAACGTGGGCAAAGGACTTGAATGGACATTTCTCCAGGGAAGATACACAAATGCCCAATAAGCACATGAAAAGATGCTCAACATCATTAGTCTTAGGGAAATGCAAACCAAAAGCACAATGAGATACCACTTCACACCAGCTAGGGTAGCTATAATTTTTCTAAAAATAGAAATTTGCATGTGTTGTCAAGCATGTAGAGAAATTGGAACCCTCATGTACTGTTGGTAGAATGTAAAATGGTGTAGCTGCTGTGGAAAACAATTTGTTAGTTCCTCAACTAGTTATCATATAACCTAGCAATTCCACTAGAAAGAATTCCAAATATATGTTCAGATAGTAATAAAAACTTATACATGAATATTGGTAGTAGTATTATTCATAATTGCCAAAAGTGGAAATAACCCAGATGTCCATCAACTGGCAAATGGATGAACAACATAAGCTATATATCCATACAGTGGAATATTATTCAGCCACAAAAGGGATGAAGTATTGGCACCTGCTACAGCATCGATGGCTCTTGAAGACATTATGCTAAGTGAAAGAAGCCAGACACAAATGGTCCCATATTGTATGATTCCCTTCATACGAAATGTCACAAACAGGCAAATCCAGAGACGGAAGATAGATTGGTAGTTGCCAGAGGATGGGGGAGGAGAAAATTGGGAGTGACTGCTAATGAATAGCAGCTTTCTTTTAGGGAAGATGGAAATGTTCTGGAATTAGTGATGGTATTTGCACATCTTTGTGAATACACTAAAAACCACTGAACTGTGCATATTTAAATGATTAAAATGATTCATTTTATCTCAATAAAAAGTCAACAAGCACCAAGGAGCTCTTCAGTCTGAGTTGGAGGTTGGTGCAGTCTTAGGGAGGCAGAAGAAGCCTCAGGGTCACTCACGTCCCAACTGCCATATGACAAGTGAGGTAAGGGATACAACCTCCTAGCTGGCTGAAGCCCCCTGTGGTTTGTAAGGGAGGGGCAGGAGAGGCCTCCCCACCACGAGGAGGCTCTTCGCAGCCACCAGGGCAGATGGCAAACATCTGAAGGGATCCACATGATTGCAGAGGCCCTGCAGGTTGGGTCAGGAAGACAGGAATGTGGCGAAGAGTCAAAGGTGCACTTCAGAACACTGGTGGTGACAGAGGAAAAAAAGACATAAGCCACAGAAGAGGAAATACAAACTAATGATGATGGAAAGATGTTCAGCCTCACCAGTAATCAGAAGAATGCACACTGAAACAAGACAGCATTTTCTCCAATTAGATTGTCAAAAATGGTTTGCTGATATGAAAGTTTGGCAGGATGTCGGGAAATATGTGTTCTCATTCCACTGCTGGCGGGAGTGTGACTTGGCAGAGCCAATTTGGAGGGCAACTCACCAGTATCTATTAAAGTGAAAAATGTGCATACCCTGTGACTCAGCTATTCCAATGCCCAGTATTGATTCTAGAAAGATACTCTCACATGCACAGTGAAGTATAAGATGTTTATGTGACACCATTTGCAACAGTGAAATGTTGGGAACAGCCTGAGTAGTCGTGAGTAGAGAATGGCTAAAACCTTCTGTACATCCATTCGCTATTTAACAAAATGAGTGGTTCTTACAATATAAAACAAAATGCACTCTGGGAGCCAAGGCGGGACGATCGTTTGAGATCAGGAGTTAGAGATCAGCCTGACCAAGAGCGAGACCCTGGCTCTACTAAACACAGAAAAAATTAGCCGGGCCTGGTGGTGGTGGCGCACACCTGTAGTCTCAGCTACTCCGGCTGAGGCAGGAGGACGACTTGAGCCGGGAGTTTGAGGTTGCAGTGAGCTGTGATCACTCCACTGCACTCTAGCTTGGGCAACAGAGTGAGACTCTTCTTCAAAAAAATAAATAAATAAAAATAAAACAAAATGATCTCTAGACATCATTGGATTTAAAAAGTAAATTCTAGAAGGATACATACTGTATATCATTTATGAAAAAACAAAACCAAAACAAAAATACAAGTGTGCCGGGGCCCTTGGAAAATTCTGTCTGGCAGGCTGAGACATTAGGCCAATTAACAATTCCTTTTTTTATCTGGAAAAAGATGAACTTTAGAAAGCAACACAAGAACCTGGGACTGCCAGACTTGGGCTGTTTCATTTTCCAGAGATAATGTTTTAGCGAGTGGAGAGAACCAATATGTGATTTGGTCGTTAGGCTTTATTTCTGGGTCTGTGTTAGGAGAATTATCGCAGCCTTGTGTCAGATTTGCTTTAGAGGATAGAGGTGACCTGCCATGCCCCAAATAAGAATGGAAAGGTTAAAATCAGCTGTCACACTGTCAGTCATCTCAGGTATAAAAGAAAGAGGCCGACCCTTTGTGGGGAAGAAGCAGAGCCGGAGGCTGTAACGAGGTGGTTCCCCTCCCAAGACGAGTCTTCCTGGCTCTGAAAGATCCAAGCCGAGGACCCTCAGTAGGAGAGGGGCTGAGAAATCAGACTCAGAAATACTTGATTACTGCCTAATAATATTTTAAGTAGAAAATAAAAAGGACTTTACTGGAGAAATCCATCTGGCCTTTTGCTGGTAGATGTCTGTCTCTAGGGGTTCTGGGTTTTCATTCCTGCCATAGAAAAAGAACCTGTTTATTAATGCATAGCCTAGCAAGGAAAGGGATCTCTCCCCATTTTTAGTCATGAGCCTCCCTAAAATAATTGTTTAAAAACATACACATATAACTTATTTATTTGTCTAGAAAAGTTCTGGAAGAATGCTCACTCACCTCAAACAGTGCCTACCTCTAATGCAGCAGGGGCAGGACCAGGGCTGAGGGGAGGAGATTGATCGAAGGGAATTTGAGTCTTATCTATAATATTTCCATTTTTTTCCCAATTTTGCCTCTAATTTTTAAAATATAGTTTAATATTTTTATTGTGAACTATATCAGGTATATAAAATAGTATATAAAATAACAATATGAAAACTCATGTTAAGATCCGAACATTATCAAAACCTTAGATGCTCCTAATCACTCTCTTCCCTTCCAACCACGGAACCAACGCTGGCTTGTGTCTGTCACTTCCTCCCTTTTCTTTCTAGCTCTGCCAACTACGTGTGTCCGCCTCAACACTCAACAACTTGTTTAGTTTTGCCTGTTTTTTAATTTCACACATATGGAATCTTATCCATGTGCTTTTCTGAGGCTTGCTTCTGTGGGCTTGCTCAATGTCACTGAACATTATGTTTTTTCATTTATTTATGTACCTATTTTTATTGTGGTAAAATATACATAAAAGTTCCCATCTTAACCATTTTAAGTGTACAATTCAGTGGCGTTAAGTACATTCACGTTGTTGTGCCATGTTATGCCTTTGAGATTCACCCAAATTAGTGTATGGGGCTATGTGTAGGTCACGCCTTTCCATTCCTCTAAAGGATTCCATTGTGTGAATAGTCCACTGGGTGAATATGCTACAATTTATTATTCAATCTACTGTTCTTTTCTTTCTTTCTTTTTCTTTTGAAATTACAAACAGTGGCGCTTGAACACTCTTGCACATGTCTCCTGGGGCATATGTACAACTCTTCTTAGTACATATACCTGCTGATGGGATTGATGGAGTCCACTGGCTTAATCTTCTAGGAGATGATACGAATGTATCACTTGTATAATTAAATTTCAATTTTAAAAAAGAGAAGAAAGAAGCTGGGAGGGCTTCATGAAGTGAAGGGCAGGAGCAGGAAGGCACAGGAACAGCGGATGAGGCCCGTCTGCAGCTGCACGCAGAAGGTATCGTCAAGTACAAAGTCAGCTCGACACACGCAGGGAGCAGCTGAGAGGTGTTTGCTCTGTAAAGTTGCGTCAGCAGGAGGCTGGGATCCGGGAGATCTGGGTTCTCTCCCAACTCTGCCACAAAGAGCACGTCATTTAGCCTCCTTGGCCATTGGTTCTGAGGGTCAAAGGTCAGAGCCATGCCTTCCAGCTCTGCTAGTTTGGAAGACTGCTAGCGTAGTAGAATAGGAGCTAGCCACACGTAGTTCTATCTAGAAGACAGGAGAGGGTCAGAGCCCAGAGAGGAAAGAACTCTCCCTGCAGGATCCAAAAAATGACTAAAGGCAATTACTAGGCCTCACCCCAGTAAGCCAGTAGCAGTGGTGGGGTGGTCATTGTTTAACAGCTGGCTCTCTGGGGTGGGAAGCCCTCAATTTGTAGCTTTTGTTGATTCGTGGGGTTGTAAGTATTCCTACCATGGCCAGTTTGCCAATTTCAAGCTACCAGCTCACAGAATTCCTGCAAATGTAACAACCTGGCTTGAGCTAGGCAGTACCAGGGGCTCAGTGCACCCTATGAAGTGAACTGCCGTTAGGGCTCAGGCTCAGATGAAACACAGGCCAGAAAAGGAAATGAAGGCATCAAGTTACTCATAGGACTCACAGTGCCCTAGACTCAGAGTTGGGGGAAATTATGGCGTGACATCCCTCCCCACTGTAGGGAAGGTCCCTAGACTAACTGCGTACAGTCTACGCTCATCTGGCCGGCAAGAGGAATGGCTCAGAAAAACAGCAAGTAGGAAATGCCAGGGGTCCAGGAGTCCATTGTAAGGGGGAAACATCCCCACCCCCTTGCAAAATCACTATTTTGCATTCTGAAGAAAGCTCTGAGTATGAACAATACACACAGAGCAGACACACTGCCCATGCACAGCTTGTTCTGTTTAGTGAGTTGTTCCGTGTCTTTCACGCTCCCTTGCTTTAGTTCCCAGGTTAATTGGCTGTTCTTTCAATCCTATTTCTTGGGAATTGCAGCCTCAAACAACAAGGAATAGAGAGAAAGAAGGAACATTTATTGAGTATCCAAACAAAGCAAGGCATTTCATTTATATTGTTATGCTTAATTGTCCCAACATGCTGCATGGTCCGTGACATTCACCCCAAGTATAACATTAGTAGATGAAGACTCAATTCACAGAGCTTCCAGCATGTGCTGGAGCTGACCCAGGTAACAAATGGCTGAGATGCATCTGGCCCACCAATCTGTCTGGCTCTGAAAGTCACGCTCTCTCCACCGGCCCAGGAGCCTCTGTCTCACCGGGCTTGGGCCCTGGACCACCCCTCTGTTCCCGGTCAAGACTGCTCTCTTCACAGCCACACTGGCCCTCACGGCTCCTCCCTTGCCTGGTGTCTGAGAATTTCCTTTTATCGGTCTTGCCCTTCCCTGGCTACAAAGACTGACAGTAAGAAAACCTCAATAGTCAGCACTCAAACCTTACACACATCAATTTACGTAACATCTGATTTCAGAAATTAGCTTTACCTCAGACCAAAATGAATTCTCTAAACCGTATATCACACAAAATCATGAGCATTGACAAGCCCTAAAAAGAGAGCACACGCAGGGAGGAGAGGACCACAGCGCCCCGCTATGAAGATGTGACTTCCGCCTCCTGCAACAAACACCTTGAGGTGCTGCACAGTAGCTTTCACAGGAGTTGAGCTCTCCACAAAGAAAGGGAAGTCCCAGGTGGCAGAGACACTGGGGGAATGGAGATTGCTGGAGTGCAGGCCTGGGCCGCTGACGACGAGCTCAAGGCTGAGGTGTTAAAGCCCACTTGGGTCCAGAAATGAAGACCTTGGGCCCCACAATACGGGAAACTGAAAACAAATTGGAAAAGACACCATTCCACATAAAGCTAGAAACCTTAAGTGAAATCTAGAAAAATCCACACACCAATACAGCGCGTCAACAAGGAAGTTTGTCTCCGTCTGCCTTTTAGGTGGAGAAAAAACTGTCTTGAAAATTTGGGCCGGGCTCAGTGGCTCATGCTTATAATCCTAGCACTCTGGGAGGCCAGGAGTTCAAGACCAGCCTGAGCAAAAGACAGACCCCCGTCTCTACAAAAATGGAAAAATTAGCTGGGTGTGGTGACGTGCACTTGTAGTCCCAGCTACCTGAGAGGCTGAGGCAGGAGGATCACTTGAGCCCAGGAGTTTGAGGTTGCTGTAAGCTATGATGACGCCACTGCACTCCAGCCTGGGTGACAGAGCAAGACTCTGTTTCAAAAAAGAAGAGAGAGAGGAAGACAGGAAGAAAGGAAAGAAAAAGGAAGGAAAGAGGGAAGGAAGAGAAAAAAAAGAAAAGAATAGAAAAAAGAAAAGAAAAGAAAGAAAATTATAGGCCTGTGCTTTCCCAGGCTTGGGGGTTAAATTTATACTACCCAGATGGTTTGGAAACTCCCAGTATCCCCCCAAAAATAACATAGAAATTGGTATCAAGCCAGTAATATCCCTAGAGTGTCTGACAAAAGCAACTGCAAAAACACTTTGAAGGGACATGTCCTCGGTGTAGACCACTGAGGATTCCCACAGAAAAAGCCTTGTTGAAGATGCACTCTCAGCCGGGCGCGGTGGCTCACACCTATAGTCCTAGCACTCTGGGAGGCCGAGGCGGGAGGATCATTTGAGGTCAGGAGTCTGAGGCCAGCCTGAGCAAGAGTGAGACCCAGTCAACTAAAAATAGAAAAAATTATCCAGGCATGGTGGTGCATGCCTTAGTCCCAGCTACTCGGGAGGCTGAGGCAGGAGGATTGCTTGAGCCCAGAAGTTTGAGGTCGCTGTTGACACCATGACACTCTAGCCTGGGCAACAGAGTAAGACTCTGTCTCAAGAAAAAAAAAAGAAGAAGAAGAAGAAGATGCACCCTGAATTTAAAATTAGAAAACAAGCCGGGCTTGGTACCTCATGTGCCGTAAAGTGCTGTAATCCCAGAAATTTGGGAGGCTGAGGTGAGAGGATCAAGTGAGGCCAGGAGATCGTGGCTGCAGTGAGCCATGATTGCACCACTGCACTCTAGCTGGGGCAACATAGCCAGACCCTGTCTGTTAAAAAAAAAAAAATACCGGAGAAAAAAGAAAAGTTCTGCCACACCTAACAGCCTTACAGTCTTCTGTTATTAATAGTTGGTATAGAGGAAAATTCAAGCAAGTCTTGTGTCCCAGATTTTGGGCCCGAGGCAGGGTAGAGGTAAGGAAACAACCAGGAGACACAGAGGAGAGAACAAGACTTAGGCTGAAGGAGGCATCAGAACTAGCAGTGACCCCGGGAACACCAGACCCACTGGAATTTGTGCAAGTGGACAGCCTGCCCAGGACCTGCCCTGAATGGAAATTGAGGAGTATCTTATCCAGACTTTAAAGAGCAGCATGACACCTAGGCTACACTCACTGGTCCAGATGGAGGGTTTGGTCAGGCCCTCTCAAATGTCATGAAAGTCCTCAAAGGAGAGGGCTTCTGTGGGCTTATCTCTGGGGATGAGAGAAAAGCAGGGGGCTGTTGAAAGAAGACCTCATGTCTCTGCCCCAGCCAGGCATGGAGAAAGGCTGACCCCAAAAGAGGAAGCAGCGGTGGGAGATACCGAGAAATACGTAAGCGGGCCGCGCTCCCAGGGCCTGTAGATGGAGGAACGTCGGGGAGCCGGCCTAGGATGGAGCACAGCTCGCCGGAGGCTGGCACAAAGAGCACAGGAGGCAGGAGATGAGGTCATTCCGCTTGCCCAGAGAAGAGTAAGGTCCAGAAACCTGGCTTTCTCCCTGTTGGCCAAAGTACTCCAGGAGAGCCCCTCGGAGTCTGCTCTGCTCTGACCCCCACGGAGAAGTGACCAGTAGAGGAGGGGAGATGGGCCATTGCACTTCCACCTGGGCAACGTGGCAAGGCCACATCTCTGAAATAAATAAATTAATAACAGTGAAGATATTTCCCACAACCCGGGAATAGTCAGAGACAGAAAAGTCTTCAGGTCCCAAATTTAGCACTCTCTACAGGGGGGGTCAGGCACCCTGACTGATAGCGAAAAGGACAGTTTTGCATGAGTAGCTCTTCAAATCACACCCAGATGTGGCTTCCCGCTCTAGCGGGACCCCCCTGAGGAGCTGCAGGGGGGCTGGGGAAAGGCCAGAGGAGGGAGGAAATGAAGAGAAAGGAAACTGAAGAGTGAGACAGAGAACAGATCTAACAGATCTGACAGGTGCAGCCACAGGGGTGTGACCTTTAGCAAGCAGTGTGGAAACAACTGCAAAGCCCCTAAATGAAAGGCTTCTGAGGACACAAGCCACCCCAAATCTCAGTCATTGGGAAAGGAGTCGGGGGAGGCTGCTGACCACACGTGCTTCCAGGACTCAAGGAGGGAAAAGTTGAGCTGTTTCCAGTATCACCCAGTCAGTCTCCCCGGGAACACTGGGGGAAGGGGAAAGAGACGACCCACACAGGAACCTAACTTTAATGCCCAGTGCCCAGGCTGGGAGAGGAGGTGCCCCAGGAGCTCCAGGACACCGGTGACTGACACAGCCAGAGTGGAAAGGGGAAGATAAAAATGGTAGGAGGAAGGCCAGGTGGACAATGGGTGATACCCACGTCACAGGCTGGCATGAGGATTAGAGATCATATGTGATCTCTTGCCTAGAGTGACAGAGAAGAGACACAGGCCTAAGTCCTCTGTTTGCAATTCTGAACAATTCTGTAGCAAACTCTTTTGGCCATAAAACCTCAATTAATGCAAGGGTATTTATGGTCATTATTCATCCCACTTCATGTAAAAATTGGATAATCTTTCCGCAGAAATGTTGTGTTTGATTATGAGTGCTACCTCAGCTCCACAAGGGCATTTTGTGGTGCTAGCTTCCTTATAAATCTCAAAAATTCTGAATTCCCAAGCTTACCTGACCCCAGAAACTGTACTCAATACTGGTTCCCCTTCCTTCTTTAAACTGTCATCTCTATGAAAGAAGCGATGGAGGTATGGGGGAGAGGGGACATGGGACTTAGCTCGTAACCTGTGGACAGGGGTAATGTGGGCATCGTTGTGCACAAGTGTGTGGACAAGAGGATGCATCCGTCATCCCGTTTTTGTGAGAAAAGCAGGCAGAGAGGGTTTGCGTGCTTAATGAGCAGGAGAGAGGCAAAAGCAAGGGAGGCTGGTGTGCTAGAAGAGACATCTTTGAAGGGGAGCAGGTCTCTGACAGTGTTTGCCCTTTAAAACCCTCCCCAGCATGCGGAAAAAGGGAGGGGGGGAAGTTGCTGCTGTGAGAAAAAACAGCCACAACAGAGCTCCGACTGCCATCAGAGGTCGGCTTGCCACCTGAAGTGGAGCAACTCACCAAGGACCCGTGTCCGTGGCCGCCACCCAGCAAGTGCAAAGGAGAGGCAGCAGTGCCCAGGGGAAGGGCCACCTCACAGGGGCCAGTCAGCAGCCAGAGCACCGGAAGGGGTCCCTGGGCAGGAGCCATGGCATGGCCCCCACCCTGCTGGCTGTGCGTTCTGGGGACCCTGGCAGGGCTCTCAGCTACGCCGGCCCCCAAGAGCTGTCCAGAGAGGCACTACTGGGCACGGGCAGGACTGTGCTGCCAGATGTGTGAGCCAGGTAAGCGAGTGCGCCTTGGCGGGACAGAGGACTGGGTGAAGGTAAGGTGCGCACAGCGTGAGACTGGGCTCGGGCAAGGAGAGAAATCCCGCAGCGGCCAGGAGGCGCCGCCTTGGACACGGCAGAGAATTGACCTTCCTGGGACGTTGATCCTGGACCCTCTGCTCACAGGAACATTCCTCGTGAAGGACTGTGACCAGCACAGAAAGGCCGCTCAGTGCGATCCGTGTATACCAGGGATCTCCTTCTCTCCAGCCCACCACTCCCGGCCCCACTGTGAGAGCTGTCGGCACTGTAACTCCGGTGAGATGACAAGGGCGTGCAGGCGGTGACACGGCACCAGCATTTGGGAGAGCAAGGCTGGTGGAGCTGGGTTTGGGGGAGCGAGGAGGATGGCAGTCGGAACTTTGGCCTTCTTCAAGGCTCACGGCAGGTGGAGCCAATGCTGGGAAACGGGGTGCCCTGGGCAGGGCACATATTGCTGTGGGGAGAAATCTAGTATTTCAGGGAAGGGGATAAGTAGAATGTGAGGGATTGGTGAGAATGGGTCAACGAATAGGATCGAGACAATAAAAAGAGGCAAGTGGCTCTGGGACCCCAGATTTCAGACAAGCAACCCCCAACCAATAAACTGGCCATGTTCCCAGAGTGCACATTATACATTGGCTATTTGGGACTTGGGATACATCTTTCTAAGGAAATGACAATATAAACCAGTAGGTAACAACCTTTTTTTGCACAAAAGCCAATTTGGGAGTATGAGTATGTATGTGGCCTATACTTTTATTTTGTAATTCTGTCTTTTTTAAAATTAAGAAGTATAATATTTGCAGCTGTGTTCATGAACTCTATTATTTCTCCATCTTAGCTACAATTTCAGAAACCATATGCCAGTATACACTAGAATAGCAGACTTTAAAGTGGCCCCTTTGAACAAATGTTCTCCAGCAAGACACTTTTGAGAACTACTAAATTGTAATTACTAAACTACTTGTAAAGTGTTTGGTCTCACTAGGTCTTTTATTATTGTACTCTTAAAAAAAAAAAAGCAACATCTTTCATACACAAGAAATATTCGTCAGTCCACTGAACTTAAAAACGATTGTTGATAGACACTTTTCTCCTGTTGGCAGCAGCCTCCGCAGGGCCAGAATTGTTTGGCCAAAGCCTCCCCACTCACTCTGCAGGCCCCACCTGAAGGCCTTTGCCCCACACCGAGCCAGGCCTCAGTCCCTTCACCATGTTCTAGACTAGCCCGACCCATAACCCTTCTCGGTGAGACTCAGCCAATAGATCCCGGAGTCCTCCAGCAGCACCTGGCTGCAGAAGGACCCCAGGGGTCTGAGGCCGCGTGAGTGTGGTCCTCTCTGGCCCTCAGTGCTTGCATCTGTGAGGTGAGGAAGTGCCTGAAATCCAGCTGGAATTCTGAGCACAGGTTATACGTGGTAAATAGAACCCGCAGGTCTCTGGATGCTCATCACCGAAAACAATGGCACTTCACGCCTTTTTAACCACCAGCCCCTTCTTGAGCCCTTCCTAGTCTCTTTTAGCAGAGACCCTTATAATCACCCTTCACCACCACCACTGTCCCCACCCCCATCACTGTCCCAGGCTTCCCTTACTCTCCTCTTGCAGATCCTTGGTCAGGCTGGCTCACAAACCTGGCAAGCCACAAGGAAACAAATTCGAGTAGCAACTCAGAGTCAGAATTCAGGGCATAGAGGCACAAGGATGAGAAGAAGGACTTGTCCCTGTCCCTGTCCCTTTCCTGACAAAAGGCACAGTGAAAAATTGTTAGAGTTGATAATGATGTTTGGCATCCTCCCTTTCTGCACCCCTTTCACCCGTCAGGGCTCCTAGGACTCCCTGGGTCCCCACGAGTGTGCTGCCCTAAGGCACACCACGCTCCCATGCAAGCCTGTCCCACATCCGGTGTTGCTGCCTTCCTCTGAACCACCCTCCTCTCAACCCCAGCCACCTGTGCACCCAGCCCAGCCTATACCCCAACACCACCCTCCTAGCATAACTGGTTTGCAGCCACCCAGCACCTGACCCCTACACGTGAGTAAAATTTATGTTTAAAGGTAAAGGATTCTGTAATCAAGTAACTCTCTAATAAAGATAAAAGCATACCAGCGATCATAGCAGCACTACTCCTGATTGCTAAAAACTGGAAACTACCCAAATGCCCATTAATAGTAAAATGGATGAATCAACTGTGGTATAGTGATATGATGGGACACTACACAGCCACGAGAATGCATAATCTGCGATTACAGCCAACGATATGGATGAAATTCACAGAGGTTTGAGTGAAAGAAACGAAGCGGAAGTGAGTGCATACCACAATTCCACCTGTGCAGTACAAGAATAGGCAAAGATAACTCACGGTGTTAGGAAGTCAGAATAGTGGCTATTCTTGGGGGGAGAGTGGCCATGAGGGCATATTGCTTGTCACCTTCTGTTTCTTGATCTGGTGCTGGTTACACCTGTGAGTCCAATTTGTACGAATTCTAAAGCATAACACTTATGTATACCTCTCTAAAATATATTACACTTCAATAAAAAGTTATTAAAGTATCAGCAAGTATAAGAGAAAACTACATAAGCTCTATTTTTCATAATTTCTTTTTCTGATTCCATGACTCTTCTGAAAGGCCCAACTTTCTTCTTTAGTAACAGTGATAATGGCAAAGGCACTGGGTGACAGTGAGGGGGGCAGTCCCCTGGCAGGCGGTAATGGAAAGGGAAGCATGTCCCTAGAGGTGGGCCTGGGATGCGGTTTGGGGGATTGAGTAGTGGACCTCGAAGGTCTCTGAAGGTCTGAGAGTCCTGTGCTTCTTTGGCCCCCCTCTTTCCCCAGGTCTTCTCATTCGCAACTGCACCATCACTGCCAATGCCGAGTGTGCCTGTCCCCATGGCTGGCAGTGCAGAGATAAAGAATGCACCGAGTGTGATCCTCCTCCAGGCCCCTGGCTGACCACTCAGCCATCTCAGGCCCTGGGCCCACACCCTCAACCCACCCACTTAGCTTATGCCAAAAGTAAGTTCCAGGCAATCCTCTGTCCAATCATTTGGGGTAGGGGTGACACCCCAGCCAGCACTCCCCACTCCCACTGCCACCCCCAGATAAGGTCAGCATGCTCAGACCTTCAGACCAGCATGCCCTGCGGCTCCCTGCTCTACTCCTGTCTCTGTTTCTCCAGAGAAGCCAGAGGCCAGGACTGTCCAACTGGTGCAGACTGTGGCTGACTTCAGGCAGCTGCCTGCCCCTGCTCTCTCTACCCCCTGGCCAGGTGAGTTTTCTCCCTAATCCCCAGCCCCAGAGAGAATGCATACAGGAGAGGCCAGGAGGGAAGCCAGTGCAAGCTCCTAGCAGAGTCTAGGATTAGGAGAGGCCTTGGTCCAATGGTGGGGGTGGGGGTGAAGAAGTTAGAGGAAAGGAGAGAGGCAGGGTGACAGGAGGGTGGGGCGGAGGGATCCAGGAGCTAGACTCTCCCCCAAACCCCTGTGTGGCCCTGCCTATCACAGCCCAAAGATCCCTGTGCGGCGCAGACTGTATCCGCATCTTTGTGATCCTCTCCGGAATGTTTCTTGCTTTCACCCTGGGCGGAGCCCTGTTCCTCCATCAACAAAGAAAATATGGATCAAGTAAGAGACAGAATACAGGTCTCCAGTCCTGCCCCTGCACACAGCCCACCTTCTCAGCCCTGCTGCTCATGGCAGGACCTCACCGAAAGCCCCCAGCTCTGCCTTCACCAACCCTGGTCCTACTCTTTCTCCTCCTAGCTGGTGCCCTCCAGACAGCCCTCCCCAAATCTTACCCTCCTCTGCTCATCTTTCTCCCTCCGCTCGTCCCCCACTGCTGGCCAAGACTCATAGGATTTTCCTCCTGCAGACAAAGAAGGTCCAGTGGAGCCTGCAGAGCCTTGTCCTTACAGCTGCCCCAGGGAGGAGGAGGGCAGCACCATCCCCATCCAGGAGGACTACCGAAAGCCAGAGCCTGTGTCCTGCCCCTGAGCCAGCAGCCGGAGGGGGGGGTGCGGGGGCAGAGGGGTCCTCACCGCTGTAGAGTGTAGAGCCCTGGCCTCCATCCCCCCACCCCACCCTCCAGAGGTTGAGAACTGGCAGCCCCAGTGCGGTCCCGTCCTCTCATCAGGGCCCTCTCTTATGTACCGACTTGACAGAGCACCTTTTGGAGACTGGCAGGGACAAGGACAAATAGGAATGCGGTGGAGGGTGGGACACAGGAGCCCTGGGTGTGTACACAGGTGTGTACGCTGGGGGAGGCCCCAGGCTCTAGCTGTAAACACACTTCCTGCTACAAAAGCCCCACGTGCTGTATCGCTGACCTACAAAATCAGCAAAATAAAGTGACAGGACCACACTGCAGCTCCCCAGCTTCATCTGTGAAATTTCAGTCCCCAAACCAAGGCCACAGCCCGCCTCATCTCCCAGGTCAGGCATCTGAGGGAGGAGTTTCCTCAGGTGCAGATGGTTGGGGAGGGTGGGGCCTGCCCAAGGGTGGGGGGGTGGGGTGGGGCTGGCCCCAGCTGAAAAGGGGGAAAGGTCCCCAGGCTACGGCCTGCTTCTGACTCATCTCCCTCCTGCTCCAGCCCTCCACCTCTCCCACATTCGCATCTCCACTTTATTGGAGCTCGTCAGGAGCAAAAGGGTGCAATGAAGTCAGGTCTTGAAATCACCCAGGGATTTTTGGGGCGAGCCAGGTGGAGAGAAAGGAATAGAGAGCAGGACTGGGGCAGCTGCTGCAAATGGCTTCACCCAGAGGCAAAGGCAGTCACAGTGGCACTTCCTCTAAGTGAAAGTGAAAGAGAAGTGGGCTGCAGAGAGGACAGAAGGGAAATCCACAGGCCGTTGCCAGCACCGGTGCGGAGAGCCCCTCTTCTCCAGCGCGGGCCTCCAAGCGGGGTGGGACTGTGGAGAAGGGCGGTGTGCGGGAGGCCGAGAGCAGCGCCCATGGGCTCGCAGGAGGGGTGGTGCCTGCTGCTGTGCCTGGCTCTGTCTGCAGCGGCAGAAACCGGTGAGTCGGGAGAGCTGGCAGGGGAGAAGCTGGCTGGGGAGAGGCGTAGGGGTGGTGAAGCCCCAGGGAGCCACCCTCCCGGAGAGTCCAGAAGGGAAAGGGGGCCAGAGATGACTTCCAGTCGCCTCTGAGCCCAACAAGGGAAAGGCGCAGTGGCTGGCAAAGTAGGAACCAGTGTGTGTGGGGAGAGGAGCTGAGAACACAGCGAGGGGAAAAAAGGCTAAATAAAGAGGGACCCCTCTGTGGATGTGGTATGAGAGCCACTGTCCTACCAGAGAGGGCATGGGCCTGGGAGCTGACACTTCAGAAGAGGAAGGGGCTCCCCAGGCTGAGAAATCACTTGGGAGGTGGCCCGGGAGGTGGGGGAGGGGCAGGCTGCCGTAAGGCGGAAAGCAGGGCAGACAGGTAGGAAGGGGGCAGAGTTTGAGAAGCCGGCAGTCAATGCCCCTAGCAACAGCAAATGTCCAGTCTCCTGTCCCCATGGCAGTATTTGCTCATTTGGTTTTTTCCTGACAATTCCTTTGACAGAAAATAGTCTTTCATTCAATGGTTGGAAATAAGAGTAAAAGCATAAACTCTTCTGAGAAAGGCAAATCCAAGTAATCAATACCAAGAAGTATTTGCCTGGAGCAGCAGGTGCTTCCCAGAAAGCTGGTTTGGGGGATGGCAAGAGAATAGAGGCACAGAAACAGCTAGGATCCTAGAGGACAACGTTTACCCCTTGCTGACGCCACAGTTTGGTCTGGGGGTGGGAAGCAGCGAGGGAGCAGCCTCCAGGCAAGAGGGTGCTCACCCCGGCCTTCTGCCTGCAGAGCCCGGTGCAGCAGAAAGGCAGTGGCGGCCAGTGGATGTGGTCCTGGACTGCTTCCTGGCGGAGGAAGGTGGGCGCCGTGGCACTCTTGCCAGCAGTGAGGACAGGGTGAAGGCCTTGCTTGTGCTGAAGCAGGTGCCAGTGTTGGACGACGGCTCCCTGAAAGACTTCACTGATTTCCAAGGGGGCACACCAGCCCGAGATGACCCACCTGTCATCTTCGAGGCCTCAGGTAAAAGCCATCTACCCTTAGTCCTTAGTCATTCTGGGCTCCCTCCACCGGGACAGCCCAGTTCCCGATTACACCCGCTCACACCTGCTTCCCGTCAGCCCTGGTGTCCTCGCTGCAACTCGCCCTCCACGTGCCCCCTCTTCCCCAGTGGACCTGATCCAGATTCCCCAGGCTGAGGCCTTGCTCCACGCTGACTGCAGTGGGAAGGAGGTGACCTGCGAGATCTCCCGCTACTTTCTCCAGGCTAGGGAGGCCACTGCTGAGACAGCAGCTCGGTTCATCACCAACATGCAGGTCTCTGGAGGGGGACCGAGTGTCTCTGTGGTGATGAAGATTCTCGGCGATGCAGACAGTGGGGCTGTCAGGCACCCCACGCTGAGCCTGCCTCTGAGCCCCCGGGGGACCGTGCAGACTGCAGGTGAGAAAATGAAAAGCAAGGAGCAGAAAGGAAGTTTTGTTTTTTTAAAGTGGTGAGATTTGGGGGGACAGGGGAAGAAAGCGAACAAGTCCACCTCCACCCACCACACCCCCTAGGGAAAAGCCCTGGGTCCCGAAGAGAAGAATGCTGGGAAGCCCTTACCTGAAAGTCCAAGCACAAAGATAACCTGGGTATTGTCTCCAAGATGGAGAGCATTTTCATCTTCTAGGTTGCCATGAGGAAATAAGACACATGACGCCATGCCGTTCGCACATGTTATCTATCCGCTGCAGTCTTACTGAGCCAGTCACCAGTTGTCTCCCAGTGAAAAGCTAGCCTGGTGTGGTGCTTCAAGATAGAGCAAAGCACGGGACGCAGAATTTGTTCATTATCTCTTGTTAGTAAAACCCAGTCCTTGCCCTCCCCACCTCAGCATGTCCTAGAGGGCACAAGAAATTAAGAACATGATGACAGGTTTCTCCAGAGTCCACCAATCCAATATTGTGCCTCCAAGAAGAGACAACCAAGTCCAGAGAAGATTAGTGGCTACCCTCCTAGCCTTGGAAAGCCCCAGGACACTC
Organism: Lemur catta; assembly: GCF_020740605.2. Classification (NCBI taxonomy): domain Eukaryota; kingdom Metazoa; phylum Chordata; class Mammalia; order Primates; family Lemuridae; genus Lemur; species Lemur catta. Next base: position 93,418,904 of record NC_059133.1, on the reverse strand, counting down.
TAATCTTTCTGTGGCCCAACCTAAATTTATCCTGCCTCATTAGAAAAGAAGGGTCTTTATATCTGTCCAGAGTCTTCCATACTCCTGGCATGGTTAGGTATTTCCCCATTTTTATTTTGGGATTTTTGAAACCTACAACAAAAAAGGTAAAAGAATAATATAATGAACACCTATATACCCTTCACCTAGATTCACCAATTGTTATCATTTTGCCACATTCTCTCTCTATATATATACACACACATGCACGTATAAATATTTCTCCCCCAAGCTAATTGAGAGTAAGTTGCAGATATCACAACATTTGACCTCAAATGCTCCCACGTACAGCATGTATTAGTTTGTAGCAAAGGACAAGGACATTCTCCTTCATAGTCACAAAACCACCATATCAAAAGCCAACCAAGGTAGGGGAGTGGTTTACCCATGGTGCAGGCCATAATGGGGGTGCAATGTGTAAAGAATTTAAGAATAATAATAAAATGAACTAAAAAACAGCTTTATAGTCTCACCATCCCCCTACATTGGCAATTCTGAACAATATCAGTGACAAAACAGTCCTCCCTGCTAGGGTTTGACATGCTACAGATCATTATACTTAATATATTTTAAGTATATGTTTGACATGCTACAGATCATTATACTTAATATATTTTAAAACTGATATAATAAAACTCTCACATATAAAGTCCAAACTCAAATTTCCCCAATTACCCTGTAATGTGTGGTTTTTTTTTGTTTTTTTTTTGTTTTTTTGCGACAGAGTCTCACTATGTTGACCAGGGTGGTCTTGAAACTCCTGGGCTCAAGTGATCCTCCTGCCTCAGCCTCCTGAGCAGCTGGGACTACAGGCATGCACCACTGCCCCTGGGCTCAATAATATTCTTTACAGTTTTCTTATTTAAGTCCACGATTCAAACAAGGATCATGCATTGCATTTAGTTGTACTGTCCCTTCTTTTAATCTAGAACAGTCTTTCATGGCATTGGCATTTTTGAAGAGTCCAGGTGAGTTGTTTTGTAGAGTATCCTACCATTTGGATCCATCTGATTGTCTTCCTCAATTAGATCTAGGTCAAACATGTTTGGCACAAATACTACTACTGTGTGCTTTTCAAACTCTCACTCCTGTGTAAGGTACCACGCGCTGATGGCACCACTGGAGCTCTAAGAAACTGTTATTCCTATTTAGTCTCCACAGCGGCCTTGCTTACACAGAGGAGCTTGGCAACTCTGAGTGACTTGTCAAAGGTCACGGGGCCTGTAAGTGGAACAACCAGAGTGCCAGAGTTTTTTCTGCTCCTCTAGTAGTTCTTACCTGAGAGTCGACAGTAACCCATACTTTTGCAAGTGTATTTTTCTGGTGAGAGATCCATAGCTTTCATTTGATTGTCTTCCGGGTAAGTGACCCCAAAATGGTGAAGACCACCATGTGTGCCATTCTGCCTTTCCAGAGCCCCATTTCTTTGTGGTTTTACTTCATGAGAACTGAGCTCCACTGGCCTCACTGTCCAGGGGAGAAGAGGCAGGTATACGCCCACAACATGCCCACGGCGCAGACATCAGGTGATCGCAAGGAGGAAGTGGCACACAAATTACCCCTCTTTTTCTCTCCACAGTGGAGTTCCAGGTGACAACACCGACCCAATCCCTGACTTACCTGCTGGGGTCCTCAGCCTCCCTGGACTGTAGCTTCTGCATGGCGCCAGGCTTGGACCTCATCAATGTGGAATGGCGGCTGCAGCACGAGGGCAGTGGCCAGCTGGTGTACAGCTGGACCGCAGGGCAGGGGAGGGCTGAGCGAGATGGTGCCACGCTGGACCCTGAGCAGTTACGCGCGGCTGGGGACGCTTCCCTCACCCTACCCAGCCTCACACTAAAGGATGAGGGGACCTACATTTGCCAGATCACCACCTCTCTGTACCGAGCTCAACAAATCATCCAGCTCAATGTCCAAGGTGAGGCCGGATCTGAGTTATCCTGGGAGAGGTGAAGGGATGTGCCTGTTGGGAGTGTTTTCTAGACTGGGATCCAAACACAAAGATGATTTCCTGAGAAACAGCCTGCATTCCCACAGCCTATCTGCCATCCTCACCCTGGAAGCACAGATGGCATCAGATAAGGTGTCCCATTGGACTCTAGGCTAATTCCATCAAGAAATTTCCAGCTCAGGATCTTGCTGCCCTGCCCAGCTGTCTCCAATCTCCCCAGACCTTTTGGACCACATCCTGAGAAGGAGCAGTAGCAAACCAAGGAGGGGTGGTGGAAGAGGTTCTGACCAGGAGGAGCACTTTATCACTGACATCCTTTAAAATCACTGGTTTATGGGGATACAAAGTAATCTGACCTTTAGTTGGCTTTTACTATTACTTTTCTGGAAAACATAGCCCCCCCTCTAACTTATGACCAGCTTCCAGGGGTACCCCACCAAAGAGGAGACTTTATAGCCTTCACAATCTACTCTCACTCTCAGCGGGAAGAGAAGGCCCCAGGCTCCCCTGCTGTCCCCAGGTGGATCCCTCTGGAACCTTATTCCTCATTCTTTCTCTAGCTCCCCCCAAAGTACGACTGAGCTTGGCAAATGAAGCTCTGCCACCCACCCTCATCTGCAGCGTTGTGGGCTATTACCCTCTGGACATGGCAGTGACGTGGACCCGAGAGGAGCCAGGCGGATCCCCCGTCCAAGTCTCTGGTGCCTCGTTCTCCAACCTCAGGCAAAGCGCGGCAGGCACCTATAGCATTTCCTCCTCTCTGATGGCAGAACCTGGCTCTGCAGGCGCCACCTACACCTGCCAGGTCACCCATGTCTCCCTGAAGGAGCCCCTTGTGGCCAGCACCTGGGTTGTCCCACCAGGTACTGGGAATGTCCTCCTTTCTCCACCTCCACACTTGGGCTCATGGCTGTCCTGCCCCCAGTGCATCTTTGGCCTTGTTCTCCTGCCCACACGCTTTGTTCACAGCTTCACACTCCTGCCTCTGCTCCTGGCTTTGTCTTTCCCAAGGTGGCAACCACCACAGCTTCCACCACACATCTCCTGAGACTTCACTACACCCCAGCCTCCACGGTGCCAGGCCACGTGCTTAATTCCCGAGCCTGCCCTCTAGGAGCTTAGTCCAATATGGAGAAAGACTAGGTGGGCATGGAGGATGAACTAGAGGAGATATTTAAGCCAAGTTAACTAGCTTAGAGGGAAGGGAACACTCAAGATGGGAAAAATGGCCTGTGTGAAGCCCAAATATAAAACAGCCTAAAGAGAATTTGGGGAACTGCAAGGAGTTCAGCACAGCTAGAGCCAAGGGCACATGGGAAAAGGGGAAAGTGGCTCTGAGGTTTCAGAGGTAATTATATTTATTGAGCATTTACATGAATCAAGCAGTGTGCGAAGCACTTAGCTGTATGGTTGCACACATTACAACTCCCGTCTGATAGATGCGTGAACTGCCACTTGCAGGCATGACATAATTTGCCCAAGGTTACCTACCAATCGGTGGCAAAGAGAGAATGTGAAAACTGGCAGCCTGATTCCTCCTGCTAAACCCTGTAGATCTCGATGGGCCTTCAAGCTGGAACTTCACCCTGAAAGCCATAAAACGTTGAAAGGTCTGAAACAACCTGCACCTCGAAATGCAAATGTCCAGGAGCACTGCGTGTGATTTGGTTGCTCACTAGACTGTGAGCTTGCCAAAAACTGGGCTTTTGTCTCAGCTCATATTATTCCTCAACTATTTACAAAATCCCAATTTAGCTGTCAACAACTAATCTAACCTAAATCTCTTTTGCAAAGCAATTTAAAAACATTGTCTTAGGTAGGAAGAGGTAGAGAATTCTGTGTGGAGTAACACACGAATATCTGACAGCCTCGAACACGTCCACATGCTGCTGTGTGCCAGGCTCTTGGCTCCTCCGCCAAGGACTCACAAACACACTCCTTTGCTCCTCCTCCTGGGGTGGACACATGGGGGGGATGGTGAGGGCTCGGCCAACAGCTCCTGCCCATGTTGCTCTTGCCTACAGAGCGGAGAACAGCCTTGGGAGTCGTCTTTGCCAGCGGCCTCTTCCTTCTTGCACTGCTGTTCCTGGAGCTTCAGAGACGGCAAGGTAAGAGCCTATCTGCCCTCAGCTCTGGCCCCTGACCCACCACACTTGTAGGTCAAGCCACTCCGCCCACCTCCCCACCCAGATGAGTGTTGAAGCCCAGCCGGCCCCAGTTCCAGCCGGCCCACCTACCACAGCCCCCTGCTTCTGGGGTTACCCCAAATGAAGTCAATCTTGTTCTTTCTTGTTTTCACCTAGCTACCTCACCAAGGTCTGCCAAGACTCTAAGCCACTCTGGGTAGCCGCTCTCCTGCCTCAGAGTAAAAAAGAAAGTAGTCACGTCCTCCCAGAAGGACTCTAACCCAAGTTGCAAAGCCGGGAAAGGCAGGAAGGTGGCACCAGGTCACAGGGCACCAGCCCTGGCTCTGCTCAGGCCTCTGCCCTCCTTCACTGCTCTCCCTGGGCTGGCGACGCACCAAGGGAGAAGTGGGAAGAGGGCAGGGGGCAACAGGAAGGCAGAATGTCCAGGTGCAGGTTAAGACCAAAGAGCCAGATTCGAGGTGAGGTTGTAGGGAAAGAAAACTGGAATAAAGAAAGGGCAAGTGAGGGGTGATGGGGCAAAGGGATAGGGGTTGGGCCCCTAACCACAAACTCTGAGCTCTGTCAAAATAAAAGCCCCATGTCTTTTCCACTCTCCTGTCTTTCCCCAACTGAGCCCTGCCCCTAAGCCTCGCTGTGTGTTGAAGATGTGAAACAAACATCCCCCCTCAGTTGCTCTGTGTAACTCTGAGCTGTAATTAAGGTTCTGCTCCTTCGGAGAGTCACCAGGGATTTCAGGGTACCTACAGACTCCTCGCTCCCTCAGCTGCAGGGCGGACAGCTGTCCTTTTATTCATTTCTAAAACATGCCTGGTCAATCCAGTGGAACTCAGATAAGAAAACCGTACGCGAGGATGATGGAGAAAATGGGTGTCCGCTGGAGCTATCATCTGGGCACGTCCTCTGGGCCAGGCCAGGCCGGCCAAGGACGGGGAAGAAGGCAGACAGGAGTGGCCTGAGGGAACCCACAGTTGTTTGCCAGTGTGAGGTGCCCACTCAACTTCCTGTCGTCACTTCCTCTCACTGGCACCTGCGAGAACTGGGCTGCTTCAGGCACGAAAGCTGAGAGACCACTTCCCCCACTGACACGCAGAGCTCCAATCTCCACGAAGACTGCATGGCACACATAAGCCAGCCCCGCCGGACTAAAGTGACATCAGACTACTAGAAAGAAAGGACACTCCTCCCTTCCCCTCCCCAGTTACTCCAACCCAAACAACAACCAAGACAGTTTAGTGATAGGAATTTGTATTTTTTGCCTTTGTTCAGAATACATGAAATTGGTAAATATGCCACATGCCTTTGGTAGAAGTACAACTGTTATTACTCTATACAAGTATGAGATTGGGGTTAGGAAAAAAAGACAAAGAGGCGATGACAGACACACAGGGGAAACCCCACATCATCTCACGGCAAACTGAAAGGAGGGATGTGGGAAGCTCGGCTTCATTTGACTGCAAAGTCCCGGGGCTAGTTGCATATTTGCTCGTGCACAGGGGCAGTGGGAGGGAAGGGAGGGGTAGCAAGGACACAGAAGAGGACACAGGGTGGGGTGAGAAAGAAAGTAGAAGGGCTAACACCCCACAAAAGGACAAAGCCGACTATATCTGGTGAGCCTCAGAGGGACAAAAACCCAGGGAATAATTCCCATGATAGGGCTGGGTGGGCCAAGAGGGTGGATTTGCTCCAGGCTTGGGACATATCGAGGACAGTGGTGGTTCTTCTCCAGCGGTGACCCCCTGCATTAGGCAAAGAGGAGCCCAGAGGAGAGTGGAGACCTTCGAGGGGGACGGTTGGGAGGGTACACTGACTGCTTTCTTCCAGCTCTTCAGTCCTGCCCTGGGGCAGGACGAAGGGGATGTGGGAAACAGGGGCAAAGGGAAAGGCAGGATGGGTTTGCACAGTGAAATGCTGCTGCATGGAGAGTGGGCGTCCAGCCCCAGCCCAGTGTGGCCTCAGCCTCTTCCTGCTTGTGAACCGAGGATGGAATACAGGGCGTGGGTATTTCCGCCTTTGCTCCCAGCCTGCCTCCTCCCCTGGCACCTGGGTCTGAAGCTCAGCCCCCAAGGTGCACTGAGCAGCTCCCATCCTCACGTTCCACTGTCTTTTTCCGCACAAACCACGCAAAGAAGAGGGAAACAAAGGAGGCAAAGTAGAATTCAGATGGGTAAGGGTAGTTCGAAGGGGAACATACCACAGGAAGAACAGAGAGGCAGCTCTAGACAAGAGGGCCCCACAGTAGCACAGCAATGCACAAGCACACCTACTGCAGACTGGCATGCCTCCCCCCAAGGTGGAGTTGGTGGGTCTACTGGACTTCTCTAAATCCTCAGGATGGGCCAGGCCTGGGGAAGAACCTCTCGCCTCATCCCTGTCTTCAGCAAGTACATGGGAATGGTGTAGGAAAGGATTTCACGGGAGTCCATGGATCCTCACTTTTTTTCCCCCATACTCATGGGGTTATTTGGAAGATCCTCACGTCTAACATCTTCATGTTTCCTTATCAGTAGGAAGGAAGGAATGGGACCCTGCTTAATCAGAGGGCAAGAGTGGCTTCCTCTGAGCTTGTTATTTTCAAATTAGGCCCTTGACTGACTGTTTCTCTATAACTAACAGGCATTCTCTCTATTTACACCAACAATTAACTGAGAGCTACATGAAATTATTTGTCTAGATAAAACATTGGCTAGATAAAATTATTTGGTACCCTCATGAACAAAACAGAATGCAGCAGAAAACATGAAGAACAGACAGCTCCTTCCTATTAGAGGCATATGGGACTGCTTCTAGGATGGAAACAAGAGTCCCAGTCTTTTCACAATCCATAAGAGTTTGTTCTCCAGGTCTATGGAGAACAGAGTAAAAAGTTGTAAGATCCCCAAAGACATAGAAAATCTTAGACTAATAGATTAGAAATACTTGCAAAAAACAGGTTTCACTTTCTAAAAGGGTGTTGCACCAAGGCCAGGCTGGACTTTGAGCTTCCTCAGGCCTGGCCTAGGAGAAAAGCTCCACATGGCCAGGGTGGCACTGAGTGAGCCACCATCTTCCCAGCTGTTCGGTCTCCTCCAGCGCCCGGGCCTTTCTAGGAGACACCAGGGGCACCATACCCTCTCCTCCTCCAGTCTGGGCAGCTTCTTGGGCATTTCACCTCAGCCACTTCCCTTCCCCTTCCCTTGGCCTCCAACTCTTTTGGGCTCTGGGGGAACCTGACAGTACATAAGAAGGGGGCGGGGAGGAGGCACCAGCTGTTGCTCTTCGGGTAGTGACTTCAAGACTGTGCCACGAGCAGCATTTCTAGTGTCGAGGGACGTAGTGCAAAAGAATGCAACAAAAAAGGAAGCATGGATGACGGAGAAGCCTGGGCTGGGATGGAGGAAGGCAGATGCAGAAGTTTGTTGAGAGAACAGACAAAGAGAGAAGGACATGAGTTTGGGTAGCAATGGAGAACAAGGAAGGGGTGGCACATTCTCAAGTAAAAAAGTAGACTGGACACAGGAACCAGGAAGTCCCAGATGGAAAAGAGAAAGAGACAGGAGAAAACAAGAGGGCAAATTACATCAAGTTACCAGACATTCAGGTCTTTCCATTGTAGGTGCCCCATCCCCATCTCCCTCTGACCCAAGCCAGTGATAAACAGCACAGCCCCACTTCCTCAGAACAGGAGGGACCATCTCCACGCAACCCCTTGCAGGGGGACAGCTTGTCCATCAAGGAAGCCCCTTGCCTTTGCCCATCCCCCTCCTGGACCAGGTGACGATCCCACGGCAGCGGTCTCCATACCTCAGTCAGAGCAGCCCCACTCCCCAGGCAGGCAGGCAGGCAGGGCTGGGAGAAGACTCCGGGACCTTCCCACCTCTTCACCCCACCAGCAACCTCAGCGATACTTACTTACAATAACTACCACGATGATGGCACAGATAGCTCCCAGCATGATCATCATCTGAGGAAACACAGACAAAAAATGAGCCTTTGGGTTTGGGGAAGGAGGAAAGGAGCCAAATCGATAGTGGGAACAGAACTTCCTCCATCCTTGAGACAGTGGAAGAAAACACCCATCACTCAGGAGACCCGCAGGCCTCTCAGGGAGGCCCCACCCTTCTGCTTCCCATAGGATCATAACCCCAGCACCACACCTGTAGCTTTTCAGAAACATCACAGGCCCGCAGCTGGCTCCCTTTTGCTTAGTTCCTGCTGCTTTGGGGTTTTAAAAGGAATCCCAATACAGGTACAGACTTTGGATGTTCAGTCAATTGGTTCCGTTTTCATTGTGAAATGTTCAGCTCGTTCCCAAAAGTTGCCATTATGTTGATGTTGGGTGTGTCTGCAGAAAGGCCAGGTGAGAATTTTTGCAGGCAACTCCTTTGGGGTAAAGCTCCTTAAATAACCATTCTGAACTCCTGGGGGTATCACGCTCCCCAGTTAGGGGTTCTGAATACTCTAGCCTACCCTGGTGGCCAACGCAGGGTAATGCATCTAAAGAAGGAGGCATTCCAGATTTCCTCCTAAGCCTTGTGCAAGACAGAGATCCTGCACCATTACAGGCAAGAAACACAGAAGCTGAGAGTTTTCTTGTCTTCTACAAGTGGAGGCCCAGGAAAAGAAGGAGGAGAGGACAAGAAAATTCACCTTGCAGTTTTTCCACCAATACTTCCGCTTTAGTTTGGCAGCACTGCTCTCAAATTGTGACGCTCCCGCCTGCAAGGCATCAGCTCGGTCATCCAGCTCTGACAGCTTCTGGTCCCTCTCCAGGACCTTGTCCACATTCACACGTATGATGTCCACCACCTGATGGGAGCACAGAAACAAAGCTGATATGCTCCATGCCAGACACAGTGGAAAGAACCACCACTAGGGAATTACAAGCCTGGCCCTGTGTAACTCTAAGGGATGCTTTGACTCCCAGAGTCTTTAACTACCTCCCTATTTAAAAACAAAAACAAAAACAGATAAGATGTTCCCTTCTGTTTCTAAACTTCTATGATTTGGAATCTTTCAGAGAAACAGCTATCTACCTACCTCCTCCACTTGTGCCTGGGTTTGCTGTAGTCGTCTGTTACTGGTCGTGTTAGGAGGAGGGCCGGGGGGACCCCCACCTGGGGCAGTCCCTTCTGTCCCTTCAGCAGGTGGCTGAGCTGGAGCAGACCTGTCAAGAAAAGGGGGCAGAGTACACAAAGTAACCAAGACAAGAAAGGAGCCAGGCATGGTGGCACGTGGCTATAGTCCCAGCTGCTTGGGAGGCTGAAGATTATTTGAGCCTAGGAGTTCAAGTCCAGCCTGGGCAACATAGCAAGACCCCATCTCTAAAGCAAAAAAAGCTCACATGCGTCCTCACCCCACAGCACCAAAGCAATTATGATTAGGTTATCTGCATGCAAACAGAAGGGATTCTAGCTCCTTGGCAATCCCAAGTAGGGTGATGCAGCATAGAAGCAAGAAGCAAAAGATGAAAGATCCTGTAACAATATCTAGATGGGGCTCAGTGACATCCAGGGTATCATCAAGAGAGATTGGCTGGGGCTATCCTCTGACATAAACGCAAGCATCTCCTCTGCCACAGTGGCTACAGGGACAAATGTGCCAGCCTTGGCCCAAATGGCATCCAGCTATAAAAAGCCTTTCACATGAACCAAACTTGAAAATCCTAACCCAGGATAAGAGAAATCTGTAGAAAAGACTAAACTCTCAGGACCAGCCTATGGATTGAACTGCAAAGCTTGAATATAAAAGCCCATGGGGAACCAGTTATTGGTTATGTTTCACACAATGATGAGAAAATCAGGACTGCTGTAAGGACAACTTGGAGAATCACCAAAGGCAAAGTCTACATAGGTGGAGTGAGTCAGGACTGTTTGTTTGCTTTGTTTTTGGCAGAGAAAATAGAGGTTTCACTTAAAATCTGGGGCCCAAAGCAATTCATTAGTTATGGAAACTGGTCCAAGAGCATAGACAGGAAGCAAAAATGCTAGAAATAGTCCTCAATATACATGCATCACAGACATTCTGTTCCTTCCTTTTCTAGATCTGGCACAGTCTCAGGAAACTCCCCTAGTTTCTTATGTCCCAAAGAGAAATCTTGTTGTACACTACTATACACATGGAGACTGTTCTCTCTTCTAGTAGGGATCCCTTAGCCTTAGAAGGGAATAATCTAGTGTGGGGTCTTCAAGACAAATTCCTTCCCAGATCCAAAAACATAGAGGCTAAATTCACTTCCTAAAGAATTCCCAGAAGTATAACCTCAGGCATGAGATTTTTCTCTGGTAAGGAAGAACCCAAGTGAAGGGAGATCTCTCAAATTTGATGGAGAATAGAAATTACAATGAGAACTCCTCAAACAGAAGCAGAACCTCACAAAACATACTTCGCAGGAGCAGTCCAAGAGTAAACACACTAGAGATTAAACCATCACAAAGTCACCAAAAAGGAAATTCCTTGACTAATCACAATAGAATGCAGAAGCTCCTCTTCAACTAAGTGAATTTATTTCAGTCTAAAAGATAGAGAATAACCCCTCAGAGAGGCTATACTAACAGATTACACCTGACTCATCTCCATTTAAGGAATAGTTTTCACATTTCCCTCTAAGGTGCAAAGGAGGCAAAGAAAAGAAAGATACAAAAACATGGGAGCCACAAGACTCATGCGCTGCCACTGAGCTAGCTAAGCCATCCAGTTCTCGACTGAAGGCAGAAAATTCAATGAGTAGGTAGCAGCCAGTGTTGGAAGCAGTCCAGGATGGAGGCACCAATGACAAGATTAAGGTCAGAGACCTCGTGATGCCCTGCTAGCCACCATGCTTTCTCCATCTCCTCCCGCTCATCCCACACGGATGCTGTCTGGAACCAGTCTGCTGAGAAGGATCCCTCTCCCAAAAGTGAAAACAACTGGAGTCCTAGGGTTTGTCCAAAATGGATAGAATACTCATATATAGTTAAAACCACAGAAGTTAAAGAGAAGTGAAATGGCTATAAAGCATTTAGGGGGCCCATTTCACTTACTACTTGTTGGGAGTTGGAAATAGCAGTAAAATATTCAGGGATAATTACAACCCTTATGTAACACGAGTAAATTTTTTCCTTTTTTGTCACTAAGAGAAGCAACACAAATACATCTAGGATCAGGCTGGGGCTCCAGTCAGTAATCAGAAAGGAAAAATCTCTATTAGACATACTGTGGTCTTGACAGGGAAGTACTTCATTTGTCTAGCCATAGTACTCCCTCCAGATCTTAGGAAGCGGGTGATGTTGAAGATGGCTGGAGACTAAACTGTGTGCGTTGGAAGAAAGGGGGAATGCTCAGCTCTCCCCATTCCTCCTCCTCCAAATACTTGGCTGAGACTCGATGATAGGAAAACCTCCTATAAGGGTGGCATTGGGATGAATGCCACTGCTCCTTGAATCTTTCTGAACTGCTCACCTAGCACCAGAGAACTGGCAGACAAGTTTCCGGAACTTTGCTCACTGCCACGAGGGGGATACACATCACACCTTGGGTGCAGGGCATACGTAAACCCAGAGATTGCAGAGCAACCCGAGTTACTAACTGCTCAGAGGCTCTAAGCACTGATTCAATAAGATGACAAGAAAGGGCTTTCGAGCCCCTACACAGCTGTCTCCATCCTCCCACCCTCTTCAGTACTCCACTATACTGAGACCAGAATAAGGTGCCACTCAGATGAGAGGAGAGGGTGCAACGAACGCGGGACCCCTGCGCCCCTGCCCCGCCCGTGCGGTACTAGCTGTGGCTGGTGCGAGAAGGGGGTGCTGCCCCGTCCCCGCGGTGGCCCGGTCTGCGGGCAGCTCCTGGTGGCTGTTCCCCGCGTCGCCGCAGCTGCTGCAATGCGGCACAGTCGGGCGCTGGGGGTTAGAGTTGTCAAGGAGGTGTCCAGCCCCATACACCAGAGTCAACTCACATTTTTCTGACAGAGGGAGTGGGGGGTCCGTTTCCTCTCCGGAGGCTGCGGCGAGACACCGGCTGGGCGACGCTGCGGCTGGAGTGGACGGAACTGCCGAGCTCCGCCCACAGCTGACCACCCGAACTCTAGCAGCTGTGGCACTCACTGCAGCTACCGCGCCGGCCCCCGCCTTTATTAGTGCTGGCCACGCCTCCCAGATGACGTTGAAATCCCGCGGCCCAATCCACTTCCAGGACGGCCGCCCAGTGCGGAAGCGAAGCGGGGCGGAGGTCCTAGCCGGCTCCAGAAAGGAGAGTCGTGAGCATCACTCGCTGACGAATACAGCTATGGTTTGCTTTCCTGTCTAGCTAAGCGACGGAGCGCGGTAGAGATATGGGCCAGCCCCTCGGAGGGCGCCTCAACAGTTTGAGTTAGGCATTTTTGTTGCTTCCCAACCAATCGCTGGGCAGTGCCTGAAGTTCGGGCCCGCCCACCGCCCGGAGCCGGGGTTCCAGGCAGCCCACGGCTCCCGCAGACAGCGCCTGGCGGGTCGGGCCCGGCTCGCTGGGACTCTGGAGTTCCACCGGCGGCTGCGGTTCCGCCGTTTGTGCCCCGCCCTGGCACCCGCACCCGGCCAGCGCGCCGCCCCACCTGGCCGCCTCTGACAGCTCCGAGGATGCAGCATCCGCGAGGCAGAGCCGCGGGCTCCCAGTGCCAGACACCGGGCGCAGGGCCCGTCCTACCAAAACAAATAGGAAGACTTCGTCTGTTTCTGTGAAATAGCCTAAGTTGGACTTTCCCCCCAGACCTGCTTTTTGTATCCCTCCAGGTAGGCTACCACATCTGGTCAGTTGCCCAGACCAGAAACCTGGAAGCCGTCCTAGATTTTCTCCCCTTCATCTTTACTCCTCCAATAATTCAAGTGGATTTTTTCTTCTCAGCATTTCAAGAATTCTCTCCCTTCTTCTATTATTCCTTTCCTGGATGCCACCAGTTGTTAAACTCACCATTATTTTATGTTCCGCTAAGAGGTTGCAAATCAACTGTGACAATGCTTTCTTACCACTTAGAATTTAGAATTTTTATTTTACATTTATTGAAAGTGTAATCGCTTCTCCGCCTTTTGGCTAAGATCAAGTGTATTGAAGGTGTAGATTTATATATATATATATATATATATATATATATATATATATATGGATTTATATCAAATTTTACTCTTGTGCATACATCAAAAGGGAAATAGAAAAGAGTAACATGGTAACAGTATCCCTAAAACTTCACAGAGACTGATTCTTAATGATTCATGTTTTTGACTCAGTCTCAGATGTCCGTGAATTTCCACACAATGTAGTCCTCTGTGCATACTATCAAGGGCTTTGGTGATGCAGCATTTCCTAAGAGTGTTTCTCTTCTGTCTCTGGAATTTTCTTCCAAGCCTCAGACACCCATTTTGCAAGTTTTGACACTCATGAGCTGGTATAACAAATGCAGTATGACTGCTGTCTGACTAATAGCTATAGTGAAACATCCCAATTTAGGTGTTAATATGCCAAAAAAAAAATATGCCTCCTAGAATCAATGAAATATAATATTCTGTTTCCAGTCTTCTCTTCCTCATATCTATCCTCTAAGAAACCACCAGAGTGATCTATCCAAATGTCACAACCCTTAAAACCCTTAAACAATTGCTCTTAGGACATAATGCGTTGATTATATGTGTTTATCCCATCCTCTTCCTGAAACCACATCAAAATGACAATTTGGAAAAATTGAAAACAAATTATAAGCCCCCAAAGACAAAAAGAACAGGAGGAAATGTTTCTAGTATCCCCCCCAACTCTCCCCTGAAAAAAATTTTAAATCCCTGAATTTTTAAAAAATGAAGGCATTTTTTACACTTTTTATTTTCAAATAGTTATAGATACATGTGAGATGGCCAAATATATATATATATATATATATATATATATATATATATATATATATATATATATATATATTACAGAGAGAGAGAGTTTCCCCTGTATCTTTTCACCCAGTTCTCCCAATGGTAACATCTTGTTTAACTACAGTATAATATTAAAACCAGGAAATTCACACTGGTACAATCCACAGAGTTTATTCAGATTCACTACTTTTACATACACGTGTGTGTGTGTGTGTGTGTGTGTGTGTGTGGTTTTATGCACTTTTTTCATATGTGTAGATTTGTATAACCACCACCACACAGAACTATTACATTACCACAAATATCCTTTGTGCTATCCCTTTATATCCAGCCCAGCCCTAACCCTTGGCAACACTAATTTTTTCTCCATCTCTATAAATTTATTGCAAGAGTGTTATGTAAATGTAATCATATTGTACATAACTTTTTGAGATTGTCTTTTTTCACCCAATATTAACTATCCGAGTTACTGTGTGTACCAACAGTTTTCATTGCTGAGTAGTATTCCATGGTATGGATATACCATAATTTAACCATTTACCTGCTGAAGGACATTTGGACTGATTCTAGTTTGCGGCTATTACAAATAAAGCTGCTATGATCGCTTCTCGGCCTTTTGGCTAAGATCAAGTGTAGTACAAATAAAGCTGCTATGAACTTTCATGTACAGGCTTTGTGTGAACATAAATTTTCATTTCTCTGGGATAATTGCCTTAGGGCAATTGCTGGGTGCTAATGTAACTGCATGGCTAGTTTTATAAGAAACTGCCAATGTGTTTTCCTGAATGGCTATACTATTTTAGATTCCCATCAGCAATGTATGAAGGATCCAGTTTCTCCACATTCTCACTGGCATTTGTTTTTTGTTTTTTTTTTTCTCTTTTTAGAGACGAGGTTGGTTGGGGGCAGGGATGTCTCTATGTTGCCCAGGCTGGACTTGAACTCGGGCTCAAGGGATCCTCCCACCTCAGTCAGACTCCTGAGTAGCTGGGACTACAGGCACATGCCAATGCGCTCAGCTCTATTTATTTTTTTTATTTTAACCATTAACACTAAACCAGGTGTTTAGTGATATATCATTTGGTTTTAATTTTTATTTCCCTGATGACTAATGATGTTGAATATCCTTGAAAGTGTTTATTTGCCTTCTGTATATCCTCTTTGATGAAACGTCTGTTCATGTCTTTTGCCTATCTTCTAATTGGATTGTTTGAATTTTTTACTATTGAATTTTGAGAATTCTTTACATATTCTAGATAAAAGTACTTTGTCAAATATGTGGTTTCTCCCAGTCTGTCATTGGTTTTTTAATCCTCTTAGCATGGTCTTTTATAGAGCAAAAGTTCTTAATTTTGATAAGGTTCCATTTAATAAGATGTGAGGCTCAGATTGGTGTGTTTTGTGTGTTTTGCTTTGTTTTGTTTTGTTTTTTTGAGACAGAGTCTCTCTCTGTTGCCCGGGCTAGAGTGCCGTGGCGTCAGCCTAGCTCACAGCAACCTCAAACTCCTGGGCTCAAGTGATCCTCCTGCCTCAGCCTCCTGAGTAGCTGGGACTACAGGTGTGCACCATGATGCCTGGCTAATATTTCTATTTTTAGTAGAGACGGTGTCTTGCTCTTGCTCAGGCTGGTCTCAAACTCCTGAGCTCAAGTGATCCTCCCTCCTCAGCCTCTCAGAGTGCTAGGATTATAGGTGTGAGCCACCACGCCTGGACTAGATTGGTGTTTGTTGTCTTTGCCAATGGATGTCTAATTGCTACAGGACCACTTGTTGAAAAAACAATCCTTCTTCCATTGAATTGCTTTTGTGCCTTTGTCAAAAATCAGCTGGGCTAATCCCAGCTACTCGGGAGGCTAAGGCAGGAGGATCACTTGAGGCCAGGAGTTTGAGGTTACTGTGACCTATGCTGATGCCACGGCACTCTAGCCTGGGCAACAGAGACCATGTCTTAAAAAAAAAAATCAGTTGGGCATATTTGTGCTGGTCTACTTCTGGGTTCTCTATTCAGTACCATTGATCTATGTGTCTATCCTCCCACCACCTTGTCTTGGTTACTATAGCTATATAGTATTAAGCATCAGGTTGAGTTATTCCTCTCTTTTTATTCTGCTTTTACAAAATTGTTTTAGCTATTCTAGGTTCTTTGTCTAAAAGGACATTTTTTAGAATGTATTTATTCAGGTACAAAGTTACAATTAGACAGGAAGAATAAATTCTGGTGTTCTATTACACAGTAGGGTGAGTATAGCAAATAACAATGTACTATATATTTTAAGATAGCTAAAAGAAAAGATTTTGAATATTATCACCACATAAAAAGATAAATGTTTAAATTGATGGATATGATAATTACCCTCATTTGATCATTATGCAATGTATACATGCATTGAAACACCATACTCTACCCCATAAACATGTACAATTATTATGTGTCAATTATAAATAAAAAATAATTAATAAAAAATAAAATATATTTATGAGCTGACAAAAAAAGTAAAGACTATCTAAAGACCAAAAGCTGGTACCCAAAGAGGTAGCAGAGTCCCGAAGCCTATTTTGCCTTGAGGGCATTTGCTAAAAAGCTGAATTTGAGCACGGTGGCCTCACAGGATGCCACTATGGCATGGGAGAAAAAGCCCAGAGCTTACCCAAGTTGGGAAATTTAATAGAAGGCCCTTACCATAAAGCTAGAACCTCAAAGGACTGTTTCCTCATGTAAGAGTATATTCAAAATACACTAGCACTGCCCTTAGGGGACTACATAGAAAATTGTTTGTCTGGAACCTATGTGCCTGTGGAGCTCTTTTATTTTTTTCATTTAAATATTTGCAGAGAGGCCAGACAAAGTGGCTCATACCTGTAATCCTAGCACTTTCGGAGGCCAAGGCAGGAGGACTGCTTGAGGTCAGGAGTTTGAAACCATCCTGAGCAAGAGCAAGACCGTGTCTCTACAAAAAACAGAAAAAATTAGTGGGGCATGGTGGTACACACCTGTAGTCCCAACTACTTGGGAGGCTGAGGCAGGAGGATCCCTTGAGCCCAGGAGCTTGCAGTTGGAGTGAGCTGTGATGACACCACTGCACTCTCGCCTGGGTGACAAAGTGAGACATTGTCTCAAAGAAAAAAAGAATTGCAGAGAATTTATAACCACATGCTATGGTTTTTCTGCCTAAACTCTTTGTCAATCCTGAAAACAAAATGGCAAGAAAGTAAAGTGGTTTTGGGTTGACAGTACCACTAAGCAACTGGCAGAAGCAATGTAAATCCTTTCTGAATGAACTCATCTTCAATCTAGGCCTTGGGGAATTTTCACACATATAGTTCCAAGAAAAATAAATTGTGGTCAAAAACTGCAAACAAATAAGGAACAAGTTGCCAAAAGCAAGAACCAGTAGAGATAGAGACAGGAAATAAGAAAGAAAATTAGAAAATTAAGCCAAATAGTTCAATGTCTGACTAATAGCAGTTCTAAAAAGAGAAAACAGGATATGTAAGCAAAAGGGAGAAAAGGGGTATATATGAGATTAATTATAAGAGAAATACAACTTTCCTGAATTGAAAGTCTTTCTAGATTAAATAGTGTTCTATATGGCTGGAACAAAAAAGAATCACATCAATATACATCTTTTTGAAATCTCAGAGTACTACAGAAGATGAGAAGATCCTAAAACTTTCAAAAAGAAAATAAAAGATGAAACAGGAATCAGAATAGTATCTCAGTACAAGATTGAAAGAAAACAATGTAGCAGTGCTTTTAAGAATTTGAAGAAAAATTATTATTAACCTAGAATTCTATACCAGCCAAACTATTGATAAAAGATGAGGGTATGGTGACACAAGCCTTTAGTCCCAGCCACTGGGCAAGCTGAGGCAGGAGGATCACTTGAGCCCAGGTGTTTGCAGCTGTAGTACCCTATTATTCATCTGTGAATATCCACTGCTCTCCAACTCCAGCAACATAGTGAGACCCCAGTCTCTAAAAAATAAATTAAAAAGACAAAGGTAGAATAAAGACATCTTTCAGATATGTAAGGATTC
Organism: Lemur catta; assembly: GCF_020740605.2. Lineage (NCBI taxonomy): Eukaryota > Metazoa > Chordata > Mammalia > Primates > Lemuridae > Lemur > Lemur catta. The sequence continues at coordinate 93,400,885 of NC_059133.1, read as the reverse complement.
AAAAATTTAACCTCCCTTTCTAAGTAGGCTACTACTTACCAGATGTGATCTGGTAAAGAGGAAAGAGGCAATAGATCTAGGATGTGGGATGCTGGATGCACACACAAAACTGGTGGAAGAAAATTCTTTGAATGGAAGCTATGCCACAGACACAGAAACAACCTGCTGTGACTGAAGCAGGAGGATGGGAAATACTGCAGGATAGTCTCCAGGGGAAAAAACTGATAAAGCACTGGACATGTTTAAGCATTTGAAAATATTGTGACCAACTATTTTACAGATCTGATGGGCACATAGAAAAAATTAGAGCTGGATACATAAAAAAGAAAAGGAGGCAATTATTAACTTAAGGGAAAACAAAAAGTTGGATAAGAAATAGAAGTTCTCTCACATTTATGTCACCTGATTTTCCACAAAGGTGCCAAGACCATTCAAAGGATAGACTTCCAGAGATGGTGCTGGGACAACTGTATATCTACAGGCAAACGAAGGAAGCTGAATCTCTATCTCACACCACATACAAACGTTAACTCAAAATATCACAAAAACCTAAATGTGAGAGCTAACACTATAAAACTTTTCTTTAAAAAGCATAGGTATATGTCTTTGTGACTTTCGAGTAAGTAGTGGTTTCTTAGATATGATATGACAAAGGAACAAGCAACAAAAGAAAAATTAACAGGACATCATCAAAATTTAACTTTTGTGCTTCAAAGGACATGATCATGAAAGTGAAAAATCACTCATAAAATGAGAAAAAAAATGCAAATCATTTATCTGATAAGGTACTTGTAACTAGAATATATATAAAGAATTCTTACAACTCAATTATAAAAAGAAAGCCCAATTTGAAAATGAGCAAAAGATCTAAATAGACATTTCTCCAAAGAAGATATATAAATGGTCAATAAGCACAATAAAAAATGGTCCACATCATTAGCCATCAGGGAAATGCAAATCAAAACCACAATGAGATACCACTTCACACCCACTAAGATGGTGAAAATAAAAAAGATGGATAACAAGTATTGGCAAGAATGTGGAGAAACTGGAACCTCTATATGCTGCTGGTGGGAATTCCAAATGATGCATTTTGGAATTTCCAATTCTGAAAAGAGCCCAGCAGTTGTTCAAACAGTTAAACATAGAGTTACCATAATGACCCAGTGATTCCACTCCTAGGTATATATCTAAGAGAAATGAAAATATATGTCCACATAAAACCTCAGACATCAATGTTCATAGCAACGTTATTTAGAATAGCCAAAAAGTGGAAACAACACACATGTCCATCAACCGATAAATGGATAAAATTAATGTGGTATATCCATATAATGGACTATCATCTGGCAATAAAAAGGAATGAAGTATGTACTAATACATGCTAAAACATAGGTGAGCCCTGAAACACTATGCTAAGTGAAAGAAGCCAGTCATGAAGGATCATGTATTGTATGATTATGGAATAACATATGCAATATCCAGAACAGGCAAGAATCTACAGAGGAGGGGAGGGGAGGTTTGGGGGTGACAGCTAAGGGGTATGGGGCTTCATTTTAGAGTGATGATGAAAATGTTCTAAAATATATTGTGATGATGGATGCACAACTCTGTGAATTCACTAAAAGCCACCAAATTCAGTGTATTGTATGGTGTGTGAATTATATCTCAATAAAAATAAAAATTTTTTTTAAATAAGAAACATAAGTATGCCACTTGGGTCAGTAGTAAACAATATTTACAAAGTTGTAACGTCAGTCCATTATTTTAAAGAGACAGAGCAAGACCCTGTCTCCTTAAAAAAAAAAAAAAAGTTTAGGCTAGACAACTGAGAGAGACCATATGAAAAAAGAATCTCGGCCACCCCAACTGAGGCACCAGATGTGAATGAAGACATCTTGGACAGTCTAGCCCCAGCCAAGTTCCCAGCTGAATGCAACCACTTCATGGACCCCAACTGAGCCCAGATAACCCAGAGGATATCAATTAATGAATTATTGTCTTCAGTCATTAAGTTTTAGGATAGATTTTTATGTAATAATAATTGAAACAGGTACTTAAAGGATTTGGATTAAAAAAGTACTCTCCCCAATTCCTCTGCCTTCAAATCCCAATTTATATCTACAAATAATTCATGTTCTTTAGTTTGCAATACTACTTTTTTCAGCTAACAATTTTAAAACATATTTTCATTCATTTTTTTCAGATTTTTGTAACTCTTGACAACTACATACTCCAGAAGGGTGTCATCACCACTTAAATTTGCCAAACTCTGTACTAAATATTTTACCTTAAAATTTTATTTATTCCTCACACAATCTTATGAGGAAAGGACTATATTATTCCTATTTGACAGGCTAAAAAAATCTAAAGCTCATAGAAGTTAACTACTCTATTTCATAGAGTGGGAGAGCTTAAATTCAAACCCAGACCTGTCTGACTCTAAAATCTATGTTCTTAATCAAGTCTATACCAGAAACTTACCCATATTGACCTTAAAACCTTCCCAAGAAATACAACACTTTTAGTCCACATATAAGATTTCTTTAAAAGCAATACATCATTCACCCTAACTTCGAATGACCCCCAAAAATAAATACAATAAAAAGCAATACATCAAATGCTTTTTTTTTTGAGACAAGGTCTCACTGTCATCCGGGCTACAGTGCAATGGCCTCATCACAGCTCACTGCAGCCTAGAACCCCTGGGATCAAGTGATCCTGCTGCCTCAGCCTCCCAAAGAGCTGGGACTACAGGGGTATACCACCATGTCTGGCTAACTTTTTAATTTTTCATAGAGATGGAAGTCTCATTATGTTGTCCAGGCTGGTCTCAAACTCCTGGCTTCAAACAATCCTCCCACCTCAGCTAGGATTACAGGCATGAGCCATCGCGCCCAGCCTCAAATGCTGTATTTTACTTGGCACATATTAATTGAGAACCTCACTATTCTAGGCACTGGAGAATATGAAACATTTTAATCCTAATTGATACACGATTCTAGAAATTGTAGCAACATTTTTTTCCTCTTGAGTAATGTCAAGCTATTTAACTTGATTCAATGCCAAGTAATCATCAAAGCATAGAAAGGTAGAATAGTATCATATGCCTCGATACAACTAGACCCCCTCACCATTTCCCAACAAATTCTACATTCTATAATGAACCACTCATCACTCTTCTTTTCCCCACTTGAAATGTTCTACCACCTCCCTCTCTGCTTACCAAATCCAACCTACTCTATGAAGACTATCCTGATTAGGCCAATCAGACACATTCTCTTATCTAGGGTATTTATTGTCCACTTCAGTGGTTTCCAAACATGGCTAATTAAAATAACCTGAGGACTTTAAAATTAGAGTTACCTTAAAATGAGAGGAGTTGAACTTTGAAAAAGACTGGAAATAATTTAAATGTCTATCAAAATGGAACTGGTTATTATGGTAAAGTGACTAAAACAATCTTCAAGTTATATTAAGTGAGGCTGGACGTGGTGGCTCACACCTGTAATTCTAGCACTCTGAGAGGCCAAGGCAGGAGGATTGCTCGAGGTCAGGAGTTTGAGACCAGCCTAAGCAAGAGCGAGACCCCGTCTCTACTAAAAATAGAAAGAAATGATCTGGACAGCTAAAAATATATATAGAAAAAAATTAGCTGGGCATGGTGGCACATGCCTGTACTCCCAGCTACTTGGGAGCCTGAGGCAGTAGGATTGCTTAAGCCTAGGAGTCAGAGGTTGCTGTGAGCTAGGCTGATGCAACGGCACTCTAGCCTGGGCAACAGAGCAAGACTCTGTCTCAAAAAAAAAGAAAAAAAAGTTATATTAAGTGAAAAATCAGGCTGGGCGCGGTGGCTCACGCCTGTAATCCCAGCACTCTGAGAGGCCAAGGCGGGAGGATTGCTCGAGGTCAGGAGTTTGAGACCAGCCTAAGCAAGAGTGAGACCCCGTCTCTACTAAAAATAGAAAGAAATGATTTGGACAGCTAAAAATATATATAGAAAAAATTAGCCGGGCACGGTGGCGCATGCCTGTAGTCCCAGCTACTCGGGAGGCTGAGACAGAAGGATTGCTTAAGCCCAGGAGTTTGAGGTTGCTGTGAGCTAGGCTGATGCCACGGCACTCTAGCCAGGGCAACAGCGTGAGACTCTGTCTCAAAAAAAAAAAAGTGAAAAATCAAGGTACAGAACAGTGTATGGAATCCTACTTAAGAGAGATAGATATACAAACTTATGCATCCACAGTATACGTCCAGAAGGATTAAACAAACACTTAAGTGGTTCCCTCTGAGGAGCACCAAAAAAATCAAAACAAAAGATGCTGTCCTTTTTTTTTTTCCTTTCAAAAGCAGGTATATTCATTCTGATTACACTATTCTAACTTTTAAACTTTGCATTGTATTATGTTTTCTTTTTTTAATTATTAAAAAAAGAACAGACTGGGCGCGGTGGCTCACGCCTGTAATCCTAGCACTCTAGGAGGCTGAGGCGGGCAGATTGTTTGAGCTTGGGAGTTCGAGACCAGCCTGAGCAAGAGTGAGACTCCGTTTCTACTAAAAATAGAAAGAAATTACCTGGACAACTAAAAATATATAGAAAAAATTAGCCGGGCATGGTGGTGCATCCCTGTAGTCCCAGCTACTCAGGAGGCTGAGGCAGGAGGATCGCTTGAGCCCAGGAGTTTGAGGTTGCTGTGAGCTAGGCTGACGCCATGGCACTCTAGTCCACGCAACAGAGTGAGACTTTGTCTCAAAAAAAAAAAAGAACAAAACATAGATGCCCAAGACTCAGCTCACCTCACAATCTCTAGGGGGTAGGACTAGGCTTCCAAAATATTAAACTACTAAGGTGATTCTGATGACCAGCCAGGCTTAGTATCCCCCATCTATATCACTCACATGGTACTTAATGCCTTATACTAAAATAGGGAGGATACCTTACACTTTTTTGTTTCTCCTGTGCTTCCCAGAGAAGATACCTAATAAATATTTTTTGATGAGAGTAGTGCAGAAGTATAACTCCATTTTTCTATTAATTTCATTCCAGTGTGGAAGGGTCTTTTGAAACACTTTTAACATAATAGCATTATGGGGCAATTAAAATAACCAATTTCAATACATGAAGGGTCAGTGTCAAAAAGTGTCAACAACAAAGTATTCTCACCAACTTTTCTTTTTTTAAAGGCCATAGGTATTGCTAGACTGCAAAGCGAAATGGCGTGAAGCCCAAAACTAAGACCCTACCGCTTAAGACTTAGGGATGAGTCAGACTTCATAGTCCATATAAATGAGTAGAAGCAGCATCTAGAGGAAAACAAAGTGTGTAGACATCAAATTCCAAAGAAGCTCCATTTTATTACAGAGAACATACAAAGTCCTTTCCTTATAGAGAAAAGTACTGTTCCTCTTCTCCAGGGAAACAGATGAGCCTCTTCCAAAGTTCCCAGCTTTCGCTTCTACCGGTACTTCCCATGTCGGTTAAAGTGTTTGTAGAGATAGCGGATGCGTTTATTAAGGTTGTGCAGGTCATCGATGAACATTCGCTTTCCAACCATTTTCTTCTTTCGGATACAACGCTGCAATTCATTTCCCTTCCAACCTCGAAGCCATCTGGGGCCCCTGATCAGTTCTTTGGGGTGCTTTTCAAAGTTTCCTGTGTAAGAGAACGTATTAGTTCCAAGACAAGAGAATCCAGCCCAGGCCAGCTAAGCCTCTAACCCACAGTTGCATCTTCTTGACAGCATCTATAGAAAAGACTGTATAGTATCAAGAGCACAGACTTTGTAGCCAGACTGCTTGGGGTTCAAATTTTGACACTGCCAGTTACTAGCTTTAGAAAAATTGCTAACTTCTCTGTTCCTCAGTTTCCTTACCTGTTAAATAAAAATGTTATTATGAGTACTCAGAACAGTGCCGAACGCAATGTAAACAGCCACATAAGTATTTGCTCTCACTATTGAACACAGCACCATCTTCTATACAGGTGAAAAAGAATAGTCGTTACAGCGTAATTGCCATCCTGAAACTGTGTACCACGTAGAGTCAAGTCTTACCCAGGATCCCTATGTTGTCATACACCCCGAACATGGCCCTTTTCTCGTTCCAACGATCAACCACTTTGGGGGGCGGGAGGGTGAGCCTTACACGGGACAATCCAGGAATACCTAGGAATAAATAAGAGAGGGAATGAATGTGAGCCGCCTACTAAGAAGCAGTTCTTGTAGGGGCGTCTACATCAGCCACTTACCCAGAGAGAAGCTTCTGCACGCCAAGGGCACCCAGCCCCACAGGCCCTTACATGCCCCCCAGGAGAGGCTCCCTGCCATTGCTCTAGTCTCTCTCTCAATAGCACACCAAACAAGCCCAAGAATGAGGACTAGACGTGGCCTTCAAGGACGGGGACCGCCTCCACTGGCCTCACAGGGCCACTAACGAGGAGGCAGCCATCTTGGGCCTTACCCAGGTACCTCCGGGCCCAGGGCCTACCTACGCCCCTCCTTCACCAGCTGCAAGCCCCGCCCCCCAGGTTCCGGCCCACGGAGGCCTTGACAACCCAACCCGCCCCGCCCAAGTGCTTCCGGATTGCCCGCCGGAAGTTTTGGAGCGCCAGAAGAGTTGAGTCCTGCGCCTCGTCAGTGTCTGGGACGCCCCAAGACTGTACTTTCAAGAAAATTCACCCTTTCTGGTTCCTTTGGCGTCCTTCAACTGTGAGGGAAATGAAGGTCCAGAACCTGGAACCCGGAGTGTTCGAAGACTCTGTGCCTCAACCAGTCTTGCGCTGTAGCTGTTTTTATTAGCCCCATTTTACTACAGGGAAGGAAATCTCAGGCCTAGCGGATGAAGTGACTTGCTGGACGTCACTGAGCGGAGGAGATGACGAAACCCGGATTGGAGCCCATGCCTTCTAATTCCCAGCTTGGACGGCCTCTTGTCCTGGGGATGACTGAGTTCACTATTGCAGGGGCACTACCACTGCCCATCTATGGACGCGACATCTCGGGCAGGCCCTACTAAAACCTCCTCCCAGCCGACCGGGGCGAAGGGAAAACCCTGCAGGGAAAGAGCCGCCGGGCGAGCGGGCAAGGGGAGGTGGGCGGGAGCCTGAATCTTGCCCCTCCCCCTGTCGGTGCGGCCCGGCTCTCCAGCTCCAGAGCTGTGAATGGCCGGCCTCCCCAGCGAGCGTCGCGATTGGTCCCCTTGCGGCCGTTGAGATTTGAACTCCGTATTTGTGGTTTAGCCCGCGCGGCCCTCGGCTCAGAGGCGGGCCTTTGCTTCTGCCTGCCGGGGAGTGGTCGGTTTGCCCGCCAACTTGAAAATTGCTTCGCTGATTGGTGCGTATTGTGCACTCGTGTTTTTCCCTTCCATTTCAGCCCGACTTCCAGAGTTCGTGTAGCTACGGGTGAGGTCCCCAGGTAAGGTGTGGTGTTAATAAGGAGCAGGTCTTGAAAGACTGGGAAAATGGGGTACAGGGTAGTATGATGCAGTAGTCGGCAACATACAATAGGCAGGGAGGTCTAATAGTCGTGGAGCGCGATGTGGTACAGATGTTAAGTCTGGCAGATTCGCAACGGAGGTGTTAAGCTTAACCTTTCCTAGCTTTAATTACTTCATCTGTAAATTGGGTTGTATTATTATGCACTCCATGGGATTGAGATTAGGAGATTTAGACCGTACATGACATATTCAAATAGCCTAACAGAACCTGGCACAAAATAAATAATCAGTGTGCATTTTGTTCCCATCCTGGTGCAGAAAACCCACTAGCCCTTGCTGGGGCAGTGTTCTGGCTTCAGGTGAGACCAGATCATTCTCTCTGTACTTAAGGGGCTTTGCACATAAAAATGGAAATAATAATGCTAACTTTACACATTGCTATGCCACTTTACAGTTCTTTAAACACCTTTATACCTCTTGATTCACTTGAAGTAATCAGATTAGTAACCCTGTTTTATAGATAAGGCGTTCAGTGACAAGCCAAGTGGCAGAATCACTACTGGAATTGGATTCTAGTCCAGGGTTGATCTCATATCCTTTAAGATAATGTTATCAGCTTGCTGTAAAACTAAAACTCATTATATATTGGAGGTGGGAAAAATAATATAACTAGATAAAAAGACAGGTCTTGGATATAGACCCTGACCTTTTCACTGTTTGGTTTCCAGCCCTGTGAACCAGTGGGAGAAGGATGTCTCCCCAGCTGTATGAGTTCCATCTGCCTTTATCCCCAGAGGAGTTGCTGAAAAGTGGAGGGGTGAATCAGTATGTTGTGCAAGAGATACTGTCCATCAGACATCTTCCTGCACAGCTTAGAGGTAAGACTCCATTGCTGCCATTGTACCCAGCACTTCCAAACAACCATCCCACATGTGTTAATAATTACTACATTGTCATTTCTGTTGCACTATACCGTGAAGTTCCATGGGGGCAAGGAAAGTGTTTCCAACAGTCTTGGTGTACATGGTTACTCTTTGGGGAAATATTATTCTAGATCTTTACCCTTAACCATATATCAGAATAAAGTCCTGGTGGATTTAAGAGTTATAGGAGAAGGCCGGGTATGGTATTTCACACTTGTAACCCCACCACTTTGGGAGGCTATGTTGAGAGGATCACTTAAGGCTAGGAGTTCAAGACCAGGTTGGGCAACATAGCAAGATTCTTTCTCTGCAAAAAATAATAAAAATTAGCTGTGTGTGGTGGCACACACCTATAATTCCAGCAATTCAGGAAGCTGATGGGGAAGGATTGCTTGAGCCCAGGAGTTCAAGATTACATTGTACTATGATCATGCCACAGTATTCCAGCCTAGGTGACAGAACCTCTGGGATTTAACCTGATCTGTTTTAGGTAACACTTTTTTTTTTTTAGACACAGTCTCACTTTGTTGCCTGGGCTACAGTGCTGTGGCATCAGCCTAGCTCACAGCAACCTCAAATTCCTGGGCTCAAGCAATCCTCCTGCCTCAGCCTCCCGAGTAGCTGGGACTGCAGGGCGTGCCCCACCATGCCCAGCTAATTTTTTCTATTTTTAGTAGAGACGGGATCTTGCTGATACTTAGGCTGGTCTTGAACTCCAGACCTCAAGTGATCCTCCCGCCTTGGCCTCCCAGAGTGCTAGGATTACAGGCGTGAGCCACTGTACCCGGCCTAGGTAACACTTCTTTAGAGTCTAGATATCTTGCTTCCAAGATGTTCAATAATGGAAAAAATATATATGTACCACTGCAACACTGTTATAATATATGTACAGTGCAGTTACCTACTGAAACCTATAAATGACCAAAGACAACTTTTACATTACCAAGAAGACCACATAATGTCACTGAACTTGTTGGTCTAGTATCAGTTAAATTGCTTTGGAGAGGTACGTAGAATAAAGATTCTGGAGCCAGGTTATCTGGATTTGAATCCTGGCTCCACCATTCTGACCTTGGACAACTTACTTAATTCCCTCTGTGCCTCGGTTTCCCTATCTATAAAGATAGGGATGATGATCATGGACTTATTTATTATCTCCTGCAAGAAGAAGGGTTGGATAATACAGCAGGTTGATAATATGGCCCCAGCTTGTCTCTTGGCCTTTTCCTCTTGATTGCCAGGTGACAGTTTCTTGCACTGATGCTTGAAGTGGAAAAATGAATTTTCTACCTTGTGCTTTTTCTTCTTTTTTAAAAATTTTACCCAAAGCTTCTCAACAGACTTTAATAGGCAATTAAATCATGTGCCTATTTTCTAACTAATTACAGTCATGCATCATTTAACAAGGATACATTCTGAGAAATGTGTCTGAGAAAGGTATTGTTAGGCAATTTTGGTCATGCAGACATCACAGAGTGTACTTACACAAACTTAGATGGTAGTGCCTACTACACACCTAGGCTATGTGATATAGCCTGTTGCTTCTAGACTATAAACCTGTACATCATGGCTATACTGAATATTGTAGGCAGTTGTAACAACAGTACAATGGTAAGTATTTGTGTATCTAAACTTAGAAAAGGTACAGTAAAAATACAGTATAAAAGATTTTTAAAATGTTACACGTGTACAGGACATTTACCATGAATTGGCCTTACAGGATCGGAAGTTGCTGTGGGTGAGTCAGTGAGTGCTGAATGAATGCAAAGGCCCCTAGGACATTACTGTACACTTAGGCCATACTAAACTTATTTTTAAAAATTTTCTTTCTGCACTAATAAATTAACCTTAGCTTGTTGTAACTTTTTTACTTTATAAACTTTTTCATTTTTTTTAACTTTTTGACTCTTTAGTTTAAAACACAAACACATTATACAGCTGTACAAAAATATATTTTCTTTATCGCCTTATTTTATAAGCTTTTTTCTATATAGAATTTTTTTTTAACTTTTTAACTTTTTTTTCATTTTTAAAACTAAGATACAAACACACAAATTAGGCTAGGCCTACGTAGGGTCAGGATCATCAAGACATCACTAAGCAATAGGAATTTTTCAGCTCCGTTATATTCTTAAGGAACCAGTGTTGTATATGCTGTCCATTATTGACCAAAATGTTGTTATACAGCACATGACTATACTGGTAAGGAAAGTAGAATTACCTCAACTGGCTAAACTGATCGAGATTATTACCTAGGAGCCTCCTTAAACCTGAACATATCACCATTTGGTAAGCAAGGAAGAAGGCTGAATGTGAAAGTCGCCTGATAGATGGCCAACCAGCAATGTCCATAGATGCACTATTCTGTCAATACTGTGTGGATATATGCATCACCAATTGCACATACTAGAATACATACTGTAACAAATTGTTCTTTAATTATTACAATGCATCATTTTTTAAAATGGTAACTCTCTTTTAAGAGTCCTTTTTAAAACAATTGCATTGCTTTGATGATTTTTGTGTTTAGAACCCTAAATACAACTTCTATCAATATATAAAATCAAATCATTTAATTCATTCAACAAGTATTTACCGATCATTTACTATGTGCCAGGCACTGTTCTAAGCACTGTTTATAACAGTAAACAAAACAGAGTTCTTTCTCTCAAGGCTCTCAGCAAGTAATAAACTAGTAAATGTGGAGTACAGTAGTCCCCCTTATCCAAGGAGGATATGTTCTAAGACCCCCAGTGGATGCCTGAAACTGAATAGTACTGAATCCTATGTATATTATGTTTTTTCTATACCTATATGCCTATGATAAAGTTTAATTTACAAATTAGGTGCAGTAAGAAATTAACAATAATGATAGTAAAGTAGAACAATTATAACAATATGCCAGCATCACTACTTTTGTGCTTTGGGACCATTATTAAGTAAGATAAGGGTTACTTGAACACAAGCCCAATGACAGTAGATATGATAATCAAGACAGCTACTAAGTAACTAATATACATATACAGCATGGATATGTTGGACAAAGGGATAATTCACACCCTGGGCAGGAAGGAGCAGGGCAGTGTAAGATTTCATCATGCTACTCAGAGTGGCATCCAACTTAAAACTTATGAATTGTTTATATCCAGAATATTTCATTTAATGTTTTTGGACCATAGCTGACCATGGGTAACTGAAACCATGGAAATAAAACCATGGATAAGAGGGGATTACTGTATGTCAAATGGTTATAGGAGCCAAGGAGAAAAATAAAGCAAGGTAAAGAAGATAGGATGTGCCAGAGCAGGGACTGCCATTTTGTGTTAGATGATCAGAGAGGGCTTGCTGATAGGTCACATTTGGGCAGAGACCATAAGAAAGTAAAGAAGTGAACTGTGCAGATTCTCAGGGAAGGGTACTCTAAGCAGACAGAAAAGCCAAGGCAAAGGTCCTGAGGTGGGCAAATGCCAATGTATTTGGAGTGGAGGCAGCTTGGAAAAAGGTCAGGTGGGAAGTGGTACAGTTTATTCTAGAGTCTTGCTCCTCAGAATGTGGTCTTTAGATCAGCAGCATTAGTATCATGATCTGAGAGCTTATTAAAAATGCAGGATGTCAAGGGCCACCCTAGAACTACTGAATCAGGAAATCTGTATTTTAAGAAGATCCCCAGGTCATTTGGGTAAACATAAGTTTGAGAAGTACTGATCTCTAGTGCCTTGCAAAGTCATGGTAAAGACTTTAGCTTCCGTGTGAGTGAGCTTGAAAGCCACTGGGTTTTGAGCATGGGAATGACGTGGTCTGACATTTTAAAAGTATCCCTGTCTACTGTGTTGAGTAAAGACTATAAGAGGCAAGGGAAGAAATAGGAGACTAGTTAGGAGACTACCAAGTAAATTGGACTGGAGTGATAGCAGTGGGGGTGATGATAAAAGGTTGGATTCTGAATATATTTTGAAAATATTTATTTTCAAAATATTAGAGGTTCGTCCGAGTGCAGTGGTGTTTACAACTAATTGATCACAACCAGTTACAGATTCCTTTGTTCCTTCTCCACTCTCACTGCTCCACTTGACCAGCCTTAAAAAAGAAAAAAAGATTAAAAAATAAATAAATAAATAAAATAGAGCCAATAGGACTGTTGATGTGTTAGATTTGTAGAGTTGGAAAGTCTGGGATGATTACAAATCTTTTTTACTTGAGCAAGTAGAAAAATGGAGCTGCCATTTACTGAGATGGGATAGAATATGGGAGGAACAGATTTAGACTGTTGGTTTCATGAGTATGGAGATTTCATCTAAAGATACACATTTGGGATTTAATATTCAGCCTGTAGACAGCATTTAATGCCATGAGATTGGAGTGAGTGTAGATGGAGAGGAGAAGCAGTTTGAAGACTAAGACCCGAGATAGTCCAACATTTAGAGGCTGAGAAGATGAGAAAGAACAAGTAGAGGAAACTAAGGAGCAGTCATTGGGATAGAAAGTGATTGAAGGAGCTAAATGGCGGCTAAATTAAGAGAACGTTTCAAAAACAGAAGAGATCAACTAACTGCAGATTAATTACTGGATTTATTGATGTGGTGGTTGCTGGTAACCTTGACAAAGCTGTTTCAAAGGAGTGGTGGGGGCACAAGCCTGATTGTATTATAATAGGTTTGTGAGAAAATAGAAGAATTAAAGATGATTAATTTATATAACTGGTTCTTTTAAGATGGGTAGCATTACATGTGTGTATGCTGAATGGTAATGATCAGAGGGAAAAGCTGATGATGATGCAGGAGGAAGAGGGAACAATTGTTGGAGCAATGTCCTTTACTAGGTAAGAGAGTATATGATCTGGTACACAAAGGCAGGAGATGACTTTGTTAGAACACGGACAGTTTATTCACAGTAGCAAAAAAGGCAGAATGTATGGGCACAGATGCAGGTAGTGCAGATAAATAGAGAGCTTACGGCAGTTGAAAGTTCTTTTCTGTCTGCTTCTGTTTTCTCAACAGGAAGGGAAAGCCTTAACTGAGAGTGAGTTTGGGAAGAAGGTCATGATGTTATGAGCAGAGGAAAGATATGAAATAATTGCCTAGAAGAAAATGAATAGACCTGGGAATTTGTAACAGGAAATATGAAGGGCCCACTGGAGGATACTGGTCATGAGTTTAAAGTGAGAGTCCTCAGCATGTTGGTTTATTTTTCTTAGGCCATTTTTGTTTGTGTGGTTACATGAATGGGGTAAGCAGACAGTTGATTTAACCTAGATTTGCTAGGAGAGTAAATTTTTGTTTTGTTTTGTTTTTATGTTTATTTATTTTTTTAATTTAAAATAGTACAGGAATACAAACATTGAGGTTACATATATTGCCTTTGCACAGCCCAAGTCAGAGCTACAAGTGTGCCCATCCCAGACAGCGCACAACACACGCATTAGATGTGAATTTACCCATCCCCTCCTCTCCTCCTTCTCCTTCTTGACAGCCAATGAATGTTACTTGCAGATGTGCGCGTAAGTGTTGATCAGTTAGTACCGATTTGATAGTGAGTACGTGTAGTGCTTGTTTTTCCATTCTTGTGATACTTCACTTAGAAAAATGGGCTCCACCAGCCTGAGCAAGAGCGAGACCCCGTCTCTACTAAAAATAGAAAGAAATTATCTGGCCAACTAAAAAACTATATATAGAAAAAAAATTAGCCAGGCATGGGGGCACGTGCCTGTAGTCCCAGCTACTCGGGAGGCTGAGGCAGTAGGATCGCTTAAGCCCAGGAGTTTGAGGTTGCTGTGACCGAGGCTGACGCCACGGCACTCACTCTAGCCCGGGCAACAGAGCAAGACTCTGTCTCAAAAAAAAAAAAAAGAAAAAGAAAAATGTGCTCCAGCACCATCTAGAATAGTACAAGAAGTTCACCATTGTTTTTTGTGGCTGAGTAGTACTCCATGGTATACATATACCACATTTTATTAATCCACTCGTGTATTGATGGGCACTTGGACTATTTCTACATCTTTGCAATTGTGAATCGTGCTGCTATAACCATTCGAGTGCAAATGTCTTTATTATAGGATGACTTTTTTTCCTTTGGGTAAACACCCAGTAGTGGGATTGTTGGATCAAATGGTAGTTCTACTTTTACTTCTTTGAGGTTTCTCCATATTACTTTCCAAACAGGTTGCACTAGTTTGCAGTCCCACCAGCAGTGCATGAGTGTTCCTGTCTCTCCGCATCCACACCAACATTTGTTGTTTTGGGACTTTTTGATAAAAGCCATTCTCACAGGAGTTGAATGATATTTCATGGTGGTTTTGATTTGCATTTCCCTGATGATTAGAGATGTTGAGCATTTTTTCATGTTTCTTGGCCATTAGTCTATCTTCTTTTGAAAACTTTCTGTTCGTGTCCTTTGCCCAGTTTTTAATGGAGTTGTTTGATTTTTTCTTACTGATTTTTCTCAGTTCTATATAGATTCTAGTTATTAGCCCTTTATCAGATATATAGCATGCAAATATTTTCTCCCAATCTGTAGGTTGTCTGTTTGCTTTAGTGATAGTTTCTTTGGCTGTGCAGAAACTTTTTAATTTGATCAGGTCCCATTTATTTATTTTTGTTGTTGCTGTGATTGCTCTGGGGGTCTTCATAAATTCTTTGCGTACGCCAATGGCTATAAAACTTTTTGCAACATTTTCTTGGAGAATTCTTATGGGTTCATACTTTAAGTTCAAGTCTGTTGTCCCTCATGAGTTGATTTTTGTGAGAGGTGAGGTTCCTGTTTCAGTCTTCTGCATGTGGCTATCCAATTTTCCCAGAACTTTTTATTGAATTGGGATTTTTTTCCCCAGTGTATGTTCTTTTCTGCTTTGTCACAGATCAGATGGCTTATATGAGGATGGTTTTATGTCTGAGTTCTCAGTTCTGTTCCATTGGTCTATGTCTCTGCTCTTGTGCCAGGACCATGCTGTTTTGGTTATTATAGCCTTGTAGTATAGCTTCAAGTCTGGTAAATTGATGCCTCCCAATTTGTTCTTTTTGCTTAAGGTTGCTTTGGCTATACAGGGTCTTCTCTGGTTCCATACGAAGCATAGAATTACTTTTTCTAGATGTGTGAAAAATGATGTTGGTATTTTAATAGGGATTGCATTGAATCTATAGATCACTCTGGGTAGACTAGACATTTTAACAATGTTGATTCTGCTGATCCATGAGTATGGTTTTCCATGTGTTTGTGTCCTCTGTTTTTTCCTTTCTCAGTATTTCATAATTCTACCTGTAGAGGTCCTTCACCTCCTTAGTTAAATATATTTCTAGGTATTTGATTTTCTTTGTTGCTATTGTGAAAGGTATCGAGTCTTTGATTTGGTTCTTAGTTTGACTGTTGTTGGTATATATGAATGCTAGTGATTTGTGTACATTAATTTTGTAACCTGAGGCTTTGCTGAACTTATTATGTATTGTTAATTAGTGGAAAAAGTTTGAAGTGTAATGGTGTCTAATAATAGGAAAATAGTAACTTAATTAAGATATATTCAATGGAATATTATGTAGCCATTAAAAATTGTTTACAGGCTGGGTGTGGTTGCCCATGCTTTATAATCATAGCACTTTGAGGCAGCAGGATTGCTTGGGGCCAGGAATTTGAGATCAGCCTGGGGTAATATATTAGCAAGACCCTGTCTTTACAAAAAATAAAAAAAATTAGCAGGCCGGGCGGGGTGACTCACGCCTGTAATCCTAGCACTCTGGGAGGCCGAGGCGGGTGGATTGCTCGAGGTCAGGAGTTCGAGACCAGCCTGAGCAAGAGCGAGACCCCATCTCTACTAAAAATAGAAAGAAATTATCTGGCCAACTAAAAATCTATATAGAAAAAATTAGCCGGGTATAGTGGCGCATGCCTGTAGTCCCAGCTACTCGGGAGCCTGAGGCAGTAGGATCGCTTAAGCCGAGGAGTCTGAGGTTGCTGTGAGCTAGGCTGACGCCACGGTACTCACTCTAGCCTGGGCAACAAAGCGAGACTCTGTTCAAAAAAAAAAAAAAATTTAGCAGAACATGGCACACACCTGTAATCCCAGCTACTCGAGAGGATGAGGCATGAGAATGGCTTGAGCCCAGGAGTTCCAGGCTACAGTGAGCTATGATTATACCACTGCACTCTAGCCTGGGCAACAGAGCAAGACTCTGGTTGTTAAAAATATGTATTTATATGCTTATTGTAATGCTAAATTTTATTTATTTATTTATTTTGAGACACAATCTCACTCTGTTGCCCAGGCTAGAGTACTGTGGCCTCAGCCTAGCTCACAGCAACCTCAAACTCCTGGGCTCAGGCAGTCCTTCTGCCTCAGCCTCACAAGTAGCTGAGACTACAGGCATGTGCCACCATGCCTGGCTAATTTTTTCTGTATATTTTTAGTTGTCCAGCAAATTTCTTTCTATTTTCAGTAGAGACGGGGTCTCACTCTTGCTCAGTCTGGTCTCAAACTCCTGAGCTCAAACGATCCTCCCACCTTGGCCTCCCAGAGTGCTAAGATTATTAGGTATGAGCCACCGTGCCCGGCCTATCTCTCTGAATCTTTACATAAACGTAAATAGTTGACCCTTGAACAATGTGGGAGTTAGGGGCACCAACCCTCATGCAGTTGAAAATCCACTTAAAACTTTTGACTCCCCAAGAACTTAACTACTAATAGTCTACTGTTGACTGGAAGCCTTACCAATAAATTAAACTGTTGATTAACACATATTTTGTGTTATGTGTATTATTTATTCTTACAATGAAGTAAGCCAGAAAAAAGAAACTGTTGTTTAGAAATTCTTAAGGAAGAGAAAATACATTTATAGTACTGTACCATATTTATTGATATGTAAGTTAACCATGTCTGTTTACAAGATGAATCAACTGTCTGAAATGGCAGCAGCTGCAGCTGCGGACCTCAGTCTGCAGTACGTACCAGTCAGTTCAACTTTTTCTTGTAATGTTGTAACTTTGCTCCTTGGAAGTACTTCCAGCATCACTAGTGGCATTTCATGTGGGTCTCATGGTGTTATTCAAGGCCTGTGATATTGTACTGAACACAGTGAAAAATATGGAAAACTGTGAGAGATCACTTTTTATATTGTGGTACACAATTTACTGGAGAGATGAACTGCTCACACGGTGATGATTAGCATCACAGTGTTTAAGTGGATACTTAAAAACATACTCAGCACAATAGCAACAGGAGGTGGCTATGAAATTATTACATTAGTACAGCATGTACTAAAGTTAATTTTATGAAGTTATGATTTTATGAAGTTATGATTTTTTTTTTTTTTTTTTTTTTTTAGAGATGGAGTCTCACTCTGTTGCCCAGGCTAGAGTGCAGTGGTACAATCGTAGCTCACTGCAGCCTTAAACTCATAGGCTCAAGCAATCCTCCTGACTCAGCCTCCCAAGTAGCTGGGATGACAGGTGTATGCCACTGTGCCTGGCTAATTTTTCTTATTTTTTTTTTTTTTTAGAGATGAGACCTTGTTGTTTTGCCCAGGCTGGTATCGAACTCCCAGGCTCAAGCAGTCCTCCCACCTCAGCCTCACAAGTTGCATGGGTTACAGGCATGAGCCACTGCACCTGGCTTGCTCTTATGATTTAATATTGCATCTTTATGTTTGTTTACATTTCTCTTGGACTGAAAATGTTGTCACATACAGTCTATGTATGCATAAGTTCTGATAAATTTTAACTTTTTTATAATGGATTTGTATATATTTTATGGTAGTAAATGATAAATTAGTATCTACATCTTTTTATGCATTCATGACATACCTAACTTTTCCTTAATTTATTTGATATTTCTAACTACGTAGTTCATCCACAAGTTTTTTCAAATTGTCAAAAATCTCCAAAAATTTTTCCAATATATTTATTGAAAAAAATCTGCATATAAGTGGGCCCATGCAGTTCAAACTCTATTGTTCAAGGGTCAACTGCATACATATATATATTTCCTACTTTTCTCCACTGAGAGGGTCTAAAGGCAATGATACTGTTATATCAGTGACCCTAAATAGTGCCTGGAGTTTGATTTCTACATACCATTCTCCCATAAAAGGAGCCAGGACTCCATTGAGAATGGTCGATTCCAGGACTGGGCCAAGGAAGTTGTAAGATGAGTCTGGAACATCCTGTGGTACAAGACAATAAGGGAGCAAAAAAATGAAGGGAACATGTCCAAAAGACACAGGCCAGGTTGAAGGAGCTCCCAGTGACCAAGTATGGGACAATTTGAGCAATAAAATAAATAGTAATGGATTAAAATGCAGAATAAAAGAAATATCCGCCAGGCGTGGTGGCTCATGCCTGTAATCCTAGCACTCTGGGAGGCCGAGGTGGGGGGATCATTCGAGCTTAGGAGTTCAAAACCAGCCTGAGCAAGAGCGAGACCCCGTGTCTTCTAAAAAAAAAGAAAGAAATTAGCTGGACAACTAAAAATATATACAAAAAAATTAGCTGGGCATGGTGGCACCTGGCTGTAGTCCCAGCTACTTGGGAGGCTGAGGCAGAAGGATCACTTGAGCCCAGGAGTTTGAGGTTGCTGTGAGCTGGGCTGACACCATTGCACTCTAGTTCGGGCAATAGAGTGAGACTCTGTCTCAAAAAAAAAAAAAAACAAAATCCATGAGTCCATTCTGTTATAAGTAACTTAATAAAGAAATAAATTAAGGAAAAGGAATAGCTTGTCTTTATAGTAGCATTCCCACTAGTAAGTATAGAAGGAATAATGGAGGTAGAAAATTACCATTTAGTAAACATCACAGCAATAATTGTGGCAGGCAAGAGTCAACCGTGGATGCTTAAATTACTGGGCAAAAATGTGACCTGAAATAGGATATTTGCATAGTTTCTAAGTATCTTCCCATAAGATACTTACTAATTGCAAAGGGGAGAATAACTTTACAATGGAGAAATGCGGCAAACAATACCAAGTGATCAAAGTTAACATCACCTGTAATAAGACATTGACATCATGTACCTCTTGATAAGATGCATGAGAAGGATGCAACTTCCCTTCTGCATTAGTGTTGCCAAAAATGTATGACCTCAATCTAGTCATGAGAAAACATGCAAACCCAAATTGACACACGTTCTACAAAATAACTGGCAAGTATTCTTTTGAAAAGTGTCAAGATCATTAAAGGCAAAGATTGGAGTAGACTAAGGAGACTTGATAACAAAGTGCGTTGTGGGATCCTAGACCAAAAAAAGGACATAAATAGGACAGTTGGCAAAATTCAAATAAGGTTTGTAGATTCAACAGTAATTCAATAGTATTGAATTAATGTTAATTTCTTGGTTTAGAATACATACTTATAAGATTGTTTATGTTATGTAAGATTTTAAGATTATCTGGGTAAAAGGTACAGGAACTCTATACTGTTTTTCTCATTTTTTTGTAATTTCAAAACAAAAAGTTAAAAAGATCTTATGTTTGTGTTCATTACTAACTACTGTAAGTGGGACAAGTCACGTAACCAATTTAAGATATAAAATAGGCTGTCTGCTTCATCTACTTCACTTGAAGCTAAAGTGAGGCTTTAACTGTAAAACAAACGTAAGATATTATTATTATAGGTTACATTGAAGTGAATTGTTTGTGTCGTTTTGTGATTCTGCCAGTAAAAGCAATAAATCTGGTTTTCTGCCATGGGTAGAATTTACCAAAAAGGCCTCTCTCCCCTCCAAATTCATCAGTTTTTTTTTTTCGTCTTTATAGCATTTCAGGCTGCCTTCCGAGCTCAGGGCCCCCTGGCTATGCTGGAGCACTTTGATACTATCTACAGCATTTTACAGTAAGTGAAATACCCAGCTGGTACTTTATAAAGAACTGGTGGCTATTTGTCCTAACTTTGCATGTTAGTCCTGAAATTCCAAATTATAGGTTCACTGATAAATGCTTCTGGGTGCTGATATCTCTACTGATGAACATTTACCCAACTTGTCACCATATTTATTCAGTTTATGAATTTCACATGTAATTTTACGCATTAGATCCCTCAGATTAGATCTGATCTGTTAGCATGGGCTCTGCAGGCTCCTTCTTGTCTGACCCCTACACTTTCTTTCCCTTATAGTCACTTTCGAAGTATAGATCCTGGCCTCAAAGAAGACACTCTGGAATTCCTGATAAAAGGTGTTTATGGGTCAGAGGGTAGGGGTGGAAGGTATTTGTTGTTTTTGTTTACTGTCTTCTACATTTATTAGCCATGTGATGATATCAAGGCTGTTGTGATTCAGTTGGTTTGGCTAAGCCCAGGGACCTTTGACCTATTAAGGTCTGTAATCTTGGTGGGCAATACAGAGTTCTGTGTGTTCACTGTAAGGGCAGACCAACAAGAACTTTTTCCTACTTTTGAGCTACCTCTTTTTAATAGGGGTGATTCTTCCAGTTGCCAGGGAGAAATTGTGGTAACTGGAGTGAGAGAGTAGGAACAGGGCATGTTCAGGGTATCAGGGTCAAGGGTCCCAAAGGACTTAGCTTGTGTTATGACCACTGAGAGATGAAACACAGATCTTTGGTAATCTGATGGCTGCAAGGGATGGGTGTTTTGAGGTTGGGATATATGAAGAAAGTGAATGACACCAACTCCCAGATTTTGTCCCTCACAGTGGTATCCCGCCACTCCCAGGAACTTCCAGCCATCCTGGATGATACAGCTTTGAGTTTATCAGATAGAAACGCCCATCTAAATGCCCTCAAAATGAACTGTTATGCTCTGATACGCCTCTTGGAATCCTTTGAGACTATGGCCAGCCAGACAAGCCTCATGGACCTGGACCTTGGTGGGAAGGTAAGTTAGAGTTTGTGGCTGACTTTATGTGGGGTCCAGGAGGGTGGGGAGTTGACAGGAAAGAAGGGAATCCAATGCTTCTGAGAATCCTTTCTGTCTTCGTTTAGGGTTTAGGAGGAAGTACTCAAAAGTATCACAGCATTTCCTTCCCTAACAAGTAGCATTTTGGAACTTATAATAATTCTTCTATATTGCCTTCTACCTCATCTTTATACTGGATAGTTCAGGTAGTCAGAATGGCAGATCTTGACCTTCTTTGTTTCCTTATTTTTTCCTAAATGTATACATGATCTCTTTTAGGGTAAGAAAGCCCGGACCAAGGCAGCCCATGGCTTTGACTGGGAGGAAGAGAGGCAACCAATTCTTCAGCTTCTAACACAGCTGCTCCAGTTGGACATTCGTCATCTGTGGAACCATTCAGTAATTGAAGAGGAATTTGTCAGGTGGGTAGTTCAGATGGTTACAAATAATACTGAGCTGTGAGGAATGAGGGCTCTATTGTTAGATATGCCTTTTAAATACTTCATTTCATGCCTCAGTTCTATCTGTAATACATAGAAGTATAATCATAACATGGATTTGTTAGGAATTAGATAATTGAATGTTAGAAACTGATGTGAGTTTCTCTCATCTCTAATGCCCATTTATTTATTCATTAAACAGTATTTACTGAGAATTTCTTAGGAGTATGGCTGGCATCATCATAGGTACTGGAAACAAAAGTTTGTGCCCTCTTGGAGTTTGTATTGTAGAGTAGAAGGCAATTTAAAAATAAGTAAAATATGTAATATGTTTTATGGTTTATGGAACAAAATAGAGAAGGGGGATGGGAAGGTCAATGGAAGAGGATTATGATTTTAAATCAGCTATCCTAGCAAGACCTCTTTGAGATGATGACATTTAAGCAAAGACCTGAAGGAGGTGAATGAGAGCTGTGAGACTATCTGGAGGAACAGCAAGGGTAAGGAAAATGAATGGTGCGTGCAAAGATCCTGAGGAGGGAGTGTGTCTAGCGTGTATAAGCAAAAGCAAGGAGGCCAGAGAGATGGCAGCCAAGAGAGGGTGAGAGGGGTAGGCTGTAAGGTCAAGGAAGCAGTGGGGAGCCAAACTGGAGATCCTTGTAGGCCATCACAGTGACTTTGACATTTCCTCAGTGTGAGATGGGGCCACTAGGGGGTCCCAAACAAGGCAGTGAGGTGATCTGACTTGTACTTTAACAGGGTCATCCTGGCTATTGTATTGAAACAGACTGTGGAGGGAAAGGGGGAAGCAAGAGACCAGTTAAGAGGCTATTCTAATAACTCAGCAAGAGATGATGATCGCTTAGACCAAGGAGTGGCAGTGAAGATGGGGAGAATGGTTGGCTCTAGACTTTTTTTCTTAAGGTAGAGCTTACAGGATTTGCTGATGGATTAGGAGTGAGGTGCAAGAGAGAGTACAGTCAGGGATGACTCACTCTCCCAGGGTTTTGGCCTGAGCATTTGGAAGACTGGAGTTATTGGTAACCGAAATATGGAGAAGGCCTTGAGTATGTGGTTTGAGGGGAAGACCAGAAATTCTGTTTAGGACATACAAAGTTTGAAGTTCATATTAGATATCCAAGTAAAGTTGTTAGATTCAGCTGTTGAATTTATAGATCTGGAGTTCAGGAGAGAGATCTGAGCTAGAGATAAATGTTTGGAAATATATGGTATTCAAAGCCATGAGACTGAAATTACAAAAGTGTAACTAGAAGAGAGTAGCAATCCAAGGACTGGTACCCTAGGGCACTCTGGCATTAAGAGGGCGAGGAGATGACAAGCAACTAGACAGAAATTTAGAAGGGAGCCTGGTGTCTTGGGAGCCAAATGAAGCATATGTTTTAAGGAGAATGTGAGTGATCAACCATATCAAAATGCAGCTGAAAGGTCAGTTAAGATGAGGATTGAATCAGACATCATATTTAGCAATGAGAAGTTGATGGCCACTTTGTCCTATCTTTTATCATATATTCAGGTTCCTTAGTCAGCGTGATAACTGGCTGAAAGTTGGTAATCTTGAAGGAAGGAGTACCTATCTGGGGTCAGCAAAGCAACTTGGTGTAGAAAGCAATAGATAGAATGAAGAAAACTAAAAGACCCTGACTTCAAGGGCAGTAGGGATAGAATGAATGAGGCAGGGCCCTTATATATATGATTGAATCCAGACAGCTGATTTCATCATCTCAAACTCTTCCTTTCTCAGTTTGGTTACTGGCTGTTGCTACCGCCTTCTAGAGAATCCCACCATTAGTCACCAGAAGAACCGCCCCATCCGGGAAGCCATAACACACCTGCTTGGTGTGGCCTTGACACGTTATAACCACATGCTCAGTAAGTTATCCCTCTGCTTTGCCCACCTTTTTCATTTTGCCCATAATTTCTCATATTTAGTACTTCCACAGGTGCCACTGTGAAGATCATTCAGATGCTGCAGCACTTTGAACACCTGGCACCTGTCCTGGTGGCAGCTGTGAGTCTGTGGGCAACTGATTATGGAATGAAGAGCATAGTGGGAGAGATTGTAAGGTGACTCTTCCTTCTAATTCTCATTTTCCTCAAGGTTCGGATAGAGAAAGATTAGTCTCTGTGAAACAGTAGATTCCTTCAGATATTAGATACCAGCCTTACCTTCCCTTACTGGGAGCTGAATAATTAAACTGTCTTGCTACGACTTTGTTTTCTTCCCTTTGTAGAGAGATTGGACAGAAGTGTCCCCAGGAGCTGAGTCGGGACCCTTCTGGGGCAAAGGGCTTTGCAGCCTTCCTGACAGAACTAGCAGAACGTGTCCCAGGCATTCTGATGTCCAGTATGTGCATTTTGCTAGATCATCTGGATGGAGAGGTAAGTGGGCCACAAAGGATCTCTGAGGTTTTTCTGGGAATTTTAAATCCGTTGTTGAAAGGCTGTTTCTTAACAGAACAAGAAAGTAGCTTTCATATGAAAACAAGTTGTCTAGATTTATCATTGTGGTAATACCTTCCTGTAGAGAAGCGGATCAAATTTATTGAATAAGGAGCCCTTTATTAGTTCATTTCAATATCACATTGGTTTTATCCAGTTCTGGTAGTGGAGGTGACAGTTCCACAGCTTAAGTCTAGTGAGAGTGACTCAACTTTGATTTTGCATCCCATCTGTTCCTGAGGACAAAGCCGCTTCCTACTGCCTGGCTTGCCTTGCTTTCTCTAATCAACCCATGTCCTCTCTCAAATTTCTGTCATCTCTAATTTGGTTGCTTCCCAAACTGATGCTAGGCACTCCTAGGTGAATGTCAGGGACAAAGGTAGTCCACTTCTTCATCTAATTTACTTTAACTTCTTGTGAAAGACTCCATTCTCTGGTTCTCGGCCTGGCAAAAACCCCAAAACCTGTTCTCCACATTATCTAATGGATTTGCTTGGCATCCTACCGATGGTTTCTGCTTTTCTGTGTCTCATTGTCTGTCAGTAAAACATGGGAAGGAGAGTGAGAGGGGAGGGCGATGTTTATTAGTAAGGATCAAAGGCTTTGAGACCTCAGGTGAAGGGTAGTAATAAATGCTTTTCAAGAATGTGTTGGTGTACGGGTGTAGTTTCATATTCATCTACCATCATGCTTATCTGGGTGAACCCTATGAGGAAAAATTGTTTTGGGTTCTTGTTTATTTTATCCCAGCATTCTGCTCTGAACAAGTAAGTACTGTCTGGCATTCAGCTTTTTTCTGTGATCTTGGGGGTAAATACCAAGGCAATTGACCAGAAAAGTCATAGCTAAGCACAACCAAGCTTAACCTTGACTTAAGGATTTGTACCCTCTTTATGTCTAGATGGGCACAGATTTAAGGGAAAAGAGAGTTAGTACTAGAGTTCATAGGTTTATACCAACTTTATTTCTTTCTCTTAGAATCACATGATGCGCAATGCTGTGCTAGCAGCCATGGCAGAGATGGTATTGCAGGTTCTGAATGGTGATCAACTGGAAGAAGCAGCCCGAGACACCAGAGACCAGTTCTTGGATACCTTACAAGCCCATGGCCATGATGTCAACTCCTTTGTGCGAAGCCGTGTTTTGCAGTTTTTCACCCGCATTGTCCAGCAGAAGGTAAGCAACTTTTTATGTGATTAAAGACGTGGTACCCTCTCTGTACAGGCCAAAGTAGAGGAATCCAGTGTCAAAGGTAAATAAGTAAATCTTCCTCTACCAAGGACAAGGATACATTTAAAGACTAATGTATCTTACCCACTACATACAAGGAGTACTTCTTACCCATTTTATATCCCATAGAGAGGTGTTTTTAGGATTTAGAGCTCAATTTAGATCATCTTTAACAAAATGGATAATGTGGGATGTGAGTTAATCCTTCTCTTCCTACCCCATACAGGCTCTCCCCCTGACACGTTTCCAGGCAGTGGTGGCTTTAGCAGTGGGACGTCTGGCAGACAAGTCAGTGTTAGTGTGTAAAAATGCCATCCAGCTGCTGGCCAGTTTTCTAGCCAATAATCCATTTTCCTGCAAGGTAAGTAGACTTGGTCTATCCAAAAGAGAAGGAATTAAATGGATACAGGAATGAAATTATGTCACTTAATGATCCTGCTATTCATTTTGCCTTGTTAGCTTAGTGATACTGACCTTGCTGGACCACTGCAGAAGGAGACCCAGAAATTACAAGAGATGAGGGCCCAGAGGCGAACTGCAGCTGCTTGTGAGTAGTTTACTGCCTAGGAATCCTTACCCCAGATAGCCTTCCCCCTATAGACAGAAACTCCAATGGAAGAGACTAATGAGACTCTCTCATTCAGCTGCAGTGCTAGACCCAGATGAGGAGTGGGAAGCCATGCTGCCAGAGTTAAAGTCTACCCTGCAGCAGCTTCTAAAGCTTCCCCAGGAAGAAGAGGAAATTGCTGAGCACATTGCTAATACAGAGACCCCTGAAGAGGTGAAAGGACGCATCTATCAACTGCTTGCCAAAGCTAGTTACAAGTATGTGAAAAAATTGGATATTCTCCAATGATCTGTTTTAGTTTAGAGTTAACTTTCAAGAAACTTATGTGTTTCTTTAAAATGAATTTAGATATGCTGCCACCAGATGATGCTAGGTATTT
The DNA here is from genome assembly GCF_020740605.2 of Lemur catta. Classification (NCBI taxonomy): domain Eukaryota; kingdom Metazoa; phylum Chordata; class Mammalia; order Primates; family Lemuridae; genus Lemur; species Lemur catta. The sequence goes on along the minus strand of NC_059133.1, from coordinate 93,374,624 downwards.
TCATTGTAATAATGGTCTGACCAAAGGCATAGTCCACAATTAAGCATGCTTTTCTGCTTTTACAAATATTTAAAGAAACTACTGAAACAATGTAAACAGTATTATATTCTAATTAAACATAAGTCCTCCTTCATTTGAAGAAGAAAGCCTATAAATACAATTTTAGTTGTGTAATCCTAAGTTGCTTAATTGTCTCAGTCTCAGTTTCATTTTCTGTAAAATAAGAAATTGATTATTTCACCTGGTAGTCTTCTTGAAAAATAAAGGAAAAAAAAAAAAAAGAAAGAATAGATCATATGATCTCTGATGACTTTCTAATTCTAAATTTTGTGAGCTAATAAATAATATCAAACTTGCTTAACACTACCTTAATCTTCAATTCAGTATAAATCCTGATTGTAGAGAAAAGATTTCTTCTAGTATTTTTGTCACTCTAGAGCTTGAAAGCATCTTAGCAACAAAAACCCTCACAGCTGCCAACAGGTATTCTTAAACCTTAGCCACAAATTATTTATTTCTACCTAATTGGGCTGTTCAAAAAAGACTGAGTAGAGGGTGGTTCATTTGCCTATAACGCCCTTATTTCTCTAGTATCTTTTTACTTTGCTAAAGCATAGAGACCATAATTTTACAACTTCTTACGCTTCTTTCTCCAAGCATAATAGTATTTTCTCCTATCAATTAGAAGTTTTTTCCCTCATGTTAAACATATCACCTCCTCCTTCAGAAATCCTTAGGAATAGAAGCTAGGTTTTTGGGGGGTTTTTTTGGTTTTTTTGAGACAGAGTCTCGCTCTGTTACCCTGGGTGGAATGCAGTGGCATCATCATAGCTCACTGCAACCTCCAACTCCTGGGTTCAAGCGCATCCCCTTGCCTCAGCTTCCTGTGTAGCTGGGACTATAGGCACATGCCACCAAACCCAGCTAATTTTTTAATTTTTAGTGTGTGGGGGGGTGTCTCGCTCTTGCCCAGGCTGGTGCCAGGTTAAGTTCTTTTTTTTTTTTTTTTCCTAGTTACAGATTGACCCACAGGTTAAGTTCTTAATAACTTACAACCAGCAGCTTTTCCTCTGTGCTTTTTGTATAGTCTTCTTTAAGTTTGTATAACTTTTTATGGTTTTTCTCCACAATTTTTGGGGTAACTGACATTATCAGATTATCTTTTCCATTTTGCAGATAAGGAAACAGAAGTTAGGTTAGATGACTTGACTGTCAGACACAGCTAGTAAGTAGCAGATCTGAGCCTAAGTCTTCAGATTACAAATCCAGAGCTGTTTTGCTTCCAGCTACAAATTTAAACATATAATAGAACAAAACTTCTTCAAATGATTTTCTAAACAGTTTTTAAAAAACAAATCTACTTTTAGAAAATTAAGCAATACATTCACATGGTACAAAATTTAAAATTACAAAAAGGACATGCCATGAAAAGTCCCTTCCAAACTTATTTTCTAGCCACTTAGTTCCCTTTTCCACAGAGAAGCATTGTTAATAATTTATTAAACATCATTCTAAAGATAACATAAAGACATATAGTCTATCATATGTTTTTTTTCCCCCTTTGACATGAGTGTTAGAATTCTCTATTCATTGGTCTATCACCTTGATTTTTTTCACTTAACTATGTCTCTCAGTGATTTTGTTTGTTTATATACATAATTAGCTGCCCCATTTTTTTATGGCTACATAGAATCCCATTGTGTACATGTATCTTAATTTAGCCAATTATTGAAAGTTTATTGTTCCTAAACTTTTACTTAGCAAATTTTTTTTAGAGACAAAAATGTTGCCCAGGCTGGATTTGAACTCCTGGGCTTAAGAGATACTCCCACCAGAGTCTCCTGAGTAGCTGGGACTACAGGCGTGCACCACCACCCCTGGCTTTAGCAAAGTTTTTAAAAAGGTGTTTGGTGTAGGTTTGTGGTTTAAGAAATTTGAAAAGCTTCATTTGAGTTTTTTGAAGACTATAGTAAAGCCTTGAGGCTTCAGAAATAGGAAAAGTGTTTTGAGCCTCACCCCATATTAGATGCTGCTTAAGCATAATAAGTGTTCCTTTTATTTGGACCATAGGTCCAGGGACTTAATGGAATCATGAGGTAGGCTCCCTTTTAAACAGCTCCAGTGATGCTCCAGTGATGCTCTTCTGGTTGCTGAATTTGTTCTTTCAGGCAGGCCATCATTCTCACTCGAGAGGCCATAGGCAGATTCCAGGAGTCTGGACCCTTCATTCATATAGACCCAGAGGAGTCAGAGGAGACCATGTTCCTGAATCTCTTAGGAATCATCTTCAAAGGTAATTTCTTTCCCTTGTTCAGTCAAATAACAAAACATTTCAACTAGTATTTACTGAGCATTTACTTTACGCTAGACAGTGGCCTGGCTAACAGCTTGGTGCTGAAAGAGCAGTGCTTCTGCTCTGCAATAGAAACAGCCCATGGACCTAAGAATGATAATCACAGGGTAACTATCCAAACCACTGAGGTCTTTAGGAATCTTTTTTGATAAAGGAAGACTTTTTATTAATATTTTATTTATTTATTTTTTACAGAGACAGGGTCTCGCTCTATTGCCCAGGCTGGAGTGCAGTGGCACAATCATAGCTCACTGTAGTCTCCAGCTTATGGGCTTAAGCAATCCTCGTGCCTCGGCCCCCCAAGTAGCCGGGACTACAGGCACATGCTGCCACACCCAGCTAATTTTTCTATTTTTTGTTGAGACAGGTTCTCACTGTGTTGCCCAGGCTGTCTCAACCTCCTGGTTCAAGTGATCCTCCCACCTTGGACTCCCAAAGTGTTAGGATTACAGGCATGAGCCACAACATCCAATCTTTTTTTTTTTTTTGTTAAGATAGGGTCTCGCTCTCTTGCCCAGGCTGGAATACAATGGTACAATCATAGCTCACTGTGATCTTGAACTCCTAGGCTCAAACAATCCTCCCACCTCAGCCTCCCAAAGTACTGGGATTACAGGTGTAAGCCACCACACCCAGTTAAGAAATGAAGACATTTTAGAATAGGTTCTACTTTCACATCTTCACATTGCAGAAAGAAATATTCAGGGATCTTAACAGCTGTTGGATTCCCCCACATAATCCTTGTACAAAAACCAACCTGTGTCTCTAACTCCTAGGCCCAGCAGCTTCTACACAACAGAAGACCAGGTGTACAGGGAACATGGTCCCAGGACAGGTCTCAGGACAGACTGTCTGTAAAGACAAGCCCAAGGTGTCAGAGCCTGAAGAGTCCAGAGAAAGTGATGAACTGGTGAAGCAGGAGATGCTGGTGCAGTATCTGCAGGATGCCTACAGCTTCTCTCGGAAGATTACTGAGGCCATTGGCATCATCAGCAAGATGATGTATGAAAACACAACTTCAGGTATGCCAGAGGCCTTTTCTGTAAGGAACTGGGTCTTGGGCTTCCCCCCGCTCCTTTTTTCTTTTTCATTTAGGAGTCAGATCTAGGCGTGGTGATGCGCACCTGTAGTCCCAGGTACTTGGGAGGCTGAGGCAGGAGGATCGCTGAGCCCAGGAGTTTGAGGTTACAGTGAGCTATGATGATTCCATGGCACTCTAGCGGGGGTGACGGAATGAGACTCTATCTCAAAAAAAAAAAAAAAAGAGAGAGAGAGAGAGATGGGGTCTGTCACCCAGGCTGGAGTACAGTGGCAAATCATAGCTCACTGCAGCCTCAACTCCTAGGTTCAAATGATCCTCCTGCCTCAGCTTCCCAAGTAGCTAGGACTACAGGCATGTGCCAACACAACTGGCTAATTTTTCTTATTTTTTTGTAGAGATGGAGTCTTTCTATGTTGCCCAGGCTGGTCTTGAACTCCTGGCCTCAAGCAATCCAACCACCTCAGTCCCCTAAAGTGCTGGGATTACAGGCGTGAGCCACCACACCCAGCTGGTCTTGGGGTTCCTGTCCATATTTGTTGATATGTATCTGCTGCTTTAAAAGGCGGGGGTTCTTCATTTCCATTTCCTTCGTCTAGCCCTTTGTAGCTTAGCTATTTTAATGCATATAGTATTTCATGATAAGGCATTATGGGAGATGACATTTTCAGAGAAAATGAGGAAGGCCTCTACTTGCATGTTGCTATAATCAGAAAGGTTCTATCTTTAGGTATTGGGAGAATTTTGCCAGGTATATGGGTGACATTTGTATCTGTCCTCTCAGTGGTGCAGGAGGTGATTGAATTCTTTGTGATGGTGTTCCAATTTGGGGTACCCCAGGCCCTGTTTGGGGTGCGTCGTATGCTGCCTCTCATCTGGTCTAAGGAGCCTGGTGTCCGGGAAGCTGTGCTTAATGCCTACCGCCAACTGTACCTCAACCCCAAAGGGGACTCTGCCAGGTATTTTTTGCCTTTACTGACTTTTCTGAGATGGGCTTCTTATAGGACTTTCTAGGTCTCCGAAAGGAAGTGAGGTACATCTTTCCAGAGGAGTTACAAACTCATAGGCAGTAGGTCCATGATGGGGTTCAGGGTGGGGCTGAATTTCTAGTGAAGCTCATTCTAAGCAGTGATTTGACACCGCGGTGGGATACCTCTAATAACCTGTTTGCCAAGATCAGATTATCAGTCTTTTAATGACCCCTATTCCCACAGAGCCAAGGCCCAGGCTTTGATTCAGAATCTCTCTTTGCTGCTAGTGGATGCCTCAGTTGGGACGATTCAGTGTCTTGAGGAAATTGTAAGTCTTCTCACTTTCTCTTTGTTCATTCAACAAGTATTATTGAGTTACTACTATGTGTTGAGCAATTTTACTCAGCTCCATGCAGAAGTATATGGCTATTTGCTTTCATGTTGCCAACTTTAAAGGAACCAACAGTCTAGTTGGTAGCCAAAAAACACAAAACATTTTTATAACAATGTAGCAGATAGATAATTAAGTGCTAGAATAAGTGACATGGGTAATGATTGAAATAGGTATAATAATAACACACTTACATGGTATTTAATAGATGCCAGGCACTATTCTTAGCACTTAACTCATATTAACTTGTTTAATCCTCACAACTCTATGAGATAGTGTCTGTATTTTACAATGAGAAATCTAAGACACAGCTGAAGGAACTTGGCTAGTTACAGCTAGTTGGTGGCAAAATTTGAGATTTAAACTCAGGCAGTAAGAGTTCCAGAAAACATACTCTTAACTTCTATGCTTTACTGACGAGTACAGAGTAGAAAACAAAGCAGTTTAAGGTAGAATGGTCAAGAAAAGCTTCCTGAAGGTGGTAGGACTTACACTGGGTCTTAAAAGATGAGCAGGATTTAGAGAATTAGAGAAAGTAGCAAGAGCATTTCAGACAGAACCCCTAGAAGGAGCATAGCCCATGTTGTAAAATGAGGAAGATTGTGCTCTGGTTCAAAATTATCTGGAAAAGATAATAAAGTTGAGAATATAGGTTGGAACTAAATTGTGAAGGTCCTTGAATGACTTCAGGAGTCTAGGACTTTAACTGTTAGCAGAGACCCAGCATTTCAGTGAGGCAAGTCTGCTCTGAAGCATTTGTGTTGTGGGCACAAAGAGTGGAAGTGGTGCCAACCTCCAGCTGCCACTGGGAGGAGTGCTCCTGCTAGCCACCTTCTCTTCCTCGCTGGGGGGAAAAGAAGAGAGCCTGGTGGTAGCAACTAGCCCAAGATCTCCTAGGACAGCTATGGGCTGGAGCCCTATAGTAGGCAGGGGAGAGCGACTGCAAGACGAGCAACAGCAGCAGCAGCAGCAGCAGCAGCAGCAGCAGCGTGATGCACTGAGACAGATGTTGCGGGGCTGACCCGGCAGCAGCCCATAAGCTGGATGGCGAGGAGGCGAGGGCAGGACAGGAGGCTGGAGGAGAGTTTGTGGTGTGCCGTGATAAGGGGCTGGACTTGGGACTGGAGGCTATAGAATGGAAGACAGATTTTAAAGAAAAAATAGGTAGGACTAGGTGATTGATAAAAAATTAGGTGGCTGAAATTTTAAGCATTTGTAACTGAGTGCTGGAACCTCTGGCAAAATGAGAAGGCACGGAAGGATGACAGCTGCCATTTTAGACATGTTAAGTCTATGGTAACAGCAAGAAAACCTACTAGAAATCTCCAGAACTATGGATCCACATGGAACTCAAAAGCTTCCATGTCATCAGTTTCGATGTCACTTTAATAAGTGTAGTTTTGAAGGCATGAGAGTAGAAAAGTCAAGAATGGAGAGAGAAGTACCTGCCTAATCCGCTGCTTTACATTTTGAGCCTCCTCCTTCCTTTTTCTTTCTGAAGTATTGCCTTTGCTCACTTTGGGTTCTCAATATTGTCTTCAGAGATGTAAACCCGGGATTGGGGAATTGTGGGGTTTTTTTGTTTGTTTGTTTGTCTTTTGGCTTGATCCTTTTTTTCTCCACAGCTCTGTGAGTTTGTGCAGAAGGATGAATTGAAACCAGCAGTGACCCAACTGCTGTGGGAGCGGGCCACTGAGAAGGTCCCCTGCTCTCCTCTGGAGCGTTGTTCCTCTGTCATGCTTCTTGGCATGATGGCACGGTGAGGCGAGGTCAGACAGGCAGTAGGGTGGGAGAGGAAGGTTCAGAGAAAGTTCCTTTTCCTTCAGTAGTAGCAATGAAGCCCAGCTGAGCTCTGCTGTGACTTGACCACCTAAATGGAAAAGAAAATAGTAAGAGTGCCAGCCCCCCTGCCTAGTAAAAATGGTGGGATTCAGTAGAGGAAGAGGGACTCCGGACTGGCCCCGTGTCAGAGCCTCACCATAGTGTTCTAAGGCTCTGGACACCCTGTGTTGGGTGCTGGTACCTACCCCTATTGCATTATCCTCCACACGAGGTCCTGTCCATGCCTGCTCTTAACTCTGTGACTTCCTTCCCCTAGAGGAAAACCAGAAATTGTGGGAAGCAACTTAGACACACTGGTGAGCATAGGGCTGGATGAGAAGTTTCCACAGGACTATAGGCTGGCCCAACAGGTGTGCCATGCCATTGCCAACATCTCTGACAGGAGAAAGGTATGTAGGGCTGGTGTGCCCAAACTAAGGAGAGTGGAGATCCTCTTGTCCACCCTGTACAGACAGCCACATTTTCTCTTCTTCTCCACAGCCTTCTCTGGGCAAACGTCACCCTCCCTTCCGGCTGCCTCAGGAACACAGGTTATTTGAGCGGCTACGGGAGACAGTCACAAAAGGTGAGCTATCAAAAAGGGGGTTGGAGGCCAGGCGCAGTGGCTCATGCCTGTAATCCTAGCACTTTGGGAGGCCAAAGCGGGAGGATCACTTGAGGCCAGGAGTTCAAGACCAACCTGAGCAAGAACGAGACCCTGTCTTTACAAAAAATAGAAAAATTAGCCAGGTATTGTCTGCACACATGGAGTCCCAGCTACTCAAGAAGCTGAGACAGGAGTTGGAGGTTGCAGTGAGCCTTGGGCAGAATTGAGACCTTTGTCTGCAGTGAACTACTCCTCTGTTCTTTTATGCAGGCTTTGTCCACCCAGACCCACTCTGGATCCCATTCAAAGAAGTGGCAGTGACCCTCATTTACCAGCTGGCAGAGGGCCCCGAGGTGCTGTGTGCCCGGATACTGCATAGCTGTGCAAAGCAGGCTCTGGAGAAGCTGGAGGAGAAGAGCGCCTCCCAAGAGGACCCGAGTGAGTGGGCAGGGGTTTGATGGGCTCACTGGGGGGCAGCCAGCTTCTGCTGTTTTCCCCACAGGGCCAAAAGCTGCTGCCACCACCACTTTCTACAGCAGCCTGTCAGTGTACACTGTCTCGTTTTTGTCCAAGCTGAAGTTGGGCCACTTAGCATCGCCACCCCCCACCCCCATGTCTTACTTATTCACTAGTTTGAATAGCACGTGAGCAAGGGGAAGTGATTCAGGTTTGACAGGACTTGATTATCTCTCTTCTCCCTGCCTTCTCTCTCCCTGTCCTCCAGAGGAGACCCCCACTATGCTCCCCACTTTCCTGTTGATGAACCTGCTGTCCCTGGCTGGGGATGTGGCTCTGCAGCAGCTGGTACATTTGGAACAGGCAGTGAGTGGAGAGCTCTGTCGGCGCCGAGTTCTTCAGGAAGAACAGGAGCATAAGACCAAAGATCCAAAGGAGAAGGTAGATGGAGCCCCTGGGTGATCGGGATCTTGTCCTAAGCATTTCCTAGATGTATTTCATGACCTCAGCTCAGAACATTTCCTTCTGGGGATCTCTGCTTCTCTGCTATTAAACGAAGTGAGAATCTCTGCCTCTTAGTTGCTGCTACCCTGGGAAAGATTAATGCGAACACAGATGGACCAGTCTGTCCGTGATCACCCAGGAATGAGTTTTAGGTAAATACAGGGTATGGAGCTAGAGACTTCAACATAAAATGTAGGCTGTCTCTGAGGCAAAGTCCGTTGGAACATGAATGCGCACACCTCCTTTTCCCTCAGCCTTTGTTACTTGCCTGGCACCTGATGGGATCTTGTATTCTCTCCACTAGAGGCAGTGATGTCTTGCAGACAAATCAGACATAGAGCCTTGCAGCAGTGGGGTAAGGTCTGACCTTTTCTGTGACCTTCAACCACTGTCTGGCATGATCCATCTATTTACTATATACAGGAAATTGTGTCTTCTATGAGGAAGAGGTAGAAACATGCTTTGGCAACTTAAAAGCAATAGGGACGTAGTTCTTTTTCTGTTTAGTTTCGGAATCCTTTCTCTTTTTTTTCTTTCTTTTTTTTTTGAGGGTAACGGGTCCCAAGAGAGAGGGGCCCGGGCGAAGTTCTCAGGCCCCGGGGTAGAGGGGCCTGAGAAGTTGCTGAAATCCTTTTTCTTTACAGACACATTTAACAGTTCTGTTAATGGCTTTGTAGAATTTGCCTTTCCTCACATCACTCTTGCAAAATGAAGTATAGGCCGGAATAAAAAATGTTGTCTCTGCTCACCCATGATCCCTGGCTTCATTGCCTTTAGAATACAAGCTCTGAGACCACCATGGAGGAGGAACTGGGGCTGGTTGGAGCAACTGCTGATGACACAGAGGCAGAACTGATCCGTGGCATCTGTGAGATGGAACTGTTGGATGGTAAGAAAAATGGCTGCACTCAGCAGTTTCTCCCCAAGTGAGATAACCTATCCCAAACCTGAAGTTATTCTTCCAACAGGCAAACAGACACTTGCTGCCTTTGTTCCACTTTTGCTTAAAGTCTGTAACAACCCCGGCCTCTATAGCAACCCAGACCTGTCTGCAGCTGCTTCACTTGCCCTTGGCAAGTTCTGCATGATTAGGTAGGCCCTGGGGCTGGTCCCACCTTCTTAGGGAGGATGGGGTGATATGTTTCCCTGATGGCCCTCTCCTTGCCCCTAGTGCCACCTTCTGTGACTCCCAGCTTCGTCTTCTGTTCACCATGCTAGAAAAGTCTTCACTCCCCACTGTCCGGTCTAACCTCATGGTTGCCACTGGGGATCTGGCCATCCGCTTCCCAAACCTAGTGGACCCCTGGACACCTCATCTGTATGCTCGGTAAGATCCTCACAGTGCAGCAGCGGTCCCTGCGAGCTCTGGAGTCTGGTACATCAGTGTGAGAATCACTAAGACTCTGTTCCCCCAGTCCTCAGCGCTACCTTGAACATCTGCTTGAACTTGACCTGTATAGGCCCTCTAGCTCAGTATGACCCTGAAGGGAGTGAAGCTTCTGGCTGAAAGCTTTGCCTCTTTCCCCAGCGCCAGCTTTCAACTCTAGACAGCTTTCTCACGGCCTCTAGAATGGTGTATGTGGGGTAACAGATTCCTGCTGAGGCCTTTTCTGCCAGTGTTTGGCTATAGCCCAGAGGTTTTGGTCCCAGTGACTTCAGACTATATTCCTAGCCTCCGGGACCCAGCTCAGCAAGTGCGGAAAACAGCAGGGCTGGTGATGACCCACCTGATCCTCAAGGACATGGTGAAGGTGAAGGGGCAGGTGAGCGAGATGGCGGTGCTGCTCATCGACCCCGAGCCTCAGATTGCTGCCCTGGCCAAGAACTTCTTCAATGAGCTTTCCCACAAGGTGAGAGGCACAGAGGTGGAGAGGCAGCTGAGGGCGTGCTGCAGAGCAGTATGTAGGTCACCTGACCTCTCTCTCTGTCTTACAGGGCAACGCAATCTATAATCTCCTTCCAGATATCATCAGCCGCCTGTCAGACCCCGAGGCGGGAGTGGAGGAAGTGCCTTTCCACACCATCATGCGGTATGGTTTCCTGGGCCTTGGGGCACATTTTTCACATAGCACAGGCTCAGGAATCAGACAAGCCTGTATTTGAATTCCAGCCCTGCTGCTTTTATTGCCTCTCTTATAAAATGAGGCTAATAATGTGTGCCCCTTAGTTCTTGAGAATATTAAATAAGATAAGGTTTCTAACGTGGTGGTAGGCACGTAGTAGTGTTCACTAAATAGCAGCTGTTGTTATTAGTTTCTGTTCACGGTGAAAATTCCTGGGGAGAGGGGCTTTTCTCACGTATGGGAGAGGGCAACGGGGTGGTGAGGCAGGCAGGGGCCGTGGCAGAGAACTTCAGAGAATCTGGTGCTAGGAAACAGTCCAGGGTTGGTCTTAGTGGATGACAAAGTTGGCATATCTTCATCTCCCCTTCTTGCAGGCAGCTCCTCTCCTACATCACCAAGGACAAGCAGACAGAGAGCTTGGTGGAAAAGCTGTGTCAGCGGTTTCGCACAGCCCGGTACTCTGCCTTCCCTGAGAGCCTTTGTGCTGAGAGGGGCCCTGCAGGGGAAAGAGCCTGTCCCCCCGCCCCCCACATGTGATCCTTTACGTCCCGGATCTCGCTACTCCTCACAAAGCCTTTCCCATCTGCAGAACTGAGCGGCAGCTCCGGGACCTGGCCTACTGTGTGTCACAGCTGCCCCTTACAGAGCGAGGCCTCCGCAAAATGCTTGACAATTTTGACTGCTTTGGAGATAAACTGACAGATGAGTCCATCTTCAGTGCTTTTTTGTCGGCTGTAAGCAAACTACGGCGTGGGGCCAAGCCTGAGGGCAAGGTGAGCAGTCCAGGGACATTTGGGCACCTGCTGGGTTCCAGGGCGGGTTGCTACATCTGCTCTGCCTAATAAGCAGTATTCTAAGGCTCTTGTAGTCACGTTAGTGTCTTACCTTATCCCCAGCTTGATTGCAACCAACTTGCTAGAGTGACCCCAGACCAGATTTTCTGTCTCCAATTCTTGTTTCTTTTTTTTTCTATTTTAGAGCAGTTTCAGGTTCAAAGCAAAATTGAGCAGAAAGTACAGAGACTTCCCATGTACCCCCATGTCCCCCCACTTGCAGCCTTCCCCACCATCAACATGCTGCGCCATCGTGGCACATTTGTTACAGTCGCCGAAGCTACGCAGGCACATCATCTCCCTAAGTCCATAGTTTCCATCAGGGCTCGCTACATAATAACATGTACCTACCACTGCAGTATCATACAGAATGGTTTCATTGCCCTAAAAATCCCTATGCTCCACCTATTCATCCCTCCCTCCCCGCAACCCCAGGCAACCACTGATCTTTTTACTGTGTCCATAGCTTTGCCAGAATGTCATGTAGTTAGAATCTCGCGGCATGTAGCCTTTTCAGATTGGCTTCTGCCACTTAGTATTATGCACTTAAGTTTCCTCCATGTCTTTCATGGCCCTGTTTCTTTTTAATCATAGAAAAAGCTATGTTCCAGGCCTGCTCTTGATCTCCTTTGTTCCCTCCAGGCTATAATAGATGAGTTTGAGCAGAAGCTGCGGGCCTTTCACACCAGAGGGTTGGATGGAATAGAGGGGCTTGAGATTGGCCAAGGAGGTAGCCAGAGAGCCCCATCAGCCAGGAAACAATCCACTGGTATGTGAAGCAGCCTCGTGCAGGCCAGACCAGCCCCTCCTCTCAAGCAGTGGTTACCTTCTTTTTTTCAAAAATCATGTCTCCCTGCCTTTCTAGTCTCTAGGCACCAGCATGATTTTGTCACACCTGAGCCCTGCCGGGCTACCCGTCGGCATCCAAACACCCAGCAGCGAGTTTCCAAAAAGAAACCCAAAGTTGTCTTCTCAAGTGATGAGTCCAGTGAGGAAGGTATGATGCTCCTTCCTGGCCTTGGCCCAGAAGGCACATAGCTGGGGTGAGGAAGGCTGATTTTGATAGGGTCCTGCTGTGGGGGCCCCACTGCCCCATGGTGTCTTCCTGTGCAGATCGGGTTTTATTTCTACAGTGTGGTTGGGGTTGTCCCATTTGTTCTCTAACATTATTTTTCACCATCTTGGTGGCTCAGCTTTTTCTTACCTTCCAATTGTTTGAACAGAGCTTTCAGCAGAGATGACAGATGAGACACCCAAGAAAACAACCCCCATCCGCAGAGCATCCACTCGCAGGCGCAGATCCTAGCAGGTCTTCTTGCTTCTTCCCATCCCTCCTGGGCAGGGTATCTTGTTGTATGCCTTGAAGTCCAATTCCGTTCCCCTTGTAAAATATTTATTTGCCTGTCTCCTATGTATTTTTTTAATACATAAATGATCTTTAAAATGCAAGGCATTTCTCTTAAACTAGCATAACTGAACTTCATTCCGCTGCTTTCACTTTGGAATATATGTTTGCCAATCTCCTTGTTTTCTAATAATAAATGCTTTTATAGACTTTTAGACATTTTTCCTAAGCTTGTCTTTGTTTTACCTTTCACATTAGTCTAGACTCACACAGCAAACGGAGGATTATCAGTCCAGAGGGTGATTCCAGGAGCACAGATGAGCCCCCTGCTCCCCGCTGCCCCCACGTCCCCTGTCTGCACAGGTGACAAGATGCCTGGCTGGAGAATTGCAGTGTCTAGGCTCCATATCAGTGCTGCTTAGCTGGGGGCCGTTATGCCTGCCAGAGGACATCTGACAATGCCTAGAGACTTTTCTGTTGACACAGTCTGGTAGGTGAAGGGCTGCTACCAGCATCCAGTGGGCAAAGGCCAGGGATCCTACAGTGCACAGGACAGCTCCCCCAACAGAGTTCTTCTGCCCGAAATGTCAACAGAGCCTGCCCCAGACCCACAGTTGCGTTCCTGTGTGCCCTGCCCCACCCCCACTGGCATTCCCTAGTCCATTTCCAAAGACTGGCAACTGCCCTGGCTGGGTGGGAGGTCCGGTCCTGCTCCCCTCTGGCTCTGTAGGAGACGAGGTCTGTCTACCAGGCAGTCCTCACTGTGTTACAGGTCTGCAGGAGGTTGAGCCCCTCGCGGGCAGCCCGTGTGGCTGGTGGTCTGCCCGCTGAAGCCTGTGTACCCCTCAGCTCCCCAAGTCTTATCTGCTGAGTCACGGGGAGCAGGAGGCGGTGAGGCTGCCATCATGACCACACTGGTGTCTCTGCTGTCATGACAACAGCACACTGCGTCAGTAGTGCTCCCTGGCACTGAGCTCCCTCTTTTGTTTGGGGGGATGGGCAGAGGACACTAATGAAAAATGACAAGTATGAGGCAATGAGGAAGATGGTACCTCAGAGTCACACTTTGGATAGTGCAGGAGCATGGAGGGCTCTTAAGGGCCTCTGCTGTGAAAGGTTAAGGTCCATTTTGGTTTGGTTGCGCTTTTGCAGGAGTAGGTAAGTGTCTCCTCAGAGGTGGGGGCCTCCACTCCCCTAGGCTCCACCGCAGCACTTCCCACCCCTCTCACCAGGGAGCCCTCTTGCCCTGCTCTTGGTGCCCCTGAAAAGCCTGGGCACCAACCATGCCAATGGCTGCCAGATGTGGACACAGCCTTGGCTCTGGGGCCCCAAGGAGGGAGGGCAATCCCAGAAAGACTGGAGGGGGGCTGGAGTCAGGATGCAGGACAGTGTGCTCAGTGCCTTTTAAGCAAAGATTAACACCAAGCAGGCTAAACTTAGCCCCAGGCTTTTAGCTAGAAGGGCAGGGGGCTGGTGTCAGGTTATGCTGGGCCAGCATAGAGGCCCCAGGATCCCCCTCCCCTGCACCTGCTGATAGGCAAAGGCCACCCCGCCCCGCCCCCTTCAAAGCCCTCATTCCTGTCAAGTGCTGGGCACCCAGCCCTTCCTCTATCCTGAGCTCACAAGCCAAACCTGGCCCAGCGCGGGCTCTACTCCCCTAGGAGGGGATGAATCCCTTCCTCTACCTCCCAAGTGTGGGAAGGGGCGGGGTCGTGTGCCCACCGTGTGCCCAAGACCTCTTCTCTCCCTTTTTTCCCCTTCTGGACTCACCCTGCCCTCAACATCCCCTGGGCACTGCCAGTGAAGGGGAGTCCCTGGCTCCCGGGCTTGCCTGCTCATCTCAGGATGGGGAGGGACTTCCGCCCTGGGCTGCGGGGGATGAAAGGGACACCGTCTCCTACCTCAGGTTCCCAGGAACGATTGTGGGAGGCCTCTGGGCCCCCACCGGCCCAGCCCCCAACAGCAATCCGGTCATTTCCCTGGGGCTTCAGCCCAGGGGAGAGAAACGGCCTGGTTTGTTTGCCCCAAATGACCCGATGCCCGGGCTGCAGGACATCGTGACCTTCCGTGCAGAAACCTCCCCCTCAAGCCTCCTCCCAAGTCTCCTTCCTCTCCAGGCCCCCACTGCCCAGTGCCCGGACCAGGCCCCAGTCCCAGAGAGGCTGGGAGCCAGGAGAGGGGGAGGCAGAAGGGGGGCTGGGAACGGCCCCTCCTGGGCCTCTGCCTCCGCTTTTCCTCTGTCACTACCGAAGAGCCTCGTGGAGAAGTTCCTCAACTTTCCCGCCTCTCAGCCTCTGAAAGAAAAGGCGCGGGGGGCTGGCCTCGTGCAGCCGCGAGCCGTCCTGAATGGGCTCCGGCTGCGATTCCCCATCCCACCAGCTCCCAAAGTCCTGTTTCATCCGTGCAGCAAATTTAACGTCCCTGGCTCCCGAATGTCCTAAGTTCTCACCAGGGCCTCCTGTCTGGGAGTCCTGGAGTCCCAGGTCTCCTTTGTGCCCACAGTCCCGTCCTGGGAACCATCCCCGATCACCTTCCCACCGGACCAATCTCTGTCCCCTCCCCTCTCCGTCCCAAGCCCACGCGCTTGGTACGTGCACTGTTGAACCAAGCGAGTGCGCAAAAAAAAAAAAAAAAAAGCGGGGCCCGACTACTCGCGGGTTTACGGGTGCACGTAGCTCAGGCCTCGCGTCCTTGGGCTGGGATAGGGTGAGCCACGCGGGAGGCGGAGCCCCGCGTCCCCGGCCCCCGCCGCCCCCCGTTCCTATAAATGGAGGCGGCAGCTTCCCCCGGCGCTCTCTGGTCCTCCCGTTCGACAGACAGCCCCATCTTCTCGCGCAGCGCCAGGTGCGGACGGGCGACGAGCAGGCGCGGGGTCGCGCGCGGCCCGCGGGGCGAGGGGCGTGCGCGGCGGCAGCGTGTGGCCGCGCTGCTCGGGGCCGGGTGCGGGCCGGCCGGCCGGGCCCCGCGTCGCAGGGGCGGGAGGAGGACGTGAGGCGGCGCGGGGCCGGCATGGAGGCCTGGGGGAGGGGAGGGGAGGTGTGGGCGTGGGCGCCGCCCGGCTCCCGTCGCTGAGCCCCGCGGCGGATGGGGAGGCCGCTGCGTTGCTGACTGTCCTCTTCCCGCAGCACCGTCTCCGAGACACCATGGTGAAAGTAAAGGCCGGAATCAACGGGTGAGTTTGGGGGTGCCAGGGTGGGGCCCTGGGCTGCGGCCGCTCCGCATTGCGTCTGCAGGCCTAGCCGGGTGGGGAGGTAGGGGGTGGGGGTCTACCCCCAGCCAAGGAGAACTCAAGGTCAGCGCCCAGACCTGGTGGCTGTGTCTCGCCTCGGAAGGCCTCCTGTGCCCAACCCCCCCAGCTGCTGCGCCTTAAGTAGCTCCGCCCATGCGGCACCCGCGGCAGAGAAACGACGCAGCCGCCATTCTCGCTTGGCGTCCATCCCCATGCCCCAGCGGGGGCTCCTTTCTTCCCTTTGGCGCTCTCCGGGGTCACGTGCCAGGAGAGGCGCCCCTCCCCCACAGCCCCTGCCCGCGGGATGCAGTGCGCAGCCTGCGGCACCGGCCCGGGCGGGCTGCGGTGGCGTGGCCGCCATGTTGCAACCGGGAAGGAAATGAATGAAGCCCGTTAGGAAATCTTCCCGAGCTTTGCAGTCTTCCTCCTGCCTCAGTAGGGCGGGGTTTCCTTTATCCCGTAAACCAGGTGATGCAAGGCTTTCCCGGTTCTTGCAGCGGGGCCCTCGGAACCCGGCCCTCGAGCCACGAGCCTGGTTTCCCTTCATCTAGGGCGATGCATCCTAGATAATGCTCTGACGGGTCCAACAAGTGGGTTTATGGAGAGGTCCTCTTGTGCCCCTCCCTCCCAGAGTGTGGTAGCTGCGGCTTCGTGCCAAGCCAGGGGAGCTGAGTCACGGGCAGTTAGAAAATTTCCACCACAAAATGGCCCCTGTGGCGGCAGCCCCTCCTGCACCGCCACACCTCGTGGCTCCTGCCCACGCACGCCTAGGCCTGACCTGACCCTCAAGGCCAGGCGTAAAGGTCACAGGGAGGATTGGGTGTCTGTGAGCCTCGGGTAGCCCGCCCTGCTCCCAGGTTAAATATAGCCGCTGACCTTTCTGTGCTGGGGCCTGGGCCGCGGGTCCCACCCCTCCCCCACCTACCCCCTGCTGCGACCCTCCAGGTTTCTGGAAAAGAGCTGGGAAGGACAGGAAGCGCAGCAAATCAGAGCCCCTGGGACGAGGGGGTGGAAAACAGACTGCTTTCTCCGTCCTTGTGCCTGTTGCAGAAGAAGCTAGAAGAGGGCTAGGCTTGCCCTGTGGGGTTCATTTCTGACCTTTACTCCTGCCTTTTGAGCTTAGTGATGCTGAGTGTACAAGTTTTTGTCCCTAGAGGGTGTAGCTTGAAGCTGGGCCAAAGCAGCAGTAATCGTTCCCAGGGCAGAGATAGTGGAATGACAAATGCCATGTGCCAAGGTTGAGCCCAGACTGGGTGGCAGCACCCCACTCGGCCACTTCTTGAAGAACTTCATGATGGAGTGTTGGGCAGGACAGGAGCCTTCACGTACGGCTGTACGGAGCCTGGCAGGGTTGCACGGGGAGGATAAAACTAGACCTCTCGGGACTTCCTGGGGCGGGAAATGCTGTTCCCTCCCCCTTAGGAGGAGCGGACACGGCTGTGCCCGTGCCGGGGGCAACCCTCCCCTCCTTGCCTCACGCCTTCTTGCCTCTTGTCCATCAGCTTTGGCCGTATTGGGCGCCTGGTCACCAGGGCTGCTTTTAACTCTGGCAAAGTGGATATTGTCGCCATCAATGACCCCTTCATTGACCTCAACTACATGGTGAGTGCTGGCCCGCAGCTGGTGTGAGGAGCTGGCTGGCTGAGGGCAGCCCCTGATGCTTCTGCTTGTCCCCCAGGTCTACATGTTCCAGTACGACTCCACCCACGGCAAGTTCCACGGCACGGTCAAGGCAGAGAACGGGAAGCTTGTCATCAATGGCCATCCCATAACCATCTTCCAGGAGTAAGTGTGGGAGGTGGAACAGAAGAAATGTGCTTCGGAGAGGCACCGCCTTGGATGTGCAGGTATCTCATGTCCCTCGACTTGGTCCTCTTTCCCCCCACAGGCGAGATCCCACCAAAATCAAATGGGGTGAAGCGGGTGCTGATTACGTTGTGGAGTCCACTGGCGTCTTCACCACCCTGGAGAAGGCCGGGGTGAGTGCCGGGGGCTGGGAGGGGGGAGCTGACTCAGCCCCACCAGGGCAGAACCTGGGTTTGTAACAAACTGCTCCTCGGCAGGCTCACCTAGATGGGGGTGCCAAACGGGTCATCATCTCTGCCCCCTCTGCTGACGCCCCCATGTTTGTGATGGGCGTGAACCACGACAAGTACCAAAACAACCTCACCATCGTCAGGTAAGGAGGGCGAGGGCAGTGGAGAAGGGGCCGGGCGGGACCCCCGTTACGTGGGGGGCGGGAAGGCAAGCTTTCCGCTGACTGCTCGTCCGTCCATCTTTCCAGCAATGCCTCCTGCACCACCAACTGCTTAGCCCCCCTGGCCAAGGTCATCCATGACAACTTTGGCATCGTGGAGGGACTTATGGTATGAGAGCAGTGGGGTTCATTCATATCTCACCTGGCACTGGGTCCTCCTCTCATCTTAGAACCTGGCGCTGGGGTTAGGGGCGGAGGGCTTGGCCCAGGTCTGTCCTGTGATTCCTGCCAAGCTGGGGCGCCTCTGCAGGGCCTCACCCTCTCCCTCCACATTACCAGACCACAGTCCATGCCGTCACCGCCACCCAGAAGACCGTGGATGGCCCCTCTGGCAAGATGTGGCGTGATGGCCGTGGGGCTCTCCAGAACATCATCCCTGCGTCGACTGGCGCGGCCAAGGCCGTGGGCAAAGTCATCCCCGAGCTGAACGGGTGAGGTGTTGCTGTCCCTGGGAGAAGCGGGTGGCAGGCAGAGGGCTGGGAGAGCTGACACTGACCCTGCCTCCCTGCCCACAGGAAGCTCACTGGCATGGCCTTCCGTGTCCCCACCGCCAACGTGTCGGTGGTGGACCTGACCTGCCGCCTGGAGAAGCCGGTACGTGCGGGTTGCAGAGGCTTGGTGGGCTGGGCTGGGGGTTTGTCTCTGTGTTGAAGTGGGACTTGAATACCCACCTTGTTTTTACTGTGTTAGGCCAAGTATGACGACATCAAGAAGGTGGTGAAGCAGGCGGCGGATGGCCCCCTCAAGGGCATCCTGGGCTACACAGAGCACCAGGTACTGGGCAGGGAGCCAGTGTCCCCGCTGCCCCTCCGAGCAGCACTGGGCCCGTGTGCTTATCCCTCCCCCTTTCCCAGGTTGTCTCCTCTGACTTCAACAGTGACACCCACTCTTCCACCTTCGATGCTGGGGCTGGCATCGCCCTCAACGACCACTTTGTAAAGCTCATTGCCTGGTATGTGGCTGGGGTGGGGACAAGGCTCAAGAAAGTGGTTTGGGGTCTGGCGCCCTCTGGTGGCTGGCTCAGAAAAATAACCCTTAATGACTCGATCATGTTTTAGGTATGACAATGAATTTGGCTACAGCAACAGGGTGGTGGACCTCATGGCCCACATGGCCACCAAGGAGTAAGAGCCCTGGACCACCAGCCCCAGCCAGAGCACAGAGAGAGGCCTCAGCTGCTGGGGTGTCCCTGCCTACTCAGTCCCCACCTCACTGAGAATCTCTCCTCCCCAAGACATAGCTTCCATGCCAGAGCCCCTGAAGAACGGGAGGGGCCTAGGGAGCCCCACCTTGTCATGTACCATCAATAAAGTTCCCTGTACTCAGCCAGCTCTTGTTTTATCTTATCCTGGGGTCTAGGTTAACGGGGAGGGGTGCTGGGTGGGGGCCGAGGGGAAGCACCTCTTGCTGAAGATGCCAGGGAGGGTCCTGGCACGCCCCAGCCAACTTTAGGGCTGGGCACCCAGACAGCCTTATGGAGGTGTGTGCGCCCTTGGCCTCTCCTGTCCGAGGGCCTCTGGGTGCTACAGCCCCAGATCACAGGAAGGGCCTCTGCCTGGCCACCTGCAGGGAGGGCACCTGGCATGGGAAGTCGGGGCTTTGGAGGTGGGCTCTCTGACCTCGACCAGTTAGCAGGGTGCAGTGAGGTACTGGGCAAGTTCTCTACCCCTCTGAGCCCTGGTGCTTTATCTGCAAGATGAGGATGTCATGGTACCCGGCTCCTAAGGTCTGCAGCAGGATTAAATCAGGTAAACTACATAAGCACCTAGAGCCATGCCCAAGATGCTGAGCGCTACATAATTTTTAAAATCAGCAAAATAAGGTTAAGGCCCACCTCATAGTTTTGGAGAAGATGAACTGAGATGTGTGAAGTGTCAGGATGACATTTCCAGCATCCGTAGGGGAGGCGTGTGGGCTCTGCCACTTAAAGGCTCTGGCTGGGGGCAAGCTACTCGACCCGTGCTCAGCACACGCACACGTGTAAAGTGGAGACGATGAGAACCATGGTACAAACCTCGGGTAAAACCAGTCACCATCAGAAGTGCTTGAAACAGTGACACAAAAGTGCTCAGTAAATACTCAGTTCTTTGTTATTAAAGAGTCCATTCCAAGGTCAGCTCAGCACAGCCTCCTATACTGAGGTGTCCTGACCCACGTCTCCCCAGTGTCTCCAGGCTTTGCCAAGTCAGGGACGACTTGGTAGCCTGCTGGGTCTTGGCGCGCGGCAGACCCGGCAGAGGCACATCTTCCACTGACACCCAAGAAACCGAGGCCCCGAGCGCACACGCACACAGCCTGTGCACACAGGGTGCTTCACGTTCTGTCACTCAGCAGTGCCTGGGAAACGAGCTTCCACCTCCCTGCAGGGTGCTGCGCCCAGACCCAGGCGTTAAGGCCTCTTTAAAGCATGGCACCCCCGCGGGGGAGGGCCACAGCCACACACAGCGCAGGCGGCAGGCGGACAGCCCTGGGCACGTGGGGCAGTGGGGCGCCCTCTAACAGCGGGGGCCTCTCCCCCTGCGCGTGTTGTGTCAGCCACTGCGGAAGCTCCGGCTGAATTCACGTCATCCCAATGCCTCGGCCGGTGGGCACCAGTGCAGAATCCAGGACGGTGCGCTGGCTCTGGACCACAGGGACGGAGGGAAGGTCCCACATTCACATTCCTGACACGTGGAGGTGAGGGGCTGCGATCGCTCTGGCAGCAGTTAAACACGGGGAAGTAGCGGGCACCCACGTGCAAAGGCAGGAAAGCCCCGACTGCGGTGGGAGTTGCCCAGGAAGGGCAGGGCCAGCCTAGCTCCAGACACCCCAGAACCCTGGAGAGGCCAAGCCCGAGGAGGGAAGCCCAAGGCAGGGACGCCCCCAGTCCCCAGGGGCCAGGCTTGGTGCGGTGGTGCAGGGATACCCTCCGTGAGCCCCTTGCCCTCTGCCTTGGTGCGTTGCCAGCAGCAAGGGGCCTGGGGGAGCGAGGTGAGGCGGGTCCCTATCTCATGGAGCTATCAGATGAGACATCACGATCGGAGTCCTCAGTTTCGCTTGGCGGCGGCGGCGGGTCGCTAAACGGGACCGCAGTGAAAGCAGGAGACTTTCTAGAAAAAAACACCAGTTGTCACCTTGGGGCAGGCAGAACCCTGATGAGGCTGGCATCCCTCTTCCTGTGGCCTTATCCTCTGGCAGGCAGGCGAACACCTCAGGCAAGGACGGGGGGCCCATGAGGGAGGGTGGATGCAGGGAGAGGAGAGAGGGGTAGGGAAGAGAATTCTCTCGCACCCCACCCTGATGGGGAAATGGTCCCTGGCTCTGTCTTAGACACTCTGAGAGGCTCAGAGGTCAGAAATATCCGAAGTCACAGCACGAGATGCTGCCTGACCCTGACTATACTGCCCCTAGGGCCCTGACTTTATGTCTATCTGTAGTATTACTGTGATTTTTAAAAATTTACTTTTTTGCTGATGTGTAACTTACACAAGGTCAAATGTACAAATCAGGCCCCGACTTTAAATAAAAATCTGCCCCCATAGTCCTTCTGTTCCTTGCTAGTTTTTAAACTGCCTCTAACCAGGGGAACCACCAGAGCCGGTGGCACTGGGAGGTTTCAGCCCTCCGGCCACGGATGGACAAAAGTGTCACCCAACTGCCAAGGAAGAGAAAACTGTCAATCTAGGCCAGCCATACCAGGTGACTCCCAAAGGGCAGCCCCACCTCAAGATGTGACCGAGTCACCGTCGGAGGGTCTGCAGGGCTTGCCAGCTGTGGGTTGTGTTCCACCCTCCCTCCCTGCGCCACGCCAGGGGAGGCCCCTACCGGTCCCCAGACTGGGTGATGAGCCGGCGGCAGGTCTCCATCTGCACATCCAGGCCGCGCTTCATGCTGCACATCTCCATGTACTCGTGCAGGTGCCGGTTCATGTCATTCTTGGCTGTGGCCAGCTCCAGCTGTGGCAGGGCAGGCAGGGCCACTGGGGTTAGCAGGTGGAAGGCAGGAGGGGCCACAGCGCCTCTGCTTCCCCCGCCCCGCCAGGAGGCTGACACACCAAGAGCACCAGCTGGGCCGGGGCCCAGGCAGCCATGGTTGAAGGCTCCAATTTAAAAATAAACCAGATCGAGGCAGAAGACACTGAATATACTATCATTTCCTCCGGCTTTCCTGAAAATCTTTTGCTTTCGAAGGATACAAAGGTATCTGCCACAGGCAGCATTCTTTTAGGAGACTGATAAGAGCAACGAGGAAGGAACGTACACGTGGGCAGGATGGCGCAGATCACGGGATCACCGGCCCCCGCGCCCGGCTCGCCCCACATTCCCTGTGCAACCTGGTCCCAGCTGCCTCCCTGTGCACCGTGAGCCCTCTGAGGGTTGGCCCTGGGTCGCATTCATCCCTGCGGGCCCAGCCCCTCAAGGGGAATTAACTCACTCTGTGAAGCAGCTACAGGACTCACACAGGCAAGACGAAACCTGGCTCACTGCCGAGAGGGGCTCATTTCTCTTACTATTCTCTTATTACTTTATTTTCTCACAAGCCATTCCCAGATACTACAAGAAAGACTGCCACATTGAATGTCCTACTGATTATAAGATGTGTCCCAGCTTCAGAAATATTATTGTACGTGGAGCCGCAGGACTCAGGCAGGCAGTCTCCCTCCCAGCACCCATCCTGCGGCCCAGGCTGAGGCAGCACAAGATCTGGGCCAGGGACAGTCCGCTGCCTCTTTGTTTTGGGTTCCAGTGCAGTGGCCAGGAGAGGCAGAACCAAACTGCGTGGAGTGAGCTGCGTGGCTGCCGGAGCGCAGAGAGAGGAAGGGAAACGCCCATGACTAATCTGACTTGGACAGAGAGGACGGGAACTTGGAGAAGAAGGAAACAAGTCACAGGGCCAGACAAAAGAGATGGTTGGGACAGTGACATTCGGGGTGAGAGGGTGGCTGGGTGAACCCTAGTGGGTATGGCAGGCTTGGTTCCACAGCTGGGGTCCCGCTGGGATCCCACAGCAGCAAGAGGAGCAGGATATGCTGGCTGTTCAGTCTAGGGAGAAAATATGATACCACCAGCTCTTGTATAGATAGGCTGCCACCTATACGTCAATTTCTCCACCTGGGGGTGGGGAGCTGGTACGGAGGGCTTGGGTCTGGAACCCATCGCTCAGGCAGACAGAGAAGAAGGAAATGAACCAAATAGGTTGTATCAAAATACTAGGGTAGTACTGCCACCAGTAGTCTCTGCATATTTCCACGTCCTCAATTCATGCCCTTAAAGCAGGAGTGAGATAAGGAGATATATCCTCAATGCCAACTTGAAAACCTCCAGCTCCAGCCTGAGCAGAGGTGGGTGAGGCGGGGAAGATGGAGTTGAGGTGGGATAGGCAGGAAGAACTCCCCCCCTACCATTCTGGGCCTGGTCCCTGCCTCTGTCTCAGTGACCCTGAAAGATCAAGGTCACAAAGATACAGGTCCCTGGATCTCCAGACGGATCCCTGGGAGCACCACTGCGAGCGAAGTCAGCAGGTCACCCCCCTGCCATCCCCCACAGTTGGTCTACTGGGACAGGAGAGGAGTCGGATGACTCGAAAACAGCTGAAAAGGCACGCTTCCATTGAGGATGTTCTTTTCTTTCTTAGCAGGTCATGTTTTTACACCAGGCACTCTGCTCCAGGGCAAGGGCCAGGTACAGACAGCAGCCCCAGATCCCTGCTCTGGGGCCCCTACTTGGTTGAAGGTACAGCAGAAATACCAACCTCAAATCTACCATCCAAAAGAGGTGGGCAAGGACCAAGAAAAAAGGAGGGGGGGGGGAGTGAGGCAGTGCAAACAGAATGGAGAGCAGTTCTCCCTGGCCACGTCTTTAGCCTGTAGCATAAATCTGACCATGTCTGTAAAACTTAGCATTAGTCTGCCTGGCAAAAAAAAATTCTGCTTAGAGGAGCAGGACTATTTGACGTGTGTTAGGAAAATGAGTATGTAGGAAAATAATCTTTCAACGTCCTTCTCAAAATGTAGCTACTGTGAGTGCAATCAGAGCATAGTAGCCCCTCTTACAATGATTTCACTTTCAGCAATTTCAGTTACCTGTAGAAACTGTGGTCTAAAGATATTAAATGATAAATTCCACAAAGAAATAATTCATAAGTTTTAAACTTCATGCTGTTCTGCATAGCATGATGAAATCTTGTGCCATCTGCTTCCATCCCACCTGGGACGTGAATCCTCCCTGTGTCCAGTGGGTCCATGCTGGCTACTCTGCCCACTGTCTACTCTCGTGGTCACTTTAGTAGCCAACTCAGTTAGCAGGTCCGCTGTCGTGGTACCTTGCCAGTTTATTTCATAGTGGCCCCAGAGCACAACAGTGATGCTGGCAATTCGGACATGCCAAAGAGAAGCCGGCAAGAGTTTCCTTTAAGTGAAAAGGTGAAATTTCTCAACTTAATAAGAAAAAAAATCCTATGCTGAGGTTGCTAAGATCTACGGTAAGAAGAAACCTCCTTCCATGAAATTGTGAAGAAAGAAAAAAGAGATCCGTGCTAGTTTTGCTATCATACCTCAAACTGTAAAAGTGACAGCCACAGTGTGTGACAGTGCTTAGGTACGATGGAGAAGGCATCATATTTGTGGGTGGAAGACATGAGCAAAACTGTTTTCTGACTGATGGCCTTGGGCTCAGTACTCCCCAAGATTTCAGGCATCCACAGGGGTCCTGGGACATAGTCCCCTCAGGTAAGGGGGAACTGCCGCATGAAAATGCCACATGGGCTTGAAGAGAGGCTGAGAGTCAAAGAGTCTTCCCGCGACATGCCCAGGCCAGAACGTCAGCAAAGGACCATCTCACACATAGCAATCACATCC
Source organism: Lemur catta (assembly GCF_020740605.2). Classification (NCBI taxonomy): domain Eukaryota; kingdom Metazoa; phylum Chordata; class Mammalia; order Primates; family Lemuridae; genus Lemur; species Lemur catta. The sequence goes on along the minus strand of NC_059133.1, from coordinate 93,349,920 downwards.
AACCCTCCCTCCACAGCAGCCTCCACTCTGTGGTTCCACAAATCCTTCCTGCAGCCTCTAAAGGCCTAGAGTTTAAGTTAAAGCATCAGCTCCACTTGCCATTTCTCTAGAAGGTTCCTCAAGGCCTGCGAATAAGCATGGAGATTTCTCCATTACCTCAAAGGCTGAGTTGAAGAAGCAGGAAAGTTCACGTTCATCTCTGAGTGCTACGGCACTGAGAGTATTAGTAACAATAAGACAAGGACCATTATGGTATACTTATCATGAGCCAGACACTGCACTAAGCTCTGTATGTGCATTATTTCACTTGATCTTTTTGTTTGTTTGTTTTCTTCTTTTAAGAGACAGGGTCTTGCCCTGTCACCCAAGCTAGATCATAGGCATGATCATAGCTCACTGCAGCCTTCAACTTCTGGATTCAAGTGATCCTCCTGCCTCAGCCTCCCGAGTAGCTGGGACTGCCAGGTGTGCGCTACCACACCTGGATAATTTTTCTTTTAATAGAGATGGGGTCTTGCTATGTTGCCCAGGCTAGACTCTAACTCCTGGCCTCAACCAATCCTCCTACCTTGGCCTCCCAAAGTGCTGGGATTATAGGCGGGAGCCACCGTGCCTGGCCCATTTGATCTTCTAAACAACCCTAAACGGGAGGTATTATTAAATTCCTCATTTCACAGATAAAGAAACAGGCTCAGAAGAAAACAAGTAACTTGTTGCAAGTCAAGAGTGGTTGTAAATGAGAGCTGAGATTTGAACCCATGTCTATCTGCTTCCAGAGTCTGAGGCCATAAGGGCCCACCAGAGGTAGGTACTACTGCCAAGAGATCACTCCTCCCTACAAAAGAAAGGGACAAGCCCTGGTCTCAAGGGTTCCCCAGCGATGAGACTGCTGCACCTGCAGCTCCACTCATGACCCACCAGGGAACTGTGCCTCCTGGCTTCCACTCATGCCCTTACCTCTATCTGGTCGATGGTTTCCTGATATTCTTTCTCCCGGGTTTTGAACAGGGACTCAGTATCCTTAATTACCTTCTCCAAGCTGTCTTCCTGCTGCTGGAGTAGACAGGGGAGCAGGGGGGAGGCCAACCAGGGAGGGATGGGATGGGTGCATCCCACAGGGCCAAGGCAGAGGAGAGAAAGACAAAGTTGGTTAAAGGGAACCGGAGAAAGGACAGCAGAAGGACGAAGGCCGAGGGCAGAAGCAGGGAAAGCATGACGGCCACATGGGGGGAACAGAGCGAGGAGTGGGGAGACAGGGCATCAGGCCGGAGAGGCGGAGCTGGAGGCCCCTGAGGCGGGAGGGAAGGTTACCTCTCCCTGGGCCTCTGCAGCTGCCATGGCATAGCCTGAGAAATCCTCCCAAAGCAGCAGGGTCTCCTCAGTCTCCTCCCAAGTCAGGCTGTCACAGTCGTCCTCAAAATCATACTCCCTCCTAGAGACAGGGAACCCGTGTGTCAAGGAGGGGGGGGCTGCCTCCTGGTGGAGGGGCTGCGGGGGGCTCCGGCCTCTCGTGGGGAAGGGCGCCGAGGGGCTGCTGCGCGGGCAGCCGCGGACTCACAGCTGGCTGAGCATGCGCTGCATCTCCTCGTTGATGCTGAGGGCTGTGCTCTCCTCCTCATCCCCATCGGGCTGGCGGGGCCCGTCACTCTCCGACAGGGAGGTGTCCTCCTCCACGGCAGCCTTGCGCTCCCGCTTCCGCCCCCCCATGGATGGGACCTTAATGGGAGACAAGTGCAGAGACTACAGAGACGAGGCCGGGTGCGTGAGGAGAAGGGCGGGGCCGGGCCGGGCAGACACGGGGAGGGGAGAAGCACGAACCAGAGGGAAGGGTGGGGCGGACAGAGAGAAAAGTCACAGTTACAATGACAGGAACAGAAACATGCAGAGTCACCAAGGGACAGACACACGGACACACACAGAGGGGCCAGGGCTGCAGGCTGAGAAGGCAGAAAAGGAAGAAATAGAGAAAAGAGAGCAGTAAGACAAGGGAGGAATGGCTTGTCAGGGCCTCAGTCAGATGTGCATAGGGGCTAGAGAGGAATTTCTTTTGTAAAGAAAGTCTTTCTGATAAAACGACTCAACTGAAAAAGGAAGTTTTAGGCTGCAACGAGGATGAGAACACAGTGTTTATAAAGGAGAACTTGAATCACAACCAGATCTGGAAAGCCAGGGAGAGAAGGGAGAGAGCGAAATGAAATAAAGAGAATAAGAGAAAGAAAAGGAGGGAAGAGCGAGGAAGAAAGAAAGGGGAGAAGAAATCTGTGCTGAAGAGCCCGCAGGTCAAAACTGACAGCCAGAGGGCCCAGGTGGTTTAGAAACTGGGACTGGGACATTAATAAGCTTGCATGAGATCACACTAACCAGCTTCTTCTGTGGAGAAAGCAAGAGAGAAGATGAGAGCAAGAGAGAGGAGAGGAAGCAGGCAGAGGAGAGAGAGGGAGGGAGAGATGGCGTTAGAGACAGCTTCCAAAACTTCTCTCCTGAGGCTGCTCCTGGCCCCCCAGCCTAGTCCCACCGAGGGCCCCAGGAGCCAGGATAAGGAAGGACCCCAATCTAGGGGCAAGGCCTGTGCTCTAGGCCAGCCAAGATGGAAGCTTCTTCACCTGCTCCCTCCCCCGCTGCTGGAAGCTGAGGGCAGCCCCGTCCTCACCTGGAACATCTGGATCATGTCCTCACAGTTGCGCTGCTGGGCCACGTCGCACAGTTTAGCAGTGATGTCGATGCGGCGACAGATGTCCATATCTACCTTCATGGCCTTTTCCTGGATCTTGGTGTCCAACTCTGACAGGTTCTGTCCAAGGAACACAGGGAACAGTGAGGAGGTGCCCAGTACTCCAGACGAGGACGAATGAGGCCTGGCACGATCTGCAGATTTCCTGTCACATCATGGGCACCTCCTCCGTGAAGCCTCTGACACCTTAAGCAGAATGCAGTCCTTCCTGGTGGCCGCCCCACACCACTTTGCCCCTACCCTGGGTGTTGGGCTGCTCGGGCCACCGGCTCTCCGGGCAGATGGGAGCCCTGCAGGGTGCGGCCCAGTGCCTGGGACCATCAGCAGTCCTTACCCTCCTGGAACTTATATTCCCAGAGGGAAAGAGATACCACTAGGAATGACAGGTGGAGAAAGTACTGTAGTAATAACCACAGCTAACACCTACTGAGCTGACACTACATGCCAGGCACTGTCCTAAGCGCATTATAATCTTCACAGCAATTCTGCAACGTACATGCTTTTATTTTCCCCATTCCACACTGGCAGATGAGGGTTCAGGGGTTAAGGGATTCACCCGAGGCCACAGTGTGCACAAGTTGCAGAGCTGGGGTCTGTGCCAGGCAGCCAGGCTCCAGAAGCTGCACTCTCACTGACTGCCCCACAGCCCCCGCTAACAACGGAGGCTGCATGCCTGTGCGATGCAACACTGAGACTTTCCTTCCTTCCCTTTCTCTGGATTTAGGGGGTAACGGGAAAAAGGGAAGGATCGCAAAGAAGGGGATGGTGGACAGGGCATCAACAGGCTAGAACCAGCGGGGCCTGCTCCTCCCGCCTCAGGCAGCTAACTGCACGCACAGGCGTGAGGGCCAGTGCGGACTGCACTCACGTTGCTCATGAGCCCCTTGAAGACGACCAGCTCAGCCTTCAGCTGCTCCACCTTCGTCGCCAGCTCCTCCTGGCAGGCGTCAGCCTCTTGGGCTTCCTAGGGTCGGCAGAAAAGCCTGACATCAGTGGCACCGTCAATGCTGGAAGAAGGTAAAGACAACAAGGAGGGACAGGGAGGGCACACCAGGGCCTCGGGGCAAAGGGGGGACACCAAGGGAAGCACAGGCAGCAAGTGGGCAGCCACCCTCACCTCCTGCAGCTCATTTACGCGCTCCTGCAGCTGTATCCGCACCGTGTATTCCTCTTCCCACCTGACAGACATGGGGAAAGGCAGACCGAACGTAGGTACAGAGCCCTTCCCTGCCCCCACGGCCCTCTGTCCCCCTTCTTTGGCTCAGGCTCAGCCCCCAGGTCTGGTTCCCTAGATGGGGAGGAGCAGCGCACAGGAATGTCTGGCGGGCAGCCGGTGGCAGCTGCAGCTGTCGGGCGGCTCCACACTTCCTGACAAGCGCCAAGCTCGCCAGCTGCCTTCCCGGAACCTCCGGGCCATGTACCAGGAACTCTACTTAAGAGCAACTGCGGCTGTTCTGGTCCTTTGCAGTGCCCATCCCTGCTCAGGCCCCAGCTCAACCAGCTGTCTGGCTGGCCTCATCGCCCACCTCCTGCCCCCACCAGACCACCAGGTCCACCCGGCCCAGTCTCCCACCTTCAGTCGCACAGATCCGGTCTCCTGCCCGCACCAGAACAGAGCTCGTCTAGCCTGCTGCCCTGCCTCTTGTGGTACCATTTAACTCTGTAAAAGCATCTGCAGGACACATACCGCATCAACAGAGTTGGTCAAGAGCCTGGTAGGAGACAGCTTAAGTCCCCTCCCCACAAGCTCCAGGAACTGCCCACCCATCCCCCTCTAAGTGAGCCACAGAGAGGTAACAGGGCTGGCCCTGCGACCAGAAGTCCCCCAGCAGCATTACAGCAGTGGACAACTAGAGCCTGGGATTACTAAGCACCCAAACCTAGAGGGAAAGGTGAAGTAGAGCATGCCACAGGGCCTGTTAGTGTGGCGGATCAGAACCAGAAGCAGCACCTCCTGGGATCCAGAATTCAGAGGCTAAGACCACAGTAGGACACAGGACACTCCTGGCCACAGGGCAGGGTCCTAGGGCATGTTTCCCAGGCCAGCTTTTCACACCCATCTGCCACGATGAGCGGTGCATATTCTATTCCACTCCAGAGATGGAAGGGGGCTGGGGACCTCCACTGCCCAGGCTGTGGCCCTGGTATCTCAGGGCCCACAGGTCAGCTGGCATAGCAGCCCTATTCATGTAAGCTCATCACTCTTGCCACCTTCTGGAAAGGCTTTTTTCAGTCTGAGAAAGGAAGGGAACTGCACCAACAGAGAAACTTAAATATAAGAAAGGTGGTTAGGAAGTGGCAAAGAAGAAAGCAAGAAAATTAAAATGCGAGAGATCAGCTTCTGCAACTTCAAGTCCTGTCCTCCCCAGGCCTTCGTCTCCCTTCCTACAGCGCCCTCCCCAGTCCTGTCTCCCCACCCACAGCCGCACTGCAGCAGTCCTAATAATAACTCCTCCACCTCACCCTGGCGCCCTCCCCGTGCACAGGGTGGGCGGAGGCAGCCAGTCCGGCCACCAGCCTGCTGGCTCCCCACAGCCCAGAGCCTTCCTGGCTCCCGGACCCTGCTCTTCCCTGCCGGGCCACAGATGTCCTTTTCCTTTCCACTCGGGCACTCTCAGCCAGACAGAGGTAGTGAGGGCACTTAGTAGCATCAGGTTATGTGTTTTCTTAGATAAGACCATTATCTTTTCCGGGCCTTGGTTTCTTCGTCCACAACACAAAGGCACGGGATGTGGTACCCTCATGCCCCTGGAGTACGCGAGTCCCTGGAGGGGGAGAGCAATACTGACAAGGGCGCAATGACCCTGGACAAGATGCATCAGGGAGGGCAGGAAGTACTGCTGGTCACTGAACTCAACAAACTCAGGTGGAAACTTAAAGCAAGGAAGTTAGCTAAAGATGAAGATTAATGAAATCTTACAGGGTAAAAAATCTGAAAAATGAATCATCTGGAAGCTCACTACAGTGCTATTGCTCTCCACCCAGACTTTCACACAAACAGGTTCATTTTGGCCTCCCTTCCAATCTGGTCTCACAAGCTTCCCTTAATGTGAGCAGAATTTGAGCCATTTTTACGTATTCTGCATAGACCAAATACCTCCCTTCCAAATAAACTGTATCCTTGAGTTGAAGAGCGAAAATAGGACCATTTCAATATTGGAAAAACTGAGGCTCAGGGGAAAAGTCCCACAAGGCAGGGGAGCTGAAAATAGAACCCAGGAGGCCTCAGCTACTTCCCAGTTTAGTGCTCAAGCCATCCCCATGCCTTCCAGACTAAGGACAGGAGTTACAGTGTTGCTATAAAAAGCACAGAAGGAGGGCACAGAAGGAGTAACTGCCAGTGTCACGTACCACACCAGTCTAGCTACAGGCCCTCTGCACAGCAACGTGTTGCAGAGTGATGAGCTAATCAATCCCCACAGAATAACTCTTTGCTGCACTGGACAGCTGGACCAAGGACAAACACTGTTTCAGTTTAAAAAAAAGAAAATGCTCCTGAGAACAGCAGTTGTTCCTGTGGTTGTGGATGTATTCCAGAACTGTCCCTGTTCCACTGCTGACTGCATTAACTCCTGCAGGGCAGGGCAAGCTGCTTCTGGGTGGCAGCTGAATGATGATTTTGGGACAACTAAAACCCCCAAGGACACATAACATGGACCATAACTAAGGAAGCCAGCATGCGGACAGGACTCAAGCTCAGAAAGCCTGCCCCTCTGTGACCTGGTAGACTCCAGCTGGTGATAAAGCCCTGAAGGTTGCCCCCAGACCCAGCGGTAATCTAGAACATTCATTCAGCCAATCCTCACCCACTACTGAACCAGACACCAATCCCTGCTAGGCTGGGCTGTAAAGATAGTTCCTTGGCCTGCCCACAAGGGGTCATAATAGCTGGGCTGAGACCGGAGGTCCCCAAACCAAAGTCTCCTTCTGTCACCCCTTCCTGCTCCACCATGGCATGGGTCACAGAGTGTGCAAAACACTGTCTCTGTTCATGCTCCTGTCCTATGGGCCTGGTTACCAATCATCTTAGGAATCCACTTGGTGTACAGCCAGCACTCTGCCATTACATCCCTTCCCCACACCCCTTGGGTCCAGGTTCCTCTCAGAAAGCCAAAACTTCATCTGCAGAATCACTGGACCCGCCCCAAGCCACTGACAGCCCAGGGTGTGTCGGTATTCCCAACTTTTCCCTACTTGGTTCCTTTGCTGGCTCTGTTCACGATTCCTCCCCCTTCAGCTCTTTACTGATCCCCACGGGCCCTATACCAACAACCTGCCCCTTCCCCTTGCCCTTTCCCTACAGAATTCTCCTTACTCTTTCTTTTCCCATTTTTTTTTTACCTACTCCAAGCAATACCTTGAGGTCTTATCGTATAGAACCAGGTTCCCATCCAGTGGATTCCAGTGGATCGTACAGAACCTGGTTTCCATCAATATTCCTCTGGGAAACCCTGGGCAGTGGCAGGATCACCCACTGCAGGGTGCAGCCCCTCCTCCCTCACCACCCTCTTCCAGTTTCACTTAGTTTCCCAAATTTAAGCTATACCCTTAGCCTTCTACTTTTGGTCAGTGTGTGAAGCTTCTATCCCAAAATTGCCCCAAGGGCTGAGACTGGTAGGGGCACAGTGTACCCCAGATGCATACCTTTCAGATCAGAGCCCCTGTCACGCCTTGCAAAACCCCACAGTTAACACAGTCATCCAAACCCTGCAGCCTAGACTATGAGACAGAGAGACAGCCAGCAGTATGAATCCCCCAGTGTTTTCCTCCTTCTTCCTGTCACGAGTTGGACTTCTGCATCCAATTCCTTCCAAGCTCATTATACAGCAGGAACTTACTCTTATTCTATTCACCCCCGATTCCTCGGAATCCACACCGACTCCCCAGGCCGTTGTGAGTGGCATGACACGGAGCCCTATCCCCATCTTCCTGGTCCCTACCTCCGCTTGTATTCGTCCCTCTCCCGCTTCACTTTGGCCAGCACGTTGTACAGCGCGCGGATCTCAGGGGTGATGGTGTCGATCTGGACGCCGACCCCGTCGGGGTGCACCCACGACAAGCCAGGCCCTTGCACCAGAGTGGGCTCCAGTCCCGGCCCGAGCCGGCGGGCGTGCGAGAAGGACCAGATGGTGCCAGGCATGAAGCGGGCCGACGAGGAGTAGGCGGTGGAGGTGGAGGCGGAGGTGGAGGGGGACGGCGACGAGTGGCAGGCCGCGGAGGGCGCGAGGGGGCCGGCCGGCGAGCGCGCGGGCGAGCCCAGCACCCGCGCTGAAGGGGTGCAGACGGCCGACGGCCGGGCGCCCAGGGGCAGCCCCAGGGGCCGGATGGGGCTGACGAAGCCGGTCTGCACGGCCTGGTCGCGGCGAGCCAGGCCCCGCCGGCCCTGCTTACCCTCCTCCAGCGCCTGCTGCAGCTGCTTCTCCAGCAGCCGGTTCCGGCGCTCCAGCTCGTGCACCTTAGCCAGGAAGCAGCGGAACCGGAGGTTCAGGGTCTTGAGCACGTTGATGTTGGAGCCCAGGTCGTTGCGGAGGGCCATGGCGGCAGGCGGGGCCGAGCCTGGCCCGGGCGGCGAGTAGGCAGCGGGCCCGGCCGGGGCGAGAGGCGACGGGGGCAGGTCCCCTCCCCCGGGGAAGTGGTCGCCTCCCAGGTGGTCCCCCAGCGGGCCGGAGAGGCCCTGCTGCTCCTGCTGTAGGAGGAAGAGATTGGGGCCGAATAACGGATTCATGGCTGCGCCTTCTGCTGGGAGACGGAGACCGGTGCAAGAGCAGGGATGGAGGGCGAGCGGGAAGAGCCAATGAGGCGCCAGCGGGCCACCGGCGACCAATCAGAAGCCTCAGCAAAGGGGCAGAGGTCAGAGGCGGGCCGGGCCGGGAGGAAGCCAATGAAAGGCTCCAATTGGAGGCTGGCCCCGCAGCTTTCCGGGTCTGGGGCCGGCTGCTAGCCCTTCTCTGGGGTGCGACTCCTTGGAATCCAGCCAGAGTGGTGTAAAACCCGGGACCCCCTGCATCCCATGGGTTCTTATGGCAGGAAGCCAGCCTTCCCTCCATCCCTGTCGCCCTCCTCTCCCCACGGTCCAAACACCCTAGCTCTGACTCCATGGCTCTCCTCTCCTGGGGAGACCAAGGGACCGCAGGAGCCTGAAACTGACCTGATTTCTCAGTAGTATCCAACCGTTCCCTCTCTTCAGAGGATGCCAGTCCCACCTTCCCACCTCTACCCTTGAAGCAGCAAAGAAAGTACCCAGTCCCCTCAAAAAACACTCAGTGGCCAGAAGTTGTAAAACATATATTTCACGTGTATGCACAGTGGGGAAGCCATCCTCACAGAGGTAAGCGTTCCAACCCGGTGATAATAGCACTGAGCCACCTCAGTCTAGTTTTCAACCATTCACCTAAGACAGCAGTGGCTGACTGTTGTCCCCGGACTGAGATTTCCTCTTTTTTGTTGGTGGGGGCTGGCTGGAACTCAGTGGAGACACCGTGGGAATCTGAGGCCCTTTAGGGGTGCCATTCTGTTTCTGGAAGGCAGCCTTCTTGAAACGCTGCTCTGACAACTGCTGCTTTACCTTCTCATGCCCTTTGGCCTTCCCAAGGGGCTGATGACGATCCTTAGGCTTCGGAGTGGTCTGGGTCTTGGAGACGGAGAGCACAGCAGACATTTCTGTGTCCATGCTCTTGGGATTGGCATTCTGCTTCACAAAGGCAACTTTCTTGGAGGACTGCAATTTAGGTGATCGTTGCTTTATCTTCCCAGTCACTTTTGGTTCCCCAGTCACTTCAGCTTTTTTAGCTGGCTGACTGCTCCCCTGGAGCTTGGAGGAAGCTTGGGCCTTTGTGACAGCAGGTACAGTGGACAATTCTGAGTCTGCCCCTTTGGAGATGCCATTCAGCTTCTGGAAGGCCTTCTTGGGATGCTGCTGTTTCTGCAACTGCTGCTTTGCCTTTGTAGACCCTTTGGCCTTCTTGGCTGGCTGGCTGCTGTTCTCAGACTTGGGGGTGACCTGACCCTTCAGGTCAGGCAAGTCTAGATTTGTAGGGGTGGCTGTTGCAGAATTTCCTGGGGTTAAAATTAAACAGATGGTTTGAGAAAAATGGGCCTCATCACCAATCATTAGTGGAAGAGACAAGTAGAGGTTATTAAAATATGGGAATCGCCATCTCTTGGCCAACAGTTCCACACAATTAGGACACTGCCTAAGGGCAGATCACCTAGATTCCTATTACTTAATATCACCTGGCCTTTACTCAATCCTATTTGAACTTTGTATTAAGAGATCACTGCCTGTCCTTGGGCCAAAAGCTTTTTATAGGAAGCTGCGCCCCCTTGAGGACAGCAAGCAACAAGACACTCAAGGGGGAAGTGAATCCCTGGGTCTCCTGAACAAATCTGAAGCACTGGGCTTTTTTTTTTCTTTTTTTCATTTATTCCATCCCTTATTATTTTTTTAATCAGAGAAGTCCTCCCCCCCACACCAACACACACACACAGATGTTAATGAAATGCAGATAAATTAGAAGGCACATTCACAACAACCAGGAACAACCTAGTGAGACATCAATGGGACTGACATATTAAATATGTTCTTTTTAAGTTACAGCAACTTTTGCTATTTCTTACAGTTTTTGTTCTATATTATCATTCAAATGTGACTTTTGTAAGGGCATCATTTAAAAAGGAAAAAAATAACTTAAGTCACAGTTTATATTCTGAGCAACTCTTTTCTCTTTCTTCCAATTGAATCCAGAATACAGAGCTCTCAGGCTTATTTCTGAAAACCCCACCCTTCCCCTGAGATCCAGGCCAGACTCCTCAAGATGGCTGAGAAAGTGATCTGCAATTATTGTGAGAGGCTCAGAAAACACCAATAGGTCTGTGGAGCTCTGTTCCAACCCACTGCTGAGAATGCTGGAACAGCAGAGGTATATTATCAATATGTCAACCCTGGGCCAAAAAGAAAAAGAAACCACAACCCACATTTGGAATGCATTTAGGGCTTAACAGCTGCAGCTACTTGGTAGAATAAAGGGAAAGGCCCTCAGCCTTATGAACACTTTGTTTTTTTAATTTTTTTGTAGAGATGAGGTCTCACTATGTTGCCCAGGCTGGTCTTGAACTGCTGGCCTCAAGTGATCTTCCCTCCTCAGCCTCCCAAAGTGCTGGGATTACAAGTGTGAGCCACCACGCCTGGCCCATATGAACACTTTAACTGCACTGACATGTCCAGGGGTCAAGAGCAACTCTAGCTGGGATGAAAGGGATCTTTCATACAAACATGCAAAGGCTGCGGTAATGGAAGCAGTCACACCCCGTAAGAAAGAGCAAAGGTGGTAATGAAGGGTGGAAAGAGCAGATTACTCACCTGTTTGGGGCTGGGGAAAAACATTGGAGAATTTCTTGAACTTGGCAATAAAGAAACCGTCCATATTGTGGGTATGAGGGTAGAAGCGTCGGGTGGAACGAAGAGAGGGGTGGAAACGCCTTTCTCTAAAGCGGGTAAAACCTTCCTGACCAAAGTCTAGGCCTGTGGGCACCAGTCGCACATTCCTCTTTTTCAGGGCATAGTCTACCACCCACTCATTCTCTTCCACCTAGACGTGTGGGAAGACAATACAGAAGGGAGGAAAAAGCAGAGCTGGAGGTAAAGGGAGCTCTCAGGGGCAAAAAGCCTCCCAGTCCTGTGTCCCCTGCCCTACCATGGCAGAGGCCTCACCATGATAGAACAGGTGCAGTAGACAAGGTAGCCTCCCGTCTTGGAGGTGGCATTGACAGAGTCAATAGCACTCAGGAGCAACTCCTTCTGAAGGTGAGCACAGCGCAGGATGTCCTTCTCATCCTGTCCCGAAGAGAGACCCAGCAGTGTTGGGAGAAGAGGTGAGCAACTGACTGCCGAGAGCACTCCTCTACCTCACTTTCCAGTTCTGCAAGACCCAGCCAAGGCCTCTCAGCTGGTCCCACCCCTCGACCCCTCACCTTATTAGTCTTTACAGCTGGGTCCTTGGAAATGACCCCAGTGCCGCTGCAGGGAGCATCCAGCAGCACTCGGTCAAAGCCCCCCACCACCTGGGGAAGACGGGTAGGTTAATCAAATGTTTTCTGCAACCTGCAGCACACCATTTATTTCCCAGGGAGAAGTCTAAACATTCGGATGTCAGGAAGGGAGAAGGTAAACTGGAAAAAGCCCCGGGAGAGACAGACACCCAGAGGAGGAGTCCCACCTTGGGGAACTGGCGCCCATCGTAGTGACTGATGATGGTGTTGGTGACTCCCAGCCGATGCAGGTTGCCCACAACACTCTTGAGCCGCTCAGCATTGCCATCATTGGCAAGGATCACCCCTGTGTTCTTCATCAGCTGGGCTAAAGGGAGGGTGGGCCACAGTGCTGACCAGCTGGCTCCTATGCCTCCAAACTTGCTACCCACCCTCCAGCCCAGGAATCCACAAGTGAAGTCTCATCACCTCAAGGCAAACTTCACTCCTAACAAGCCCCACTCCCCTCTGCCTACTGCACAAGTTGATCCTGTATGCACTGGCCCCTCATGATCAGCAAGCCTACTGATGTGGTTTTTCCATTTTCACTGAATGTCTTTCTGGTTTTACAGACTAAATTACTTCTTTTTTTTTCCTAACTTTTTTTTTTTTTTGAGATATAGTCTCACTGTGTTGCCTGGGCTAGAGTGCCAAGGCATCAGCTTAGCTCACAGCAACCTCAGACTCCTGGGCTCAAGCAATCCTGCTGCCTCAGCCTCCCGAGTAGCTGGGACTACAGGCATGCACCACCATGCCCGGCTATTTTTTTTTATATATATTTTTAGTTGTCCAGCTAATTTCTTTCTATTTTTAGTAGAGATGGGGTCTCGCTCTTGCTCAGGCGGGTCTCGAACTCCTGAGCTCAAACGATCCGCCTGCCTCGGCCTCCCAGAGTGCTAGGATTACAGGTGTGAGCCACAGCGCCCGGCCTATGCCACAGATTTCTAAATGCATTATTTCAACTCTCACAGCCCAAGTATAACATAATGGCCAACCCAAGCACAATTACTATCCTATTTTACAGATGATGAAAGAGAATCAGAGGCTTGCCCAAGGTCACATGGGTAGTGGTACACGTGGCACTCAACCCAGGCGACTCCAGAAACTGTGCTCCTCACTGTTCTGCTAGCTGCCTGTATACTGGGTTCCATGAGCACTGGCGAATCATCAACCCCATCTACTTTCAAAAGAAGAGAGCCAGATGAATCCCATCTCTGCCTGCCCTTCTCATACCTATATAGCTGGTCTTTCCTCCAGGGGCACAACACATGTCCAGGATCCGCTCATGTTCCTGGGGTGCCAAGGCCATGACTGGCAACATGCTGGAGGCTCCCTGCAGCATGTAGTGCCCAGCCAGGTACTCAGGAGTAGCACCTGTGGAGGAGCACTGCTCTGTGACATGATGGAACAAACAAAGGGACAGAACGGCTGTTGGGCAGGGAAGACTTACCAATAGGCACTGAAGAATCATATACCACTAACCCTGTCTTTGACCACTTGCCCAGAGGATCCAGGTTAACCCCACGATTGATTAGCGCCTGAAGACAAGACAGATAAAGATTTTAAACACCTTATAGGCAGGCCAAGGCAGAGGGATCATTTGAGGCCAGGAGTTTGATACTAGCCTTGGCAACATAGTGAGATTTTGTCTACACAAAAAGTAGAAAAATTAACCACAAGTGGTAGCACGCATCTATACCCTCAGCTACTTGGAAAGATTGTCTGAGCCCAGGAATTTGAGGTTACAATGTGCTATGATGACACCACAGCATTCCAGCCTGAATGACAGAGTAAGACCTTGTCTCTTAAAAAAAAAAAAAGAGACCCTGTCTCAAAAATCAAAAAACCAACAAAAAACACCAATCTTGTAATTACCCCAAAACAAATGAAGACACAAAAACATGGTCATACCAGCACCAGCTGGTAGGTCCATGGCACCACGACTCCTAGAGTGCTTACTTAGAACAGTCACCACACACGCACTAAGCAGTTTCTCTCCCTCCCATTCCATCCCATGCCATGGTGCCCTTTTTAACCTCAGGCTCCTAACTCAAGGTCTGAATCCACCCTAATAGAGCAGCAGTCTGATACCTCCTGTTATTTTATTTTCTGGAAATGGACTCTGATTTTCCAAGAAGCTCAACCCCCTCACCATTCCAAAATTTAATGACATTGGTTATGGCACACTAAAGATAACTACTGAGTTGTCTTCACACCAGGAGATACACAACATACAGAATCACACCATTGACTTTAGAACAGGGAGCCTGGGGTCCCTGAACCCTTGGAAACAAGTTTAAAATATTGATTGTGCATGTGTCTTTTTCTGGGGTCAGGAATCAAGAGTTTTCCCAACTTCTCAATGATCTTCCTCCAATTTCCTTGGGAGGCAGCATGTTTATTCTGATGCAGATGTCTCACCCCAGGCACAGGGAGCAGAGACTAGAAGGATGAGTTTCTCATTCAACAGAGGTCCTAGGCCTTCAGCTTGTCTAGGCCTTTCTAGGTTTGCCTCCTGGGATCATGCTTATCCAAAGAAATGCTTAGTTCTAAGACCCTCCCCCCCAGTTAGGGTGGGACAGGGGAATCCTCAGAGTTAGCAAAAGTTGCTACTTCCCTGAAATAAGCAAACCTCAAAAGCTACCTCTCACCTGAGCAAGGTCGCGTCGGCGGGTTTTCAAGGTATTGGTCCGGAGGGTGATGGGCCGAGGCACCTCATTAGCTTCCAAGAACTCTACCAGCTGCAGGGGGCAAGACAGCAGGGAATAAGTCGGGCTGCTAAGGAGCTGGGTCCAATGAACAGAGCAAGAGGGATCAATGTTTTCCTTACACCGGGTAAGAAAGTGAAAAAAGAAAATCAGAAGAGGCCAGGAGCAGTGGCTCACGCCTATAACCCTAACACTCTGGGAGGCCGAGGCGGGAGGATAGCTCGAGGTCAGGAGTTTGAGACCAGCCTGAGCAAGAGTGAGACCCCATCTCTACCAAAAATAGAAAGAAATTATATGGACAACTAGAAAAAATTAGCCGGGCATGGTGGCGCATGCCTGTAGTCCCAGCTACTTGAGAGGCTGAGGCAGGAGGATGGCTTGAGCCCAGGTGTTTGAAGTTGCTGTGAGCTAGGCTGACGCCACAGCACTCTAGCGTGGGCAACAGAGTAAGACTCTGTCTCAAAAATAAAAAATAAAAAAAGAAAAGAAAATCAGGGGCTGGGCGTGGTGGCTCACGCCTGTAATCCTAGCACTCTGGGAGGCTGAGCCGGGTGGATCGCTCAAGGTCAGGAGAGTTCGAGACCAGCCTGAGCAAGAGTGAGACCCCGTCTCTACTAAAAATAGAAAGAAATTATCTGGCCAACTAAAAATATATATAGAAAAAATTAGCCGGGCATGGTGGCGCATGCCTGTAGTCCCAGCTACTCGGGAGGCTGAGGCAGTAGGATCGCTTAAGCCCAGGAGTTTGAGGTTGCTGTGAGCTAGGCTGACGCCATGGCACTCTAGCCCGGGCAACAGAGCAAGACTCTGTCTCAAAAAGAAAAAAAAAAGGAAAACCAGAAGAGGCGTTAGGTTGGCAATCTAGTACCTCAGATAGAGGGAAGAGGTCCATGAGCTTGCCAAGCAGGAAGTCTCCATAGGAGTAATAAATCGCCAGATCCTTCTTAAGCCGATTCAGATATTCAGAACGAGACCGACCTTCCTCCCGGTGAGTCCCAAAATCATTCAGAACTCCCACTATATCCTGGATCCGCTTGTGAACTCTTTGCAGGTCTGGAGCCTGGGCATGTGGGCCTGTTAAGGAACTATTTCAAGGTGTCCTAGGGCCTGGAAATCCTTCTCCCAAGCACCTTCCTCCCACCCCTCACTCTGCACTGGAAGGATATCTTGCTCCATCTCCCCAGCGGGGGGCAGCACAGCTGGCTCCTCCTCATCCACATTGATCTGCAGGCTCCCCCCTGTCTCATCCTCCTTTGTGGAGCCTGACTCAGGGGATACTTCTTCCTCTTCCTCTGTCTCCTCCTCACTCCACTGGCCCCTAGAAATAGTCCAGGAACAGAATGATTCACAGACTAAAACAGACACCTCCTCCTTCCTCAGCTTCCTCCATCCCAGCTGCTGCCTATTCTCCATCCTAACAGTTTCTCAAACTCACCCAGCAGCTTCCTGGGCCTTCTGCTTCTGAGCAGCTCTTTCAATGGGCAGCAACTGGAGAGAGAGACACGGAGCTGGTAATGCAAGCCTGACCTTCTATCCCTGTTTTTTTGGTTTTTTTTTGCTAAATACAAATTTAACACTTGCTCTCAGAAGGAAAAAAGCAAGCTGAAGAAATGAATATAAGATTGGCACAATGTTGATCATTGTTGAAACTAAGTCAGGAATTAATACTCTGCATGTTACTCTGGATTTTTCACATAGTTCAAATTACAGTGTTTTTTCAACTCTTTATATTTTTCTCATAGAGATAGGGTCTCATTCTGTTGTCCAGACTGGAGTGCAGTGCACAATCACTGCTGACTATAATCTTGAACCCTTGGGCTCAAGAGAGCCTCCCATTTTAGCTTCCTAAGTAGCTGGCATTACGGGCCCAGCCACCTTCAACTTTTGTTACTTGTTTTTTAAAATTCACAGTTAGATCATAAGCATTTCCATAGTCATAATGGCCAATGTTAACTCATCATATGCATGAAAACATTTACTGAAGTATATTGGATACTTTGGAAGTTTCCCGAGTTTTTGGCAAAATGACTCACATGGTGCTTGCAAACCTGGTAATAACTCTGTAGGTGAGGAGGTGGGGGTAAGGAAGGGATGCAAATGGGGACTTTCTCTTTTTATTCTATACAGTTCTATATTATTTTAACTTTTCTAGCAACATATCCTCATACTAACTGTGTAATAAATAACTTCTTATTCCTCAGTAAATAAATCTTTACCTACGCTTTGGGCCATCTTCCTAAACAGAGAATTACTAGATCAAAAGGAAACTTTTTAATGTTCTCAGACAACAATTGCTTTATTAAAAAAAAAAAAAGTATGCAGCCGGGCGCGGTGGCTCACGCCTGTAATCCTAGCACTCTGGGAGGCCAAGGCGGGTGAATCACTCGAGGTCAGAAGTTCGAGACCAGCCTGACCAAGAGCGAGACCCCTGTCTCTACTTAAAAAAATAGAAAGTTATCTGGCCAACTAAAAATATATATAGAAAAAATTAGCCGGGCATGGTGGCGCATGCCTGTAGTCCCAGCTACTCGGGAGGCTGAGGCACGAGGATCGCTTAAGCCCAGGAATTTGAGGTTGCTGTGAGCTAGGCTGACGCCACGGCACTCACTCTAGCCCGGGCAACAGAGCGAGACTCTGTCTCAAAAAAAAAAAAGTATGCATGTCTACTTCCATCAGTGAAACAACAAGTGTCCACTTTTCCACATCCTTACCAGCACTGAGCATTCTAGCTTTTTAAAATGCTCTATCCCATAGCTCTTTCAAATCTGCAAGTGTGTTAAGAGATGACGTAAGGCTGTAAGAAATGATGATGGAGCACTAAAATCCCTTTCTTCTAGTCAGGCATATCCTTGTCACTGAGGGATAGTCTCAAGAATCTGGATTCCTTTCTGAATACCTAGAGAGGTCAATCTCACCTCTTCATCTTCATCCTCATCCTGGAAGTCAGACTCAGCTCCATAGTCATCTACCATATCAGCATCACTGTCCTCAGAGCCCCAGAGGTCCCCCTGGTTCACCACACCATCTTCTTCAGAGTCTTCCTCCTCCTCTTCCTCATCATTGCCACAGGTCGGTGCTGGGCGCTTCTTGCCTCGAGCAGCATTAAATAAGGACTGGGCTCCCTTCTCACCAGGTGTCTGGACAGCTCCTGTAGAGATGCCTAAGGATTTGAAAAAACTTGGACTAATGGCACACACATTCTCCTACCCCACACCCTTGGATCCTGTGTTTTCTACCACTCCAAATAGCCTTTTTGGATGTTCCCTTCATTCCAGAAATGCTTAGCAAGTTCTTGCCTACCCAAGACCTACAGGACTCCTTATACAGCACACAGCTCCTATTTTCACTGACCTTTTGGTAGCTTTCCAGGCAAACATTTGGTCCCAGGAGACTTACATCTCTTAGGAGCTTCAGTAGAGCCCAATCTCCTCTTGGCTGCCCTGGAATGATACAATGAGGGAACAGGAACACAACTCCAGGCTCTGCCATTTCCAATACAGGGAAATGTGAGTCCACAATTAGCCCTCTCCATCAACCATGTGGCTAACGATGAGCAGTACCAATTTAATCTGACATTCACACTTACCTTTTTCGAGCACGACTAGACAGCCTCTTGGAATTTTCATCACCTACTATGAAAAAAAAAAGAGGCAGATAGGTCATGGGGAAAAAAAAAAGAGAAACAGGAGTGGAAATAAAAGCAAGAAGAAAATTTGTACGCTAATTAAAGGGAATAAGTTTAAATCTCAGCCCTGCCATTTAACAACTGTACTCGAGTTAACTTCACCACTCAGCGTCTGCTTCCTTAACGGTGCCTCCTTTACAGAACTCTAAGATGATGAAGTGATAAATGACCAAGAAGTTCAGTATACTGCCTAAGACCTGCTAATATTTCAACAAACTGCATCTTTTATACAACGCCAACACCCATTCCCTGTCCAGTGTCCTCTTCCACCAGTCTTCCACACAAACTACTCACCATGTGAGAGCCAGATCTGAGCTTTCCCATTTCCATTCCTCCAAAAGGCAGTTCAGTGACTGTCTTGTCCCCTGCCCAACTTCCTCTTGCTAAACTCTCACCTAACTTTCAAAACCCAGCTTAAGGTAAACTTTTAAAGTTATGCACGGGATCCCTCTTAAACTTAACTCTCAATTTTAAACCAGCCTCTCCTTGCATGGGTATTTGTCCCTGTCGCATCTTCCCTAAATTCTAAACGCTGATGACAACAAGTGTTTCATTCATACTTATTTCCTAATAACTCACAAACAAGATTCCACTTAAACAAAAAATAAACAAAGACTAAAGCAGGGAAGGGGTTATGATACACAATGGCACAAAAAGCTGGGGGATCAGGAGGCCAAAACTGACCCTTACCTGCAGGCAGGAATCTGGTGAGTTCTGTCTCGGCACCCTTCTGTTTCCGGGCCTTCCGGCCTGGCCCGCGCTTCTCCTTCTTTGTAGGGTCCAACTTGCGCCCCATGGTACTGGGAAAAGGAAAAATGGGAGAAGTGCGTGCTGGAAAACAACGGCAGAACGCAGACTTAGCGTAGAGTGGGAAAGGGCACGGCCTCGACTAAGGCCTCACGACACCGCTCCGGAGGCCCGACCAAGCCGCCCTCCCGCCCTGAGACCCGGGCACCACGCCCCTCTCCCTAGGTCCCAGACCGGGTCAGCGATGCCACCCTTCGTTCCCTGACTTCCTCCAGACCCACCCAGAAGCGGGTTCAAGCCAGAGAGCCTCTCGCTCTGAGGTGCAGCACTCCACGTGGACTTCGTGCTTAGCACTCGGACGCCACACTCCTCGGAAACGCTCCACGCAGGCGCAAAGAGAGCTTTCGCCTCGTGGCCCCGCCTCTTCCGGTTGCGCCGCGTCTGTCGCAGCACCCGGAACTTACGGTCGCCTTAGGAACGCGCGCCGAGCTGGCAGCCGGTGACCGCCGCGGGTGGAGGGAGAAACGGGAACACAACCATTCTCGGCTTGACCGCCCTTTTCTCAGGGAGTTGGCTTCTTGCCTCACGGCCGGTTTCAGTCGGAAAAGCTGGTGCCCAGAAGCCGGCCCCTCCCCGCCAGCCAGGGCACGACAGCGGTCGGTCCACCCCCGCCCTCCCGGCATCCACGGCCCTAGGTGCAGACTAGAGATCCTGGAACTCCACGCCACCGACCGCCGCCTCCCAACCCTTTGAACCAAGTCTCTTCCCTGTTGACCCCACACTCCTGCTCAGCGGTTAAAGTTCCCCTCTGCCTAAGTTCATATCTGGAGGTCAGGAGAGAGACATCTTGCATCCCAGTTAGGCACAATTTAGCAAGAAAAACCTACCCAGCCTTCATTAATACTCAGGTAGTGTCTAATCGGTGTTAAAAACTGTTCCAAGCACTTAAGTGGTTTATCTTCAATCCCTAAGAGGTAGATGTCTATTTTATACGTGCAAAGTCTGCAGCCCAGATAAGTTAACTTGCTCAAAGTCACAGAACCATTAAGTGGTGACACAGGCAGTTTTGCAGCCTCATCTGTCACAGGGGGCGGTCATCCTTGGTCGGGTGCATAATGGGCACATGCACACAACAGAACACAACTCTTCAGTAGACTATCAGGACATGAGATAGCCTTAGTTTCCAATTACATAGACCCTGGGCTCCTGCCCTACACACTCATGCACCTGCACCTACACCCACACTGAACCAGAGCACTAAAATACAAGGAAACTTTTATTTTCAGTTTTCATCAAGAAATTTGCTGTGGCTTTTTATGGTTTTGGTTCTTTTTCCTTTTTTTTTTTTTTTCCACTTTATTTCATTCTAGCCGCTCAGTGGCTGGAGCCGCTGGGTTCCTGGTATTAAAAAGATGCCAACAGAGGTAGCTGTGTCTCGCCCAGGGGCCCAGCCCACTCTGAATACCCCCCAAAAAAGGAGAAAAGAAAAGACAAAATAAACCAACAAAATAAAACCAAAAGGAGGAAGAAATTCAGATCATTTTCTTCAAGCCTGGCAGGAACCCACAAGAGTTTGTGTGTAACAGACGTTACAGTGGGAAGAAGCCAGGGTCTAGAAGGCCAGCCCGCCAGCTCCCTGCAGATGGCGCCGGCGCTACTGCTGCATGTCTCTCCAGCAGGAAGGGCACCACTGTCCCTCACCCCCTCCCCTCCCCCAGTGCATGGGGGCGCTGTTCCTTTACAACATGGAAGATGGGCAGAAGGAAGGTGAGGGTCTCTCAGGCCCCCAGGGGAGAAGCTGGGACAAGAGAAAGTGAGGAAGGTCACTGCTCAGCGGTGGAGGTGGTATCATCAACCTGGATCTTCACTGTTGCTGGGCTACCTATAGGGAAAGAGAGCCAAGGAAGTCAGAATTGCAGACCACAGGAATCTACCCCATCCCAAGGGAACTCAATGATACACAGCCCGGCTGCCCAGTATGTAAAGCTAGGGACACAGCAAAGTTACAAGTTCCACAGTGGTTCTGCAGGAAGAACTGGCACAAAGAAGAAATGGTCCTACCTGCTGTGGGGTAGGTTCGGGTGCCCGGTTTGCCAGGCGGCTGAGAATGTTACGCTCTGACATCTGTAACCTCACGGCTACTGGGGGAATTCGGGCAATGGTAGCTGGCAGTCGAGTCACATCCGCTTTCATGTCACTCAGCAGTTCTTCCAGCTGCTTCAGAACTGCATAGGGGAAAAAAAGAGGTGGTGAGCTGAGATGGTCACGACAGCTCCTTCTACCCTGGCGGACCAGCCTGCCCCATGGATTCTCAGTAACCAAGTCACTGTGCTATGTTACTGCCTTTTGTCACTGAGTCACTTGACTGGCCTCCTCTGTGCTCAAATCTCTACTCCTCATATTCCAGTTCTAACTGTCCATGAATCTGCTTTTTAAAGACCCTCATTATCCTTTGCTATTGTCTGTATGTATTTCCCCCACTTGTTGAGAACAGCTTATTCCTGTTTCTTTTTCTCACTCTTATCTTACCTCTCTACCTTCTGGATCTGTTTCTTACTTCCCTGATAACAGAGCCTTCTTTTCCTCATTTCACCCTCCTCATGATGTTTTACTTTAATTAGAAAGAAGATGTGGAAAGGTGTCTAGAATTTGATGGGATCTTAAATCACCTGAAGTTACCTCTGAAGTATCCCAGATGGAACTATATTTGCTTTGCTTTCTATCTCAAGAACCCGAATATATTAAAAGAGGCAAAGAACTACTGTCTATTTATTTACTGATACTAACTTCCTCAGGAGGATGACAAAAATTCCTAGCACTTCCTAAGCTCCCAGACAAAAGGGCTCTGAAAAAGGTTTGGAAACAAAAGGTTTCCGTTAGGGGAGGTAGGAGGATGAATCAATCAGCAGGAGGCAGGGGAGCCACTGGCTACCTTTGTGCAAGACTGCATTGGCTGGCTTGTTTCCTGCCATTGACTCCTTGGACAGGTGCTGATGACTTTCCGCCAAACACTCCACCTCAGCAAAGCGGGTGTTCAGGGCCATGGAAGGGTGAGAGGGGTCCTCTGACATGTTCAGGTAAGCTGCCCGGCGCAGCTGTTCCTCAATCACCAGGGCTTGTTCCAAGAGCTGGATGAGGGATAAAGAGGAGATAGGAGTTGGACTGACACTCATTTGCTCACTGCTGATGGGCCTCTCAGTTTACCTCTTCCTCCAGGTAATGTGAACCTAAAAAGAACTTCATGGATGGCTCCCCAACACCATTTCCCATACCCAAGTAGTCCAATATTGCATTGTTTCTTTTATTCCCTTTGGAGGCCCATGTTTTAAAAACTCTCTACCCTTTAGATTCTCTCTTATAGAAAAATGATAAAAACTTGGCCAGGTGCAGTGGCTCATGACTATAATCTTAGGACTTTCAGAGGCCAAGGCTGGAGGATCACTTGATGCCAGGAGTTCAAGACCAGCCTGGGCAACAGCAATAACCCATCTCTGCAAAAGAAATTTTAAAAAAAGGCCGGGCGCAGTGGCTCACGCCTGTAATCCTAGCACTCTGGGAGGCCGAGGCAGGTGGATTGCTCGAGGTCAGAAGTTTGAGACCAGCCTGAGCAAGAGCAAGACCCCGTCTCTACTAAAAATAGAAAGAAAATTATCTGGCCAACTAAAATATATATAGAAAAAAATTAGCCGGGCATGGTGGTGCATGCCTGTAGTCCCAGCTACTCGGGAGGCTGAGGCAGTAGGATCGCTTAAGCTCAGAGAGTTTGAGGTTGCTGTGAGCTAGGCTGACACCACGGCACTCACTTTAGCCAGGCGACAAAGCAGGACTCTGTCTCAAAAAAAAAAAAAAAAGCATTAGTCAGATGTGGTGGCCCACACCTGTAGTCCTAGCTACTCAGAAGGCTCAGGCAGGAGGATGGCTTGAGACCAGAAGTTGGAGGTTGCAGTGAACAATGATCATGCCACTGCACTCAAGCCAGGGCAACAGAGCAAGACTGTCTCAAACAAACATGCAAAAAACTCAATTTAGAAAATATAGAATGTAGGCCGGGCGTGGTAGCTCACGCCTGTAATCCTAGCACTCTGGGAGGCCGAGGCAGGAGGATCGCTTGAGCTCAGGAGTTTGAGGTTGCTGTGAGCTAGGCTGACGCCACAGCACTCTAGCCCAGGCAAGAGAGTGAGACTCTGTCTCAAAAAAAAAAAAAAAGAAAAGAAAATACAGAATGTATAAAGAATTAAAAACACAAATAATCCCACCTACTAGAAATAATACTAACATTCTGATGTTTTTCTTCTAAGGCTTTTCTATGCATATATTTTTACATAATTGAGATCATACTATGTACATATATCCATATTGTTTTCATTCTAAGTTACATGGTTAAGCATATTCCTTTATCACAAACTACTCTTCAAAAAATTGTTTTAATGGTTGCATGGTACTCCATCCTATGGATATACCTACCTTATCTACCTACCATACTTATCAGGATCGATCCTTTGGCTTCAGCCTCCCAAGTAGCTGCAGGTACTATAGGTATATGCCATCTTGCCTGGCTAAGACTATTATTGTTTCATAGGTACATTTCTAACTTATAAAGTGATGTTTCCTAAACATATAAGATGCTTCTTCTTCATAACCTTTTAAAAGGCTGGGCGCGGTGGCTCACGCCTGTAATCCTAGCACTCTGGGAGGCCGAGGTGGGTAGATTGTTTGAGCTCAGGAGTTCGAGACCAGCCTAAGCAAAAGCGAAACCCCGTCTCTACTAAAAAAATAGAAAGAAATTATACTAACAACTAAAAACTTATCGAGAAAAAATTAGCTGGGCATGGTGGCACACGCCTGTAGTCCCAGCTACTCAGGAGGCTGAGGCAGCTGGATTGCTTGAGCCCAGGAGTTTGAGGTTGCTGTGAGCTAGGCTGACGCCACCGCACTCTAGCCTGGGCAACAGAGTGAGACTGTCTCAAAAAAATTAAAAAAAAGGGTCCATTTGTGTTGGACATTTATGTTGTTGCACATGTATTTTGTTGTTTCTGTTGCTTAACACTGCAAGCATGATATGAATCCATGTTGTACCTATCCAGTCTCCTAGTGTCGAACACCGAGGTTGCCTCCAGGATCACACCACCAAAAATTATACTGCTCTATTAAAGGTTCTTTGAAATAAATCCCAAGAGGCAGAATGTTGGTTCTTAAGTTATAGACAACTTAATTAGCCCAAGTATCCACTGGTTCTTAATGAGTGAATCCATTAGGGGCCAGGAAAAAGGATGGTATGAGAACGGGCTATTGTTTCTTTAACAACATCTGGCTCCATCAGGGCCTACTAATTTATTCCCAAATAGACCCAGCATCTCCTTTGAATCCACATACCCTGTCTCCTTCACCAGCTCTCTCTTCCTGTCCCAAACTGTGAGCATTCTCCAGATTTAGCCCTTGGCTCGCTGCTGTTCTTTTGAAGCATTCACCCAAGAGATTTCTCCTCTCCTAGTGTCAGCCAGCACCTCTACACAGATGATTTGATGTTTCTCAAATGCGCACCTTGAGCACTGGGTCTGATTCCACTAGCGTATGGTGGTGAGGGTAGCAGCGAGATGGGTGTAGATGTGTGACTTGTCTAAAGTTGGCTTTATCATTCTTTTCTACAAATTGCTCCCTCTCTTTTTTTTTTTTTGGAGACAGGGTCTTGCTCTGCTGGCCCAGCTTGAGTGTAGTGCCACTATCAGCTCACTATAACCTCAAACTCCTGGACACAAGAGATCCTCCCACCTCTGCCTCCCAGATAGCTGGGACTACAGGCGGGCACCACCATGCCTGGCTCATTTTTTGTTTGTTTGTTTTTAGAGATGGGGTCTTGCTGTGTTGCCCAGACTGGTCGCAAACTCTTGGCCTCAAATGATCCTCCTGCCTCAGTCTCCCAAAGTGCTGGGATTACAGGCATGAGCTAGCATGCCCAGCCTCCGCCTCTTAAATGATAATTTAACTTTCTCAGTGACTTTGGGTCAAAATATCAGTTATTTTTTAAGTCTTACTCACTACTTTGTACCTAAAATGCATTAAGTTAGGACTTCGCAAACTATGCCTATGAGCCAAATGTGGCCCACCACCTATTTTTGTATGGCCCAAGAACTAAGGGCAGGTTTTACTGTTTTTTGAGACAGAGTCTCATTCTGTCACCCTGGGTAGGGTACAGTAGCATCATCACAGCTCACCACAACCTCAAACTCCTGGGCTCAAGCAAGTTTGAGCCTCCTGCCTCAGCCTCCCAAGTAGCTGGGACTACAGGCACACACCACCACACCCAGGTAATTTTTCTATTTTTTATAGGGACGGGGGTCTTATTCTTGCTCAGGCTGGTCTTGAACTCGTGAACTCAAAGCAATCCTCCCAGACTTGGCCTCCCGGAGTCCTAGGATTATGGATGTGGGCTACCATGCCCGGCCAGGTTTTACATTTTTTAAATGGTTGAAAAAAAGGAAAAGACTACTATTTCATGCTACTTCATGAAAATCATAAGAAACTCAAATTTCAGAGTCCATCAATGATGTTTCACTGGAATACATCCATACCTATTCATTAATATACCACCTATGGCTGCTTTCACACAACAATGACAAAATATAGTATTTGAAACAGAGACCATATGTCCCACAAAGCCAAAAACCTATCTGGTCCTTTAATAGAAAAGGTTTGCTGGCCGGGCACGGTGGCTCACGCCTGTAATCCTAGCACTCTGGGAGGCCGAGGAGGGTGGACCATTTGAGCTCAGGAGTTCAACACCAGCCTGAGCAAGAGCAAGACTCCGTCTCTACTAAAAATAGAAAGAAATTAGCTGAACAACTAAAAATATATAGAAAAAATTAGCCGGGCATGGTGGCACATGCCTGTAGTCCCAGCTACTCGGGAGGCTGAGGCAAAATGATCACTTAAGCCCAGGAGTTTGAGGTTGCTGTGAGCTAGGCTGATGCCACGGCACTCACTCTAGCCCGGACAACAAAGCAAGACTCTTGTCTCAAAAAAAAAAAAGAAAAGAAAAGGTTTGCTGATCCCTACAGTTAATCTGTAAATTCTTTGGTGTTTTATTTCCTTTATGCTTTTTTTTTTTTTGGAGGGGGGGGGGACAGAGTCTTGCTCTGTCGCCCAGGCTAGAGTGCCCTGGAGTTAGCCTAGCTCACAGCAACCTGAAATTCCTGGGCTCATGCAATCCTCTTGCCTCAGCCTCCAGAGTAGCCGGGACTATAGGCATGCACCACTATGCCTGGCTAATTTTTCCTATATATTTTTAGTTGTCCGGCTAATTTCTTTCTATTTTCAGTAGAGTAGGGATCTTGCTCTTGCTCAGGCTGGTTTTGAACTCCTGACCTCGAGCGATCCTCTCACCTCGGGCCTCCCAGAGTGCTAGGATTACAGGTGTGAGCCACCGCACCTGGCCGTTTCCTTTATCCTTATCCTCTTCATTTTCCACAACCAGCATCACAGCCCAGGCCCTTAATAACTCATGACTATATGGCATTTCTATTATCTCATGAATGCTGTTTCCATTCCCCTTGGTCCTATCAAAACTCTGTTCACAAAACTTCAGTGGCTGTCCATTAACCACAGCGTGAAGTCCAAACTGTCTCATCTGGTACCAAGAATCCACCTACTGACTTCTAGCCCTTACCGCTCTCTTTCCAACCTACCTCCCACCATCACCCAATACAAATGTTTTCTACAGCTCAACTGGGCTACCTGCTGTTCCCAAATACCCTAAGCTTTGCTACCTCTGTGTCTTTGCCCAATCTAATCCCTTTAGTTCAAACACCCTTCTGATTCTACCCAACAATCTCTTATCACATTCAACAAAACTTAATTCCAATACCATCATCTCCATAAAGACATTTGTGAGCTCCCTTCCTGCTTCCTCATTCCCTTCTGGAGAACTTCCTCATGCCATTCAGCCGTCTGACTCCTGATATGAAGAATGGCATTGTTTTGATTACACATTTGCTTCTACTTGAAACTGAAAGCTCCTTGAGAATAGGCACCATGCCTTATTTGTCCTTGTATCCCTATGCCAATCATTGCTTGGTATGTACCACTTGAAGGTTATTAGTGTACATCTCTTATTCCCCCAGTTATACTCAACTTAAGAAGTACATGTCTTGTCTTCAGGGTATCGCATCTGATGGCCTGCACACAGGGTACCCTCAATAAAGTTGCTGAATTTCTAAATGAGACTCACTTTGGTGGGCTTAACCCTAGTGATTCTGAAAATGGAGCTCTACTTTTGCATCTCCTTTTTGCATCCACCTCAGTATTCTTTAACCCAGAAAAAAGGACCACCAGCCCACTGACAGCTCTATCTCCTTAGAGAGCCAGTTCAATCCCACCTCTATCTTTCCTGAACACTCCAACCTGCAGTATTCCTCCAACAAATGCATTACACTAGTCTGTGTCATTCATTAGGGACACAGTCACCTATAGCTCATGTACAGCTGGTTAACTTTCAGTTTCAGGTCTGTACATCTTGAGCCCTAATATTTAAGTTACTTAGGAGACAAAGCCTTTCATACAATATACAAAGTTAAAACAGAATGGCTGAATGAATAGACTCCCTCCTTTGCAGAACCTTCTACACTTAAAGTCTGTCACCTAAACCCTGTATCCCTCCCTCCCCATCCTGCTCACCTTGAACCTTCGAGCTAGAAATTTATTCTTGATCTCTAAGAAATTGCCACGGTTCATTTCACCCTTGAAAGGCTCATTGAGGATGGCATAGCGTGGGTCATTCTGGATGTCCTGCCACCGGGCATAGCCATGACTATTGGAAAAGTGCTCAGGAAAAACAAAACAAGGTAAATAAGAACCTCACACTAAGAGATCTTCAGAACCTTTCACCAAGAACCTCGGTCCAGACCCAGGTAAAGGATACTTTATGATGCCAGCTAGGAGCCAGTAGTCATGCCGTCGATGCCAGATCTCATAAGTCTTCTTGGTGACTGTGGCTGCTCGCTCCTCATTCTGCCAAAGGGAGTGCAACTCTGAGGTGGAATGTAGAGAAGGTTGGAAAGGAGGGAAAAAGGCAAACATCTGTGAGAACTGAAAAAACTATTTATTCCTGTGCCCCAGCCCCCACCCCAGACACCATCTTAGCATAGAAAGCCGCTGGCTTTCTAGCACAGAACCCAGAGAAGTGCACAGGCAGCCTGGCACTCCCTCATCTAGTAAAGCCTCTGCACCCAGGTTTCTGACAAGAACCCCAATTTCACCTCAGATCATTCTAACCCCAGCTAGTTCCTCACTTCCATACCAGTAAAACCACCATCTGCGATGTTGAACATGAAACGCTGTTTAATATTTTTCTTCTGTTTCTCATCACTCAAGTCCTTGGGGGTCTCTCCATTCTGAAGCATCACCTCTTTCTTCTCTTCTTCTTCTTTCTTCTCTTCTGCAGGGTATGCAGAAGAAAACTGTCAGCCCCAGACCAGAGCCCAGCAGCATGGCCCTACCCACAGCACTACATACTGTAAGATATCCATCTGCCACCACCTTTTATCCAGATGGGTGTCTCTCAAACCCAGAAAAGTTGCCACCAGCCAACTAACAACCAAGTGTAAAGACAGAAAAGTCTTTTATCTTGGGATAAAATGGCTACGTGGCTATGGACAGGGAGGCAGGGGAGGATAAAGTCCTTGCTTCTGGTTTTAGAGTCCTTCTAAACCACAGTCGGCTTCTCCAAACACTCACCTTTGTCCTCTACCACAATAGGGGTCAGATCTATTGCTGATTTCTCCTCCACCTTCTCCACATCAGCAACACCTAGAGGAACAGATGGCATTGAAAATATACATAAAGGAAGAATGTTCTTTTCTGTTCCACACTCTTACCCAATTGGAACCATCCTACATCTAAATTTCTGTAATTAAAGTCATAAAAATGTCTTGGGGCGGGGGAGCGGCAATCTAAAATCAAGGGTGCAGGACTCTTCAGTATGTCACTTCCTCCTGACATTCCAGCCCAGCTGAAAGTCCAAAAGCAACTATGGTTCACACAGGGATCTGCAGTGCTTAAAAATGTGGGTACCTTTGGGCTCTGTCTCCATAGGTTCCTCTGTTCTCTCCTTCACCTCTGCCTTTTCCACTTTCTCCTCTCCCTCAAGGGGCTCAACAAGGACCTTTTCATCCTCTGAGGCAGGGGCAGGGGGCTGTGTACACTTCAAAGGAAAAAAAAAAAGGAAGAAGATGAAGCAGACAGGCAGCACCTGAAAGGAAGAGTGCGCTTATCCCTTTGCCTTCAGTATGGCACACGGTCACTCCCATCTCTTACCTCGACAGCAGCCTCAGAGGCTGCAGATTTAACCTCCTTTTCTCCTTCCGTGTTCTCTTCTTCTTTGAGGCTATTTTCCTCTATTTTTATCCCATCCTCTGCAGACCAGTAAGAGACAATCAATTAGGAAGAAGGTCCTAGATCAGAGAGGTTATGCCTTCCCAGTTTGTCTCATCTTAAATTGTCCTCTCGTGCCTTTAAGAGCCAGCCCTATTCTTAGGACAGCTCTCCTAAACTGAGAGGGAGATTACTGTGTGTCCTGCCAGACTACCCTGTTTGAACTGAGCACAGGGAGCAGAGCAAGCATAGGCTAGGACAAGACAGGGATAGAAAATGACAGGACAGGCAGACTTACCAGCAGGTGGGGCAGGTGCAGGAGTATTAGGCTGTGTGTCCCCTGGAGTGGAGGGTGTAGGAGTCTTTGGGGAGGGTGACCCTGGCTGGGACATCTTTTTATTTTCCTCTACTTCAGCCAGTTCAGGCATGCTCCAGCGCCCATTAACATGTTCAAATTCCTGAACCTGTAGCAATGGGACAAGAAGTTGAAGACCTAATTCCAGCTCTAGGCGCCTTTCCTGTTGGACTCCCAGTTTCCCTCAAAAATTTTAACAACAGAGAAAGGCTCAGACCTCACCTTCTTGCGAATCAAGGACATGACACCAATCCTAGTAAGGACATGCTGCCGAGACAAGCCTTCTCGGGGGACACCATCAGCAAAGGTCTCAGCCCCGTCTGCCCCTGGCTCACATAAATGCCTCATAAAAAGAGAGACATAAGCCCTATAGTAAAGAAGTAGAGAAATGAGTTAAACTGGGATCATGTCAACTCCTAGATCAGATTCTTTTCCACCTCCAGTTAGGCATTATCACAGGCAATGACTATGGCTCCACCTTGAGGTAAAGCCAACCACTGCACTGGAAGGCTGGCCTCCAGACCCTGCACCAGGACCCAGGGTTCTCTTCCAGGGAAGCTAAGAACACAACTCTTATTACTAACAGCTTCACCTGCCTACTTCAGCAAAGGAAAACAGCCCACTTCCCTGCACAGCCTGGACCAGTACTGTGGGAAGACCACAGAGGAGAAGCCCTTGCTCTAGATCAGTCTGCTGCAGCCTTCAAACTTACTTGAACTCTTTCTCTGATTTGCCTCGCAGATCTCTCACAAGCCATTGAGTGGTAAAAGCATCCTGAGGTGGCATCCCATATCGCATAATTGCATTAAGAAAGGCTTTTCGCTGACGAGCATTAAAACCTAGTACCTAGGGGAAAAAAGAACCTAGGTGAGAGGGAGCAGGTCTCACTCCATCAAAGACCCAATATCTGGCACTTACCCACCCCTCCTGAGAATTATATTAGGTCATTAAATATGAAAATTCTGATTTCAAATCAAAAGTGTAGTTTATTATACCTCAAACAAGAAGCAGTACCATTAATCAAAGTATGCACCTAAACTATCAACAGCTTTGCCACCTTAATGGTAGCTCATTTATGCCAGCAACAAAGAAGCCTGGAGAGCAAGTGATGAAATCACAAAAAGCGTTTTCCACAGCTTGGTGAGAACTGAAAATTTTTCCTTGCAAGAAGTGGTCCAAAGCCTGGAAGCAGTGGTAGTCAGCTGGTGCAAGGTCTGGTAAATAAGGTGGATGACAAAGTTTTGAAGTCCAGCTCCTATAGTTTAAGCAGCATTGTTTGTGCAACATGTGGTCCAGCGTTGTCTTATAAAAGGATTGGCTTGTCTCTATTGACCAATCTTGGCTGCTTAATCACAAGCATCCTCATCATTTCATCCAATCGGTTGCAGTAGACATCCACTATAATCGATTCACCAGGTTTCATGAAGCTATAGTGGATAATACCAGCACTGGACCACCAAACAGACACCATTAGCTTTTTTAAATGAGTATCAGTTTTAGACTGTGTTTCGGCACTTCATCTTTATCCAACCATTGTGCCAAACACTTAGAATTGTCAAAAAGAATCCATTTTTCATCACACATCACAATAGGGTGTAGAAATGGTTCGCCTTTATGTCATGACAGCAAAGAAAGGCAAGCTTCAAGATAATTTCTCTTCTGACGCTCGTCTAATTCATGCGGAACCCATCTAGCCAGCTTCTTTACCTTGCCAATTTGTTTCAAATGGTCCAATACTGTTGGAATAGTAATGTCAAACCTTGCTGCTAACTGACAGGTAGGTTGAGATGGACTCGCTTCCATTACAGCTTTCAGCTCATCATTATCTACCTTGGTCTCAGGTCGCCCATGTGGCTCATTTTCAAGATTAAAATCACCAGAACAGAACTTCTCAAACCATCGACATACTGTGCACTCATTAGCCACATCCTTCCTAAATACTTTGTTGATATTTAGAGCTGTTTGCACTGTATTGGTTCCACGATGGAACTCATATTCAAAAATAACACAAATTTTTGACTTATCCATGGTTTTACAAAAATTACTCTTAAAAAAACGTGAAAGGTAATCACAAGCCAAAATGTACATTTGAAAGACTGAGGGTGTACCTTCATGATAAAAATAAAACAAGAAGTGTCAAAGAAAAATGTCAGAGATACCAACTGTCAAACTTAGTACTTAAGGAAGTCAGACATTTCATACTTAATAACCTTTAATATGCCACTTACTTCAATATTCCCACCAACACGGGCCAACAGAGGAGGCAATGGCTTATCTTTATCATTCCGCAGGCCCTTACGACTGGGCCTGCGGGGAGCTGCAAGAAGAAAAAGATGAATGAGTGACACTGGTAGGGGTACTAAACAAAGCAATCTTTAGAAAACCAGCAGAAAAGCACAGCCCTCACCTTCTGAACGTTCATCAAAGTCTTCATCACCTTCCTCTGAGGCCACTGAGTAATCGGACTGGTTGTCGGACTGGTCGTCCTGCCAATCTGGAGGGAGAGAGGGCAGATGAGCGGGGCCCACTGCTCTAGTGGAACGGCCCATGGGTGGGGGGCGGGGCCGGCCACACACACCTCGGTCCTCCTGGGAGCCATCATTGTAGTTGACCTGTTTACGGATTCTTTTTCCTTTGCCCAGATTTCGGGCTAGATCTTCTTGCTGCTGCTCATAATGGTGCCGCAGCAATTTCTCCCAGTAGTCAGGATCCACACTTTCTTCCTGTTTTATGATTTCCCGTTCTACCTCCTCTTCCTCCTGGGACAGAGGGAGGACCAGGACTCAGGGGTGCTGAAGTCAGCACCACCAGCTACCCCTGGTCCTCACAGTTCCCATTCTGCTAGCTCCTTTCCATGGCTCTTAAATACTTGGTGTGCCTGCTTAGAGCTAAGAACTCAGAAGAAACTTAACTGACAGGGCATGGCTCCTCCTAATTATGTATGGATTAGCAGTGAGCATAACTGAAGATAAACATGGGATGGGGCTATTATCACAGCGAAGGATGAAGAGATACGAAGCTTTCTTCTTTTTTTTTAATTTTTCATAGAGATGGGTCTCGCTATGTTGCCCAGGCTGGTCTTGAACTGGCCTCAAGCAATCCTCCATCCTGCCTCAGCCTCCCAAAGTGCTGGGATTACAGGTGAGAGCCACTGTGCCCAGCCAGGAAGCTTTCTTGTGTAACCCCTTGTACTGATGCACATACAATTGGAAGATAGCAAAAAGAAGGAAAGAGATGTTAGAGCTTTAGCAAGCCAGAATGAAGAAGCTTTTGAAATACTGCCAAAGATTTTCATGAGAGATAAAATAGAAAGGCCATAAGCCCTTCTATTCTTCATAAACTTCATAAAAGTTTAACAACAAAATAAATTTCACAAAAGCTTACCAACTGTCTGTAAAGAAAAAAAAATTATATATTATCCTCTTATGTCCCAATAATGTTTTTGCTCCTCTGAAAAGTCTTTAAGTTACATTTTTTTCAGACACTTCAGGACCACTGATTGATTCCAAATCCCTTATATTAGAATTAAACTGCTGCTGATAGCATAATATCTTTAAGTTACATTCTTTTCAGACACTTCATGACCACTGATTGATTCCAAATCCCTTATTTTAGAATTAAACTACTGCTAATAGCATAATATCAGGAACAACCTAAATATGCCCATCATTATGAAACTAATTAAATAAATTACAGTACAGTCAGCCCTCCATATCCATGGGTTCTATATCGGTGGATTCAAGCAATTAAGGATCAAAAATATTCAGGAAAAAACAAAATTATGTTTGTACTGAACATGTACAGACTTTTTTGGTCATTATTCCCTAAATAATATAGTATAACAACTATTTACATAGCATTTACACTGTATTAGATATTATAAGTAACCTAGTGATGATTTAAAATACACGGGAGGTTACAAAGGGATATAAAAGGACACTGGAAACCAAGAAGGCAGCATAAGGGGAGAGACAAAAACTCACCTATTGGGTACAATGAACACTATTTTGGTGACGGGTGCACCAAAAGCCCTGACTTAAGCATTATACAAGGTATCCATGAAACAAAAACATTTGTACCCCCTTAATTTTTTGAAATAAAAATAAATAAAGTACATGGGAGGATGTGCATACATTATATGCAAATACCATACTGTTTTATATGTGGGACTAGAGCATCCATGGATTTTGGTATCCATGGGAGGTCCTCTCCCACACAGATACCAAGAAATAACTACACTTCCAAACAAGGATATGCTAAACAGCAAAAAAAAAAAAAAAGGTGGGGGGGCTCTTTATGTTCTGGCCTGGTCTGTATCTCCAAGACATATTAAGTGGACAAAAGCAAGGTAGAGAACATATGTATAATAAATTTCTTTTGTGTTTAAAAGAAAAAGTGGTGTTTATGTGCACATATGCATATGTATACATAGATGTATACAAATGTATGTATAATTTCTATGCACATAAAATATTTTTGGAAAGATAGGTAAGAAAATAAAAACATTACTTGTCCCCAGGAAGGGAACTAGGTTGTTAGAGGACAGAGGGAAAAGAGATAACTTTGTATATTTTGAACCATGTAAATTACTATCTATTAAAACATGAAACTTAAAATTATAAAAGAAGTAAACAGCAGCTGAGATCACTAATCAGCAAACAATGTATATACTTGTGTAGTAACCAGCAGAGATCATCCACTTAGCACATGTTCACAGCCAATCACTTGTGTGTACACTCACTGCCAATGAAGGGACCATGGAGCACCCCATTAGGAGGGCCGTGTTTGATGAACTACTACTGGTCTGTAGACCTGTGTCAGACTTTTCAGCCCCAGATACACATAAACTGAAGTTAGTAGAACTACCTTCAAGAACCAAGATAATAGGAATATATCAGAAAAACATCGCAAGAGGATGGCTCTGAGTTGGAAGGATGAGAAAAGATGGCAAAGACCACCAGAACCTATGCCAAGTCTAAGAACCCTGAGCTGAGGGAATTAAAGGGCACCAGAAGAGAAAACAAATTTCATTTTTCATTTCATGACCCTCTATATCATTTGGGGGACAAAACTATTAAAACAAGTCACACATTTCTGTTTTAATATTTTTTGGTTTTTTGCTATAAAAGCCAAGAAAAAGAAGGGAAGAGAAAAAAAGGGAAATAACTCAACTTTAAGCACAAGGAGATAGATTATCTAAGTATATATCTTATCACCTGCCTTTTCTGCAAAAAGATTTGAGGTACCATTCAAAAATTTACTTGTAGGGTTAATAAAATACATAAGAGAAAATCAGATTCTGGCAAAGAGCCAATACAATTGTTGTGAGGATGGTATTTGGCTATAAGTTTCCTAATAGCCAAGGCAAAGATGAGAATATTAATTAGTCATATGTTATAGGCTTTGTTTTCAAGGGAAGAGGTATATCAATTCATCAACATACTAATTTGCCTACAGATGTTTTCCTCTTGTCTCAAATATCATCTTGGTCTCAACTCCAATTTTCAGACAAATCACCAAGCACAACTACCTTAGACTCATACTCACCCCCATTTCTTCTTCTCGCACCACATACTGGGCCACTTTGAATGAGCTCAAATATTCATTCATGCCTTGTAGTTCTGTGTCTTCGGTCTCATCCTGGTTACGGTCCAGTAGCCGTTCAATGGCCTTATCATCATAGTGGATAACGCTGCTATCTTCTCCCTCTTTGTTGTCTCCTCCTATAAAGAATCAGGGGCCCATACCCCCAAAGTCAGCTTCAGTAGCTGCAGTAAAAGAAGCAAGTCCCACAGGATCCTTGGTATCAAAGATTCTCCCTACCCTTCAGAGAGACCAAGCCCCATACCAAAACCTAAGTTCCTGACTAGCTCACCTCCATCTGTGGCTTCATCCTTGAACAGTTCCTCAGTGCCAAATTTGAGGATATCATCAAGCTCCTGTTTGGACATAGATCCAGTCTTGGAGCCCAGCCCAGGCCGCACCACTAGATGCGTCAGCATCATCTTCTTCTTTGCCACTTGTGTGATACGCTCCTCCACTGACGCACGGGTCACAAATCGGTAGATCATCACCTTCTTATTTTGACCAATACGGTGAGCTCTACTAAAGGCCTGGAGTTGAGCAGGAAATAAAGCCAGAAACCATATTTTCCTGCTGCCATTCTTGCCTTGACTTCCACATACTAAGTTAAGCCAAGTACAAGGCAAGAGCTTGTCTGCATATGAAACTTCCTTTTGTACCCTTGCCCACAGATCACCCCCTATCATGTTATCCAAAATAGGACCATAGCTAACCCAAACTCTCTGGCTTACAATAAAGTAAGCAACATAAAAAGAATCTGTTGTTTCTCACTTAAACAACTAATTCCAGATGGTGGCGCCCTCATAGAAAACACTATGCGTTTCCAGTAAGTTACCGTATCTAAGGCTGCTAGCCCTGCTCACCTGGATATCATTATGGGGGTTCCAGTCAGAGTCATAGATAATAACCGTGTCAGCAGTGGCCAGATTGATTCCAAGGCCCCCAGCTCGAGTGGAAAGCAAGAAGCAGAACTGCTGAGCCCCAGGTGCTAATAAAGGAATCAAAAACACCATTAGAAGTGTCTCCTGAATTCTAATTAATAAATATAAAATGAATGTTAGAAATACACAACCTCATTAGGCAAACACCACAGTAATAATTGTTGTAAGCAAGGTCCACCAATGGATACTAAAATCAGTGTAAAAGTTTAAGGAGAGACAGGATTATTAGCATAGTCTCAAATATCTCCCTCAAGATATTTATCAATCACACTGGGAAAAAGAATAACTTTACAGTGGAGAGAAACTCAGCAGTCACCACCTTAACCAAGTAATCAGGTAATCACCTATAATGGGACATATGAACATGATGTCCACCAACATGATGCACTGAAAAGGAGATATCTTTTCCATGGCATTCTTTCCAAAATGTCTAATCTAATACAGACAAAACACCAGACAAACCCAAACTCAGACATTACATAAAATAACTGGCCAGTACTCATGAAAGTATCCACATCACGAAAGAAAAGGAAAAAAATGAAGATATGTCACAGAGAGGAGGAGGCACAATAAGTAAATGCAATGTGGGATCTGGGATTAGATCCTGAAACAGAAAAAGGATGTTAAGGGAAAAACTAGTGACATTCAATTAAGCTAGTTAACAGTACAATACCAGTGTTAATTTTTTGGTTTTGATAATTGTACTGCAGTTATTTAAGTTGTTATTATTAAAAGAAGCTGGGTGAACAGTATACATGAACTTTCTGTACTGTTTTACAACTTTTAAGTTCAAAATTACTTCAAAATAAAAAGTTTAAAAAGAAGTAGTGTCTACTAAGGCAGACAAGTCTGCCACTAACTTGCTATTTGAGCTTCAGCAAGTCCCGATCCCTCTTTCAGCCTCAAGATACAATGGAAGGGTTAGATAAAACGCTCTTCTTTCTAACAGAAAGAACAAAGACCCCAAAGAAAAAAAATTTAGGAATAGTCTAATACATTCTTCCAACTGAGACATTCAAAAGCTTTACTCTTCCTTATCAATTGACAAAACCCCAAAAGAATCATACAGAACAAAGAAATGCACAAGAAAAACAACTGATCAGTCCAAAGATACAAGTGAATGAGGATGCCTAAAACTAAACCACCCCTTCCCTCTTACCATTGAAGCGGTCAATGGCCTCTTGCCGCATGTTCCCAGTGATTCCACCGTCAATACGTTCATATTTATAACCTTCATGTTCCAAGAAATCCTCTAGCAGGTCCAGCATCTTGGTCATCTGTAAAAGCAGCACAGTTTAATCATGGAGGAATCAGATACTAATCCCCTTCCCTGTGTCACTGAGGGTTGTCTACTATTGTCCTGTACAGCTCCCAGCCCACAGGATACCTGGGAGAAGATGAGCACGCGATGCCCACCCTCCTTAAGGTTCTTGAGCATCTTCTGCAGCAGCAACAATTTCCCAGATGCTCTGATAAGGGCACTGCCATCATACATGCCATTAGGCATCTTAGGGGCTTCCTAAGGACAAATGCAAAGAAGAAAAAAATACTGAAAGACATCCCACATGAAGGAGCTCCAACCCAGGAAGAAACAAGAGTGGGCACAACATACCATTGCAGCCACAGGGAAGAGGTATGGGTGGTTGCAGCACTTCTTAAGATCCATCACCACATTTAGCAGAGAGACCTGGTTGCCACCACCTCGAGCATTGAGTGCTTCAAAATTTCGAGTGAGGATGTACTTATAGTATTTCCTACGTGGGCAAGATGGAAATATAGGTTTGACTCAAAAGTCTTTAAATGACTAATAATGCATCCCCAATGCCTGAGATCTTTCTTCCAATATATCTCACTTTGGAGCTAAGGAAACCCAACAAGCACCACCACCCCCCCATCATTTTAAATAAGAGAGGAAATAACTAAGTAAGAACTATGTGCTCTAGCTCCCTGGCATCAGGTTTCTTTACGCCTTGCCTGATCCTGTCACCAGATGCCTTGAAGCTGAGTTGGGGGAGGAGTAAGAAACACTCTGCAGACTGGCAGATATCTAACAGCATTTGCAAAATGGTGTCAGTGCTTCTGTCCCTTTCAACTCACTTCTGCATAGGGCTCAATTCCACACGCACAATGAGTTCTGTCTTGGATGGCATATTCTTGAACACGTCTGCTTTGAGCCGCCGCAACATGTGAGGCCCCAACATGTCATGCAGTTTTTTAATCTGGTCCTCCTTGGCAATGTCAGCAAACTCTTCCAAAAAGCCTTCCAAATTGCTTCAGAAAGAAAAGGAAAAAAGTTGGAGGGAGAAAGGAGAACGTAAAATAATTTAGGAAATGAGCAACAGAACCATGAGAAGCAGAATTATGAGTCAATTATGAATAAACACACACTTACTGGAACCTCTCGGGGGTGAGAAAGTTAAGCAGATGAAACAACTCTTCGAGATTGTTTTGTAATGGAGTCCCGGTCAGCAACAGCTTGTGCTGGAGTGAGTAACCATTCAAGACCCGGAAGAACTAGTGAAGCAGATGGAGAGAGGTGAGAATCAATGAAAAGAGGGCTCTAATATATCTCTGCAAAATTTCAACCTGTTGCACTGCCCAATAGTTAAGCCTCCTACTGCCATCATCATCCTTTTAAAAAGCCCTGGCCACTAAGGGCCATCACATATGAGGAAGAAAAGCAGAGACCATTTTTCTCTTTCC
The DNA here is from genome assembly GCF_020740605.2 of Lemur catta. Taxonomy (NCBI): domain Eukaryota; kingdom Metazoa; phylum Chordata; class Mammalia; order Primates; family Lemuridae; genus Lemur; species Lemur catta. The sequence goes on along the minus strand of NC_059133.1, from coordinate 93,311,075 downwards.
TCTCCTTCTCACCTTAATGAGTAGGTGGTACTAGAAAACTAAAAGTGGGGACTATAACCTCCCTCCCTAACCCCTCACCTTAGACTGATTGTTCTTCAGCCGATGGGCTTCATCCACGATGAGGCAGGCCCAATCAATAGAACCCAAGATGGCCATGTCAATGGTGATCAACTCATAGGATGTCAGTAGCACATGGAATTTCACAGATGCCTCTTTCTGCACATGAAAGCAACGTGGTCACTACTGGTCAACTCCTCTGGTGTAAACACAACCAGGAGACTGATGGGGTTTTTCCTCCTTCAAGGGTTACCCTTTCGTCTCACCCAGGGACCAGGTCACAGGAGGCAAACTAAGCCCAAAGCCCCAACTTGCTCTCTAGGGTGGCCTCCCTACCCTGAGATACCTTCATGCGGGAGGCCTTCTTGCCACCACGAATGGCATTGTCTTCAAAGGAGAATTCATTCTCCCGGATGATGGCACGGCTGTCCTTGTCACCCACGTAGGTCACCACATACATATCTGGAGCCCACATTTCAAACTCCCGCTCCCAGTTGATGATGGTAGAAAGAGGGGCACTCACTAGGAAGGGGCCTTTGGAATGACCCTTTGCAGAAGAAAAGAAGCAGAGTTGGGACTGAGGACCCCAGCACACTGCAACCCCAGCGTCCACCTCCTCCTGCTGCCCCCTCAAGCTGACGGAGGCCTGGCACCTGCACCCTCTCCTTCCTCTATGCAAACATCCTGCCCACTTATTTCCAAGGTCCACCCTCACAGAGAGCTTAAAATCATAACTCTTCCATTAAGTCTTTCCATACTAATTCCACCCATACTTCTGCTTACCTCAACACTTAATTGTTCCCCAGGACTGAGGCTCTCTGAACCCACAGTGAATTCTACCCATGGTTCCACACCCTCCAATCTTTTGCTGTGTATATGTGTCTATCTTACTATCACTGAATAGTGTTCTTCAAAGTCAGAGACCAGTCTTTTCTTCCTTCTCTCTCCTCAGAGTATACGAGAAGACTACAAACACAAAATACCCACACAAGAAACAGCCCCAGCTTGCCTTACCTCTTTGTAGAGAGAATAGAGGAAGACTGCCGTCTGTACAGTCTTCCCAAGGCCCATCTCATCAGCCAAAATGGTGTCGGTGCCCTGAGCCCAGGAGAAACGTAACCAATTCAAGCCCTCCATTTGATAGGGGTGCAGGGTTCCACCTGTGGCATCCAGGTACTCTGGCTGTCGCTCGTACTTCACCGTTGGCTGAAGGATGAAATAGGTAAGTCATGAGCTGGCAAGGAATTCCCTTCCTCCCATAGATGGCAACTGCCTCATTCTCATACATCCTCACTAGATCCTCCCTGGGAGAGCCACAAAAAATTCTGGGGAAAAAGATCCCCAATGGTTATTTCAATTTTGTGTCTGATTTAGGATCCTGCAGGAAGCAGGGCAATTAACTATCAGGCAAACCTGATCACTGAGGAAAAAGACATCACGGACTCCCTAGCAATACAGTAATTCTACTAGTCAGGATCCACCAGATAAATAACTGTATGTCCCTCCTAGATTGATTTTTTTAACTTTAATCACCCTCAAATCATACTGCACAAACAAAACCCAGAGAACTAAGCCATGAATTAAGGGTCAGAAGACCCAGGTTCCCAATGTAAGTTTCATAAAATCATGGTTGTGTGACCTCTCCCCCTAGATAATACTTCCTCAATTATATAAAATACACCTCCTTTCTTTTCCTGATGATAAAAGGAGTAAGTAATCCTAATGCTTTCTGATTTCTAGAAATGTAGGGAAGTGGGGAAGTGGACATTATGAAGCATTTGCAGCTACAAAGGTATTATCTGCAGATCATTACTTAGCATGTCATCATTGGAGTACAGCAGATGAGATACATTGTCCTACCCAACAAACTGTACCCTCTCTTTTCTACCCCAACTCACGTCAACTGTTGGAGTTTCAGGAGGCCTCTCCAACTTCCTCAACTTCACCTTCTTGAGTTTCTTGCCTGGTCGTCCTTCCTCACCCCTCATCAACTCCCTATAGAAGAAAGATATCACACAGCTGCCCAAGGTCCTTTTCAATAAGAAGTAACTCTAACCCTCACCCCAAATCACTCACCTGTGATTCCAATAGCTTTGTTTAAATAGGTCATAATCCTGTATCTCCACATCCTCACTCTCCCAAGATGCCTGATCATACGGTAAGTCCCGCCACTTGATCAAATAGTGGACATGGCCCTTCTTGTCCACGCTGCAAGGTCAAGGAGAGAAAACCCTTAGAGCCAGAAGGCAACCTTCCTCCCCTCCTAAATTAGCCTTGCTCTCAAAAACTGATAATAAGGTATGTTCTATACCAGATCTATAGGTATGTCACAGAGCCCACATGTATTCAGAGCCTCTACTATACCAGTCTTTGGAGCAAAAATTATCTTTAATCTATACTTTCCTATAGCTTAAACACCAAGGTTCAGTCAGTTAATGATAACACAGAGTGTCTTGCAAATATAAGTCACTGGTGGCATCTATTTTCCTAATCCCTTTAGCAGGACTCTAGTCTCCCATGGAGACACTGCCTACCTCCAGTGTGCCCAGCTAGTACCTGTGGTTCAGGATGCGATGGATCATCATCCACTCAGGTTTTATCCCATAGCGATAAAAACGTTCCTCCATCTCTGCAAATTTAGGGTCCTTGTTCTTTCGCTTTCGGCTCTTCTCTTCATCACCACCGAAGTCACCAGAAGGTGGCTCATCCATGTCATTCTTCCGCTGATAGTTTCTGAACATCACCTGACAATGCAGCTCCAACTGTGAGCAGAAAGAGAAAATAAGCCACCAAGGAGTTGCATTCACTCCTTTCCATCCAAAAGGCTGTTTTATCACTACCCTCTTCACTGGGGTCCCCGCATCTCTAGCCTATCCTAGACTTACCTGCAGTTCAGACACCCAGGAGCAGTGCCAGTAAGACATGCCTTGCCATTTCACGAAGAACTGCCGCTCTGGCCGCCCCTCCAAGGGCTTGGGGGAGGGAGTATTGGGATCAGCATCTGGAGGCCGAGGCACTGGTGTTGGAGATGGTGGTTGACCCCACTTCCAGATTAGGATCTTCTGCACTTTGCCCTTCAGAGCTGGACACTGAGGGAAAAAAGATGACCTAATCCCAAATCATACCCAGGGGAGGAGATGGGACAGCCCACAGCCTCAACTTCGTCAAAGGGATGATTAAAATTTCATTTCAAGTAAGATCTAATCCCAGGTCCCCTCTAGGAAGAGAATACAGGTTAAGGATCCCTTATCTGAAATGCTAGGGACCAGAAGTGTTTTGGCTGAATTTCTTCTGTATTTCTGGACTTCATCCAGGATTTATATGACACTATCACTCCTATCTGCTTAATAGAGCCAGTAGCTAGACTAACAATAACTCAGAACGAGCAGACAGAAAACCCACAGACCCACAGCCCAGAATTCCTCTCTTGAGCAACTGAAAAGCAATAGTAAGTGGCCCTATTAAACATTCAAAGCTACTGAGCCCCCAAGGCAGGGTGTCAAGACAGGAACAGATGTTCTTAGCTAGAAGAACATTGCTCCAACCTTCTTAGAGCTGGCAAAACATCAACTCCTCTGTTTGAAGTTAGTCCTATATTTTCCCAGGACAAAGGTATCCTAAAAATATTAGGTTGGTACAAAAGTAATTGCAGTTTCAGACCATGAATTTTATCTCAAACATATCTTTATTAATCAAAATAGGAACGATTACAATCAACACATTTTTGCCAACGAGAAATAAGTTTGTTTATTCCTATAGTGTAAAAATCCATGCTTCAGGATTTGACAAACTCTTGGAAAGCATTTTCTCCATCTTACTGGTTGTGGAACCATCTTCCCTGCAAAAAGTTGTCCAGATGCTTGAAGAAGTGGTAGTGGGTTGGCGAGAGGACAGGTGAATATGGCGGATGAGGCAAAACTCTGTAGCCGATTTTGTTCAACACTTGAAGTGTTGGTTGTGCAACGTGAGCTCAGACGTTGTCAGGCATTGTTGGGTGTTGTCGTGGAGAAGAATTGGGCCCTTTCTGTTGACCAATGACGGCTAAAGGCATTGCAGTTTTCGGTGCATCTCATTGATTTGCTGAGCATACTTCTCAGACATAATGGTTTCGCTGGGATTCAGAAAGCTGTAGTGGATCAGACTGGCAGCAGATCACCAAACAGTAACCATGATCTTTTTTTGGTGCAAGTTTGGCTTTGGGAAGTGCTTTGGAGCTTTTTCTTGGTCCAGCCACTGAGCTGGTCATTGCCAGTTGTCATATAAAATCCACTTTTCATCCCACGTGGCAATATGATCAAGAAATGGTTCATTGTTGCATACAATAAAAGAAGACACTGCAAAACAACAATTCTTTTGATTTTCAGTCAGCTCATGAGGCACGCACTTATCCAGCTTTTTCATCTTTCCAATTTGCTTCAAATGCCAAATGACTGTAAAACGGTCAACGTTGAGTTCTTCGGCAACTTCTTGCATAGCTGTAAAAGGATCAGCTTCGATGACTGCTCTCAATTGGTCATTGTCAACTTCCAATGGCTGGCCACTGCACCCCTCAATTTTAAGGCTCTTGTCTCCTTTGCAAAACTTGTTCAGCCACCACTGCCCTATATGTTCATTAGCAGTTCCTGGGCCAAATGCGTTGTTGATGTTGCGAGTTGCTGCTTTACAACCCATTTTGAACTCGAATAAGAAAATCGCTCGAATTTGCTTTTTGTCTAACATCATTTCCATAGTCTAAAATAAATATAAAATGAACAGCAAGTAATATAAGTCATCAGCAAAAAAAACATAAAGTGAGAAAGGTACATTAAAATGATGTATAACGGCCGGGTGCGGTGGCTCACGCCTGTAATCCTAGCACTCTGGGAGGCCGAGGCAGGTGGATCATTTGAGCTCAGGAGTACAACACCAGCCTGAGCAAGACCCCATTTCTACTAAAAATAGAAAAAAATTATATGGACAACTAAAAATATATAGAAAAAATTAGCCGGGCATGGTAGCACATGCCTGTAGTCCCAGTTACTCGGGAGGCTGAGGCAGAAGGATTACTTGAGCCCAGGAGTTTGAGGTTGCTGTGAGGTAGGCTGACGCCACGGCACTCTAGCCTGGGCAACAGAGTGAGACTCTGTCTCAAAAAAAAATAAAAAATAAAATGATATATAACATAACCACATTTATTTAAGAATGTATTCTCATATCAAGCGGCAAATTTCAAAAATGCTAGAACTGTGTTTACTTTTGCACCAACCTAATACATGAGGAAGGCAAATACATGTCTTGGGGCTAAAAAGTTCATAGTTCTCCAATGACCGCTCCTGCACATCACCCTCACAATGCCTACATGTGAAAGTGATAAACCCTTCCACTAGACTACACTTCCCACATCTCCTGCTCCAGCTGAGATCAGTCACTCACCGTACAACGGGGACAGAGCCATTCGCCATTGGGGATCTCTGGAAGTGGGGGGTTTAGGCAGTGAATGTGGTAGGAAGAAGGACAAGTATCACAACAGAGCAGCTCCCCACCATCCTTGCAGACCCGACAGAATTCCATATGATGGTCATCTTCCTCTTCAGGGTCTCCCCCAACCTCTTCCAGGATCTCCTCACCCTCCGAATTATCCTCTTTGGCCTCCCACTGGATGCCCTCCTTCTCCTGCAGTAAAGGACCACAGATTCAGATTACTACCACCCCCTACCCACCCGCCTCTGAACCCACTGCCCATCATTCCTTTGAATGCTTCCCAAAGCTCACAACCAGCAGCACCACTGTTTCTATTTCCACCCTGGCCCCAAAGAGCTTTATCATCCCACCCTTCCTCTCATGGGTTCCAAGGGGCCACAGTGGCCAGATACTCACGCAGTGCGGGCAGCTCCACTTGCCCTCGGGAGCCTTCTCCATATCCGGATCCAGGCAGACCATGTGGTAAGCTCGGGGACAGGTATCACACAGGATGATCTCACCGCCTTGCTGGCACACCTCGCAATAGTCCTGGTGGTCTGTCTCATAACCATCCACAGCAGTCACCTCCTCCTCGCCTGGGCAAGGAAGAGGGAAAGCCCAGTTATTAGAAAAAAACTACCTCCCCCCCACCCCTATCTCCTTAGGGAGATTCTTCCCCATTCATTCCCATCTCATCCCATCACATACAGATAGAGAAAAGAAACACACCTTTCTTTTTCTTTTTAGTGGTTCGGAGTTTCTTGCGGCTGCGGCTACTGCGGCTGGTGGAACCATCCGAAACGGAATAGCTATTGATGCTGGCATCATCGAAGTCAGATTCCACATCTAAGTCGTCATCCTCGCTCTGACATGATGAAAATAAATAAGGTTAGAAGTTCAAGCCAAGGAGAAGGAAACAGTGCAGAGAGGGGATCACTCTCTCACTGGGGGTACCATAATCCCAGCAAAGACTATTGTATATGGAACCACTCCCCACATTCGTATGTGCCTACTGTGAAGGACACATCCAGACATAAGGTAACATCTTTCCTATTAGACATGGCTCCCTCCCCAAAGAGATAGGCTGGGGTCTCACCGAGGATCTCTTACGCTTGGAACCAAAACCTCCCAGCTTGATTTTCAGAGGAGCTACTTTCTTGGGTTTAGGCTTCTTTGCATCAGGTACACGAGGGCTGCCCTTGGGCTTCCTCCGAGCATTGGGACCTAAAACCAGAATACATCCAAACATATACCACAAGGCAAAAGATGGGGAAAATGAAATCTTCTCCACCTAAGCTTGCTTCACCATATCCAGATTCCAGAATTTCTCTCCTAAACCCGAGACTCATTCCTCTCTCCTATCTCCTACCTTAGGGCTGACAAGCATTCTCATGCTTTCTCTGTCTCTGACATCCTAAGCCCACATTAGTTCCCCCTCCTACTTGCAAGCCCATTTCACCTTTGCCCTCCTTGGTCTTGGCCTTTCGGATAGGCACCTCCACAGGGGGAGGTGGTGGTGCAACCTCAGTGGCTGTCACCATGCTCTCCACCACAGCCACTGCTGCCGCTGCTGCAGCAGCCACTGAAGCCCCAGAACTGCCTTTGAAGGGGTTATTGGTACTGAACTCCCGCCACTTTGCACCCAAAACCATCATCATCTTGGAGACAGCGATCTTGGGGTTTTTGGCAGCAATGAGGGGTCTGGTGGAGAAATGGACAAGAACAGAGAAGAGGGAAATGTTTAAGCATAAAACAAAGAAAGAGAAGCAAGGAGAGAAGGACTCTCCTCCCCACATCCCTAAGACCCTCCTTGTTTACCGGACAAACTGGCTGAAAGCCTTGTAGTTGGTGAGGGTGCGATAATCTTCCTCTGAGAACACATGGTCAATGTCTTCCATGCCCCAGTCTTCCAGGAGCTGAGCAGATGATTTAGGCTCCTGCAGAGAGAGCAAGGTCAAGGACTTGCCACCTAGTGCCTACACTTGCTAAGGAAATTTGAATTTAACTACAGGATAAGAGAGCTAAGAGGAAAAAATTAGAACAGAGAGAAAATGTTCTATGGGGCAGTAGAGTGTCTGCGAAACAAAGGACAGAAGTTTACAGTACAGAGAACAGGATGGAGATCCAGGCACCTTTGAATCATCATCATCATCATCTTCCTCCTCCTCCTCCTTCCGCTTGGATTTGCTCTTTTTCTCTTTCTTAGGTCCAAGCTTCTTCTTCTTCTTCTTGCCAGGGGTATAGTCGCTGCCCTCACTGTCTGAGCGCAGAGCCACCTCTTCCTCCTCCTCCACAAACTCTGGCCCCTCCCCAGAGCTGTCCCCCAGCTGCCGGCACAAGAGCATACGCTGGAGCAGGGAAAGGGGGAGAGGGAGACAGACACACACCTGCTACACACATGCTGACCTCAGGAGTGCCCTGAGGCTCATTGCCCGGACCTGGCCCACTACTTTAGAGGAAGAAACAAATGCCCTCAGCCCTTCAACCCTTCTCAGAGCTCCTCCCTTCTTCCTCTGATTCCCCAGTAACATTCAGTCACCCACTCACCTCCTTTTTTTGGCGCTTGCTCTTAGGAATTTTAGGGTCCCTGGGTTTCTTAGGCTTTTTCTTTTTCTTGAGCTTTGGAGTCTCTGCTTCTGACAAATCCTCTTCTGGGTCCTCTTCATTTTCTACATATATTTGGCATAGAGTGGTAGGCAGGGAAAAGATCAATAGCAAAAGGTTAGGCCCCAATCCAGAGGCTTTAAACTTTATTCCCTACCTCTTGTCCCAGATTCCTCTGAAGAGAACTGCTATACTCTCCACAGAAGGAAGCTGATACCCAAGGCAAAAACAGACAAAGAGAGAGCTGTATATACTCAAAATAGGCCTGCCAGGCCAGACCAGACCCACCTCGGGCAGCTGTCCAGACCCCTGCCTTCTCTCTCCCGTCCTCCCAGCAGTCCTCTAGATGTTCACCAGTACAGCTGAATCAAGCTGCTTAGAGTTTACCAAGTAAGAGAACTAAGTCTAGGCCTCCTGCAATTGGCCAAGTATTCTATAAACCAGGGAAAAAGAAAGAAAGATCCTACTCAGAAGACAAAAACTATAGAGTATACTCTCACCACATACCCAGAACATTACCAGTTCAGGGGTCCCAGAAACCGCACCCCTCCTTCTCTAACTCCTCTGGGGTCATCACTGCTAAAAACAACCAGAACCTCCAAATCCCATATTCAGTTGCCAGCCCAATCTCACACCCACTCCCAAAACAATTTCCTTTCCCCATCTCCAACTCTAATGTTCCTCCCCAGCGTCTCCTGGGTCAGCAGCCTCTTCTCTCTAGGGACCCAAATCAGCCCAGCTGTCACCATCTCCCTCCCACCCCAAGCAATCCTCCTCCCATCTGGCTCCACCTCCTCCCCTGGCTGGAAGCACACACAAAGCCTGGGGTAATACTGAAAGCTCCTGGGCAAGGATAGGTGGGAAGGGGCACAGAAGGGGAGGAGAAGGCCAGGAGGCAGGTTCCTTTGCAGCAGACATTCACACCAACTCCAGCTCCCTCCTCTCTCTCCCTCTTCCCAAGCCACCCCCGCCCAAGGTGGGGGGAGTAGAGAAAGGAGTGGAGAGAAGAAGGGAGTGCCTCACCCACTGAAGTGAGGGAAAATGGCTCCTGACCGCAGAAGCCAGCCCAGGGCACCCAGCTGCCAACATAGGACAGACAGGAAGTGGCAGGGTAGGGGGGCGGGGTTGAGAGAGGTAGCCGGGGAATGACTGCCCTCACAGAAGACTTCCCAAATTACTACCTGGCCCCAGGTCCAAATGCCACTGATCTCTAACACCTACTCCAGGATGACACAAGAGGCCATTCTAACATCCTAGCAAGGAAACCCAAGGAAAGCAAGACAATCATGAAGGATAATACTGTGAGAGAGACTGGATTACTCCCTCAGTCATAATTTTTTTTCAGTTATCAGAGCTAAGATTTAACAAAGGCTCAGTGGAGCTGTGGTCAGATCGTACAACCTTCTCCCCAAATTCTGATACCCAAAAGATTTAGCTTGAGGAATGGAAGCCCACAAGGAGTCTCTGAAGCTCAGCTTCCTCATCACCTCCACCAGAGTCCTAGCCAACAGATAGGAGTCATGTACACACTTAAAAAAAAAAAAAAAAAAAGGAGCAGGGCCCACATAGTGGTGAAAAACACTATGCCTCTTTCAATCCCTCACATGCTCTTAGCTCCTGACCCCCAGAACTAGCCCTAAAATGTCTATGGCTCCACCCTCCCTGAGCTAGACAGATACTAGGGAACGTGAGACATTAGGCTGGACAAAGCACCATCAGCCTCCCCCCTCTCACTTAGCCCAGGATCAGGCCAGGCAAAAGAAAGCCCCTCCCATTCCCTTGGGAATGGTACACCAGCCTGGATCTCACCAGAAAGAATCATTTTCTTAAGGGCTATCCCCAAGTCACTCCCCACAATCAGCTACAGAGGATCTTCCTCTTTGCCATCCCCATAAAGCTGGAAACAGACAAGGTCAAACCCATGGAGGCAAAGGGGACACCCTTCCATCTGCACATGATCCCCAAACTTCTCTGGCAAATAATGTGCTAAAATGACAAGCAGCAAACCGGCTCAGATATAGAGGAAGATTTGGGAAAGGGGCAGGAATGGGGTGTGGCAAGTGGAAAAACTGGGTCATGCTACAGCTCAGGGCAGAGTTCACCCAAGGAGCCTGCACAGCTCCCAGTCAACATGGGGGGCAGCCCCAGACCAAGAGCCAGTGCAAGGCCAAGACGTAGAGCCAACATTGCCTGGATAGCACTTCTATTTCTCATGCCCCTGTTAGAAAGGACAGGCTCACCTCACCACCACCACCACCCTGCCCCCACCTTGGGCAAAAGCACAGAAATCAGTCACCCTACCCTACACAGCGATGAGACCAAGTCTAAATTTCTTATTCCAACAGCTTAAGACTCAGTAACAAGACTAACCCCTCTCCTAAATGGTCTCAGGTTCAAATGAAGAGTTCCAACTTAGAAAATGCCAAATGAGAAAGCATCTCTCTGAGACCACCTCAACTTCCAGCTGGAGCTAAGAGAAAAGGCAGAGGTAAAACATGTTAGATGGAAAACGAAAACAAGATCAGCAGGCTCCAGAATGAGACAGTAAGTGGAAGCATAAGGGATGAAGAAAGGGCATGTAGGAAAAAATGAAGCTAGAAAAAAAGAAGGTCAAAGAAACAAATAGGCAATTTAGCTAGGGGCTCTGAAGAAGGAAAGACAGACGAGAGAGACATCCACTTAGGAGCATGACATCAATCATCATTTGAGAATAGACAAGGGCTACTCTAATCAGGCAGGGTGGTTATAACCATACGGGTTTGGCCAGTTCATGGAGCCACCCCAAAACACAGATAGCACAACCCCTAACACACCTACACAAACACTTCACACTGCCAGCCCAAACCCCAGGCTATCTCACAGGGGCAGAAACCTCTAGGAAAAAAGCCAGGATTATGTCCACCCGCTAGGGGAAGCGGGGTGCCCTCCCTTCTTTTGCCCCTCCCTACTAGGCTATTACATCCTTCTCTAGCCCCCATCATTTCCCCACTCAAAACATTCCAGCAACATGCCTGGCTAAAAGCGCTCCAGATCCTGCTGAGGAGCGCGATTCAAACTTCACACAGTTGAAACAGCACAGAAAACCGGTAACTGATCAGAAGCTAAAAATAATCAGATAAAGAGTAACCAGCACTCCCTCTTTCCTTTCCACAGCAGCAACCACAGGATCCTACCAGCACAGATGCCCAGCTGGTCTTCTCAAACAGAAATCCCCAATACTCCCCCCTCCACCACCACCACCACCAGATAGCCTCCAGGGGTCCCAGCTACCTGCGTTCCTCCAAGGACTCACACCAGGTAACGCTTGCCAGCCCAGAGAGCTCCCTCAACCGGGAACTGCAGAGCATTCCTCAAGACAGAGGAGTGCAGCAAGCTTGCATCTCCATCCGCGGTGCCCAGGAGGCACATGGCTTCCACCCCCCTCACACAAGAGCTCCGCAGAAGGGAACCACTCCCTTCGATGCCCTCCACTTCAGGCTCTGCCCAGAGAGACGAGCTACACAAACCTGCCTCACCAGGCACTCGGAAGGGCCCAAATGCCTCCTTCCTGCCCTGGGCCCTCAGGAAGAAGATGTTACCTGGGTGGGGTGGGGGCAGGCTGTTGTTCAAAAGTGCATCCATATCCTCCTCCTCACTGCCCGCTGAGCAGGGGGACGGGGAGCCCAAGCCCGACGCCATCCCCTTCCGCTCCCGGCCAGGGAATTGGCCCAGCTGCTCCTGCCGGCGGCCTGGGGCCCTCAACACTGGCCCGAGTCACTGTGCGGGGGAGGGGGGAGAGAAAGGGAGAACAGTCAGTGACGCGCACTGTCCCCCTCCCCCACACCCACCCGCTCTTTCCGCCCCCCACCCCAGCCACCCTAGCAGGGCACCCGAACCGCTCAGGCTGAACTTAGTTCCACACTCCTCGGGGGCAGCCCGGAAGCCGGCTCCCCAACAGGCGCCCCCACGAAGAGACGGAGCGACGCCCCCGAGGGCAGGCTGGTGCAAGCGTGGGGAGGGGGGCAGCCGGCCTGGACAGAGCAGAGTGTGACGGGGGAGGGAGGGTCCGAGTGGCCGCGGAGCGGGGGGGCCAGGGGAGGCGGCAGGCGGCGAGGCGCTCGGGGACACAAGGTCACTTGGGGGTGGGGGGGCGCCTCCCTGCGCCCGGGGAGGGGCCAGTCCCCAGACAGGGCAGCTCTCCAAAGGCTGTCCTCTGGGACAACTCAGGTTCTCTTCAAGATCGGCGGAGACGAGGGGGCGTGGAGGCTCGAGCGCTGCGGGGGGCTGGAGACAGGGACGTGGGGGGGACAAGAGAGCTCCCACTGGGAAGGGGGACGGGCCACGTGTCCCGGGGGGCAAGTGAGCAAAGAACGAGGGGGCGGGCGCCGGGCATTGTGGGAGACTAAGCCCGAGGTGGGGGTCGCCGGGGGCAAGAGTAGGGCAGGGTTAGGGAGGGGAAGTGAAGGGGGTGGCCGGGCACCCTGCAGGGGAGGGAAAGGAAGGGTCGGCTCCTCCGGGCAGGGGGCGGTCCGCGGGTCCAGGGACTCCTGAGGAAGGGGCTGGCTAAGGGATGACCCTCGGGGCTTGTCGGGCAGTGAGGGGCGTCTCTTTGGGAACCCCGCACTCTCCTCACCCCGGAGCCGCCGCAGGTCGTGCTGGGTCCGGCCCGGTGTCACTCCCGCTCCGGCTCCTCCTCGCCACGGCCGAAGGGGGGAAAATGGCTCCGGCTCCGGCTCCGGCGTCGCCTCTTAAAGGGCCCGAAACACCGGCCGGGAAATCCCACCGCACAGGCCCCGCCCCCCCACGGACAGCCCATAATAACCTCAACCAACTCCAACCCCCCCCCTCCACTACCGCCACCCTCCTCCCTAGGTCTCCCGGGCAACCCCCGCCCCCTCGTCGCTCAGGCAACCATTGGCCACGCCCCCTCCGAGCGCGCGCGCGCGTGTCACCCGGGCAACCGCCCACCTCCTGGCCATCCCATAATACACACGGACACCCCCCCCCACACACACACACACACACACACACCTCGGCCCCCCTCACACACATTTAATACACATATATGCCAGGGGACTGCTGACATCTCATAATGTTGCAGACCTTTTACATCTAACACTCTTAGACATCCCATAATAGCCATCCTTTGCCAACTTCTTCACTCTTGGCCCTAATGCTAACATCCCATAATAATTCATCACCCCTCCCTCCCCATGGCCATCCCATAATAAGCACCCCTCCCAGCACTTCAGCCTCATATCCCATAATACTCATCCCCATCCCCCACAGACATCCCATAATAACCACCCTTCATCCACCCCCAGTTTGATATCCCATAATAGTCAGAAACTCACCCCCCCCTACATACTACAACAACGGACATTCGGCCTCCTCCCACACATATCCCGTAATAATCAGTCTCCCACTTTCTATACTGACATCCCATAATAACCAGCCCCTGGAGCTGCCCTCAGTTCCTGCAGGCTAGGGTCTAGATGCTCGCAACATCACCCCCAGCCTTCACACTCTCCTAGCTCCTGGGCCCATAATTACTTCCCCTATCAAAGAGATATCCCATAATCAACTGTCCTACTGTCACCCCACAGGTGGACAGCGAACCTCCTCTCCTCTAACACTGGAAAGATATCCCATAATAATTTTACTCCCCCACTCACACCCTGACATCCCATAATACTTGCAAGGAGCCGGTGGTCAACCAGACATACCATAATGCTCCCAGCACAACGCAGTGTCACATCCCGTAATGTTTCATCTCCACTCTTCCACCCCTATACCCTTCCAGCTAAGTATCCCATAATAATCATATTCATACCTCCCCCATCTCTAGATACTGTCAATCTATTCTAACACCCAGAGCAGGGAGGACCAGGCAGGCTACCCATACTGCCCTGTCCCCACCCCTACTCACACACGTCTTAATCCCTTTCTGGGCCAAAGCAGTGTACCCACAAAACACCTTTTAATATCTGGGACCCTAGCCTCCCTTACGCCAACATTTCCAGACACTCAGGTTCTGAGAGCCAACCTAGGGCCCCACCCAATACCACCAAAATCCAGGTATTTTCCCTGTGTTTACCTCCAGCTCTTGTTTTGAGGAAGACCAACCAAAATTCCAAGCTGACAGATGAAATATTTACATCAAGTTTAATTCACCCCAGAGCATCCCATAATAATTACAAACTCCCATCCAAAGACTATTTCTCAACATTCTAGCAGTCCTCTCCCCCCACCACCAGGGAAGAGACCCTTCATCAACATCCTGGGCCACTCTTATGGATGGACATCCCATCATGATGTGAACTGAGGATGCTGCTGTGTACACACCAAGAGCAGAGACCTGCTCTCCCTCTGCTCACCACTACTTATGTTCATTCAACATACGTTGACACAGAACCTAGTAAGGCACAGAGCTGGGCACCATGGAGAATGCAAAGTCCATGGGTGCCTCCCTTCAATAATCAAAAACAACCAAACTGTGATATCAGACAGAATGTCTGGTGTCCAGAGAGAACTACCGAGTGCTGTTTCTCAATTTCCTATCACAGAGAATAAAATAAATCCTACAGATCTCAGGAGACAGCATATCCCAGTAGAGTTCATTGTGGTCCTTCTAGAGGCTAGAAGGTATTCCAACAGGATTTATGAGTACAGATGTATGGTCAAGATAATCTCCTGTCTGTTCCCTACATAGTAAGGGATTCTGACTGGAGAGCAATCAGTGGGATCCATCCAGTGTTCCTAATACTGAAATCCTTCATGTCCTTCCTTCTTGAGAGACTCATCAACATGCCAGAATTGTTACTCTCATTCTGGAACACCAAATCCTGCTTACCCTTGATGTCCCATATTTTCAGTCACTTTCCCATTTTAGATCCTGAAATCTCATAACACCTCCAATTGCCCCCATCCTTATCTTATTGAGGCCCCATTCTCCACCTCAAAAAAAACCTTAGTTGTATAATTTTCCCCATCTGTCCCTCCCCATGTACAAGTCAACATTCTGGGATGCCTCATTCATTCAATTATGCCACAAGGTAGCCCTCCAAAATACACCATCCCCTACCCTTAATTGCCCCCCTGTCCAGCCACCCTGGGGACCCAGCCCTAGAAAGTTGGAAGAGCCGATCTTAAAACCCTTTGCCCCTCAGAAATTTGAGCCCATACATTTGTCACTTTTCCCTCTTCCTGACCTCCAGAGATTTGGGACCTGAGGGAAAACCAATGCTCCAGCACCAACCACTGCCTTGCCGCCCACGACCCCCAGGCCAGAGATGATGTCCTCCTTTCCTCTCAAGTGCCTTTTTCAAGCAGGTCCAAGACCTGTGGAAGTGAGACAGGTTGAAAAGAAACTGGAACTTCCTGGTAGGAAGGGCCCTTCCTGGCCGGAAGTGAGTGGAATGAACCTCATGCCATCTCTGCAGTGCCCTTCTCATCTCACTTGCCTGCAGAAAGGGCCTGGCCAGATGACTCTCGCCTGCTCTGGGATCCAAGGGACTAGAGAACTGGCGTGGAGAAATGAGTGCAGGAGAGGCAAGAGCTTGCTTCAGGAAATTATAATCCCTCTGTTCCCGAGCAGAGCACGAGGGATGCACACAAGTCTTCCCACCAGCTCCCGCCTGACTTTGTGAAACCACTACCATTCCACATTTAACTCTCTTCTCATCTTAGGACTGGAGTCTTCAGCATCAAAGACCTCAGTCTTCCCAAAAGCTCCCACTATCACCTTTGAAGTTTGTGTTTTCTTTTTCCAGCATTCAGTCCAATTCCCTGGACCACCCTCTTGCTGCATTCATTGTACTGTGCCGGCCATTTCCCCCATTCTGCAAGGCTTCCATAGTCTCCCATGTTAAATTCTCTTGACATCAAGATTGGGCCCCATCCATTACCCAAACCCTCTCCAATGCCTCTCCAATGCTCCAATGAAATCTGTGCTCTACAGTGGGGGGAGAGGAGGTAGCTCTTTCCAGATACCATAATGTGGGGATACCTCCTTTTAAGGAAGTTTCTTCTTCCTATGTGGGGCTGCCTATTGTGCCCTCTCCTATCCCCATTTCTCTAGGGGATCCAGCCTGTCTCTAGGCCTCCAGCTCCCTTCTGTAATATCTCTATCTGGCCCACACCCTTCCTCTCATACATACACCACATTACTACAGTGATTGGTTAATATAAACCAGTAAGAGAGTTTACAACTGGGAGTCACAGCCTCTTCTCTGTGATAAAATTTATTAGTACCCTTTGTCTACCACACTCCCTCTGTCCATCCCTGCAGGTTCTACCCACTTATCCCCTTGCTTCTCTTACTCCCCAGCTCTCCCTACTATCTCTTCCTGAGTTCCAGAGAGGGCTAGGATGTGTGTGTTTGCGTGTTGCTTTTGTGGTCTTTAAACTTCTATGTCCACCCCCTACTCTAGCCCCATGCTACCCTCCCAGATAAACTGTAAATAAGCCACTAGCATGATTGGCCCACAGAGACTAAGGGTGGGATAATCTCCTAATTAACACACCCACCCAGGAGGGCAGCCTCTCTAGCCAGTTACCTTAGTGTTCTGTTTTCATCCCATGGTACAGAAGAACCTAGAATAACACTCAGAGTGGATTGTCTGTGGAGGTTTCAGCACAGGGTCCATAATTCTTCTCCTTACACCTTTGTTCTGTGAGACCCCAAGAAACTCTGCTCATAAGAGGTCCAAGGGGGCCACAGTGTTCCCCTGCAGTGCCACACAAGGGGATTTTTGGAAGACAACAGAGGGAAGACAAGCCACAGGGACAGTGCACTGTGATGGCTAGACAGGACGCAGATCATGTGGGGCCTGGAGGGTGATTTGCCAGGTGTTTGTCCTTCAGAAGCCAACCAGCCTCTGTTCCTTGGGTGTGACTGCATGGTAGCAAAGTTCCCCATGCACAACCCCACCACCACCTGAGCTATGGTCCCAAGGCTCAAACCCAGGAAGGCAAAGATAGAGGGGAAGACTTGGATGCCATGGTCACCCAGGAGCGCTATTCCCTTTGGTGTGCCACCCAACCAGAACCTGGGAGCTCTCACTTCCAGCACAGCACTGCAGGCCCTGGCCTCAGCAACCCTGTAGCTCACAAGCTGGGAAAAAGACCCAGGTGTCCAGGGTTCAGATTTGGCTCACTGGAGCCTGCCCCAGGGGCCCTTCAAACAGCTGTCACCAAAGAAACCTCTCCAGCCAGTTACTCCTGCCAGGCCTCAGGTCGGGCTCCAGGGCTCACCCCACCCTCCTCAGCTCCTTCCCTCCCTCTTCCTTCCTCTCCTTCCCTCACCTCCTCCCCGCCCCCCCCCCCAGCTTCACCTACTCAGGACAGCCCCACCCAGCTGTGCAGGGCACATCCCATAATAATCCTCCCGAGCCCCCACCCCCCCCAAAAAGAGAGGCGGCCATCCCATAATAGCCACCCACAAGAGACATTCCGCGGTGACCGCCCCCTCCCTACAGAGCTGCTGGGAGCAGCCATCCCATAATAGCTGGCCGCCTGTTTTACTGGTTACGGCTGTGGAGGGAGCTGGAGAGGAAATGGAGGGGGGGGAGGGGAGGAGGATCCAGGGCCCCCACTTTGTGGAAGGGAGGAAGAAGGGGCAGGAGAGTGGCATAGGGGCTGGGGAGCAAAAGAGGACTTTGTGCAGGTGGGAGATGTGACCCACTGGCCACCACGACCCTGCTTTGCGGCTTTCTCCCCCTTCCCCAGGGGCTACCTTTTCCCCTCAGCACCCCGGAGGTGGTTGGTAGTTAGGGGAGACGCCTAGGATGGGTTGAGGTGCCCAAAGAGTGTGAGAGAGTGAGAGTGTGTGTCTGTGTAGGGAGATGGATTTCAGGTGTTCCCCTTGGGCCCTTCCGGAGAGGAGGCTGACCTCACAGAGAATGGTAAGGGGTGAGGGGTGGGGGTGTTGAAGAGCTCCTCAGGCCCTCCCCATTCTGCACCACCATCCCATAATAATCCCCCAGCCCCACTCCCCCTCCCACACACGACATCCCATAATATCTTCTGGAGAAGCAGTCCCCGCAGTAGGTACAAAGAGCTATCCCATAATAAGCTCCCCTACCCCCACTCACCACCCCCCCAACTTGGCCCCCCCCTCGGTCACATGCAGCCGGTGCCATCCCCCGCTGCTCCCCCCTCTGGCCACCGAAGGCCTTGCCAGCCCATAATACTCTTGCCTCTGGTCGCAGGAGGCCTCCAGCCCATAATACTCTCTTCCACCACCACCCCCCTTCCCGCCCCGCACCCCTTCCTCCCGCCTCCAGTTGGAGCCGGGCCTCACCAGCCCATAATATTCCCCAGTCTCCTAAGGCTGTTCCAGCCCATAATACTCTCCCTGTCTCCTAAGGCCTCTCCATCCCATAATACTGCCAGACGCCTGACCTGTGGGCCAAACCCCAGCCCGTTCCACACATCGAGGCTGTGTCAGCGCCGCCGGTCTCCCTCCCTGTCCCTCCTCCCTCCCTGGTTGGCGCTTTCCCTCCCAGGCTCTCTCCCGCCCTCCTGCCCTGGGCCCCTCTCCCAGCCCCACCCTGTGCCTGCCTGGGCCCTCACTTCCCCTCCAGCCTCCTCCCTTGCCCTCTCTCCATTGCGTGGTTCTTCATCTAAGTCTCCCGCTTCTGCACTTTTCCATCGACTCCTTAGCCTGTGGGATGGATATCGACCTGGTGGGAGAGAGTGCCCCCAGAGGGCAGTAGGCCTGTCACTGCCCCTGAAGACTGCTTGACCTAGCACCATGGAAACGTGCCCAGCCTGCCTTGCTCACCAGCTCCCCTGGCCGTAGTTCTGATTGCTGGCAGAGCTCTGTCTGGGTGAGGATTCACCTGGAACCCTTAAGGTCTTCCAGAAACATACCCCTTGGGCATCGCAAGCAGACTTTACCAGTGGCATCTCCTCCCCATACTCTTGTTGGAAAGCTCCCATGTAGGGGCCTCTAAAGTGCCTTTCAAAGATGTTCTCATTGACCCAACAACAGCCTGGTAAGTAGACATTATGAGCCCCATTTCACAGAGGAGAAAACAGAGGCTCAGAGAGATTAAGAAATATGCTCAAGTCACATTGCCAAGAAGTGAATGAGCTGAAGTTAGTGCCCAGGTTTATTTGATTCCAAAGTTCTGGGAGCCTTTGGGATTCTCCAAACCCCCTGTGAGAAACTTCACTTTCCAGTGCTTTCAGTGCTCCTCTGGCAAGGAGAGCACAGTGAGAACCACCCCAGCCTCGGGCCCAGGGCCTCCTGAAAGGATGGAGAAGGAAGGTCCTCATGTGAGATTAACCTCCCCTTCCCCACTTCTTCCATAGGACCCCAGCTGGCAACCTCAAAGGGGTTTCCCTCAAGATGGTTCAGGACCAAGAAGGAAGCATCTCTGCCCTCCTTTGGGATCCTTTACCTCTGCCCTGGTTCTCCTAAATTTGTTTTAAGATCAGTGATTGTTACTTTTGCCCCAACTGCTCTCACCATATGGAGGGACCAGCCTACAGAGGAGACA
The DNA here is from genome assembly GCF_020740605.2 of Lemur catta. Taxonomy (NCBI): domain Eukaryota; kingdom Metazoa; phylum Chordata; class Mammalia; order Primates; family Lemuridae; genus Lemur; species Lemur catta. The sequence continues at coordinate 93,291,489 of NC_059133.1, read as the reverse complement.
GACTTCGAGGAACGGAGAACTGAGGAATGGTGCCCTCCTCAGTTTAGCTGGTGGACAACCAAGAGTGCTGCCTTGGAGATAGGTACATCCCAGGCTGGGGGAGGAGAGTCACGGCCAAGTGCATCAAGTCTAGGCTGTCCTGCCTGTGTGTGCCACCGACAAGCTACTCCTTGAGCCCTTGATGGGGTGTTTTTTAGGGCACTCTACAGTTGAAACCCTGGGTGACCCCCGTTCTCACCCCCACACAGCAGCACTGTGTCCAACACACAAGGGCCTGGGGCAAGTGGAGAGGAAAGGGGCGGTGGATGAGGAGCATGGAGGAAAAGCTGGGAAGAGGGGGGTGGAGGGGATACAGCAGATTCCAGGTGAGACAGGCAGATGAGAGAAGTGGCCCACATGCATGCGGAGGGAAGAAGCAAGGAAAACAGGCGTGGTAGATAACAGGAAAGGAAGTGCCTGGAAGGGGAGAGAGCAGGAGGTAGTGCAAAGAGTAGGAACCTGGGAGCCACTTCCTGGTTGTGTGACCTTAAGGTCTCAGATTGCCCAGGGTGTTTCATCTGTAAAATGGGGTAATCACCATCCCTAACTCAGAGGGTTATAATAATAATTAAATAAGATAATGCATCTTAAGCGCTCAATTGAAATCCTGACACACAGAAGAGTATTTTTAAAACCTACTAATACTCTTTCCTTCCATCTAAGATTTCTTCCTCCTCCTCCTTTGAACTTTCCTAGACTGCAAATGCGGTAGCCCCAGCGCATGCGGTGAGGGCTCTGGACACCTTGCCTCCTTCATACCCTGCTCAGTAATTGGAGAATCCCGTGAAAATGGCAGTGGCTGCAAGTTTTCCTAAACCTCCCAGCCTGTGACTTGTCAGGTTCTGTTCATTCCTCCTCTGCCTGCAACATCTCCTTAAACTATTCTTGCCTCTATTCTCGTGATGGAAACCCTTTGGATATCTAAGTGTGGGGAACCAATCCACCACAGCTTTGACACCAGAGATTTCACACTGGAGACAACCCATTTCCATCTACTTCTTCCACAGGCCACATCACACTTTTCCTCCACTATTGCAATGGCTCCCTGGCCACTGTTTTTTTCCCTTAGACTCTCCCCACCTCATTTCCCTACAGTTTATCCTACACGGTATGTCAGTGTGAGCGAAGTCTCGCTCACAAACCTTCAGGGGCTTCCCATTGCCCACTAAATTAGCTGCCAACACCTTACATTCTTGCATGTTTTGTCTCACCTTATCATTACTGTGTACTAGTTCTATGGTCCTAGATAGATAGTAAATTACTTCACAGCAAGATCTGACTGTTCATTCGCTCAACAAATATTTATTGAGCACTTCCTCTGTGCTGGGCACTGTTCTAGATGCTGGGGATACATCAGATTACCAAACAAAAATCCCTGCCCTCGTGGAGCTTACATTCTACCGAGGGAGATAGGCAATAAAGTATAAAAATTAGAATAAATAAATAAGTAAATTACATGGTATGTTAGAAAATGAAACATGCTGAATTTTAATTACTTGGGGATTCACTCATTTACCTGCACATAAAATTACTCAAGTAATTTTTAAAAATTGTGTTCAATTCAGTTTGGATGGCACAAAGTGCTGAGATTTTGGACTATGAGGCTTGGTGCTGTTGGTGCTCTCAGGACAGGAAGGGCACAGGTCTTGAACCCTGAGGTTGAAGTAAGATGGAGCAGGTGGTAACCACCAGGCCTCTCCCAGAGTAGCTGGAGATAAATGCTAGGACCAGGGCTCCAATCTCCACCCAGATGGAGAAAGGCCCGGGACTTCATGGCTATTCTTGAGGAATCCGGGTCAGTTCTCCGACTTGGCCACCAGGGGTCATTTTACCCCTGTAAATCGCCATCTGGAGCGCTGGCATAAAGGCACACACAAAAGGCTTACAGGGAACTAAAACACATGGGAAAATACTGACACTCTCAATCTCATTCATTCTCTCTCTCTCTCTCTCTCTCTCTCTCTCTCTCTCTCTCTCTCTCTCACACACACACACACACACACACACAGAAAACATACAATATTGAGAGGTATAGAGACAAATGCTACAGGATGCACACATGGCAACAACTCCCTCACTCATGTACTAATGTCAGGGTCTGAAGTTCTCATAGTGCCAACTCTGCAGCCCTCTCAGCCTCCCTACTTGGATAAGGAAGGAAGGAGCTGGGCATGGTGGCTCATGCCTGTAATCCTTACACTTTGGGAGGCCGAGGTGGGAGGATCAGGCCAGGAGTTCAAGACCAGCCTGAGCAACATAGGGAGTCCCCCTCTCTACAAAAAAATTTAAAAATTAGCCTGGTATGGTGGCACATGCGTGTAGTCCCAGCTACTCAAGAGGCCGAGGCAGGAGGATCACTTGAGCCCAGGAGTTCGAGGTTGCAGTGGGTTGTGATCACACCAATGCCCTCCTCATGCCTGGCAACAAAGTGAGGCTCTGTCTCCAAGAAAAAAAGAGGGGAAGGGAACAGTAGATGGGCCCATTTCCCTTGCCTCAAGATTGCTAAGAATGGACAGCCCACCCCAGTCTTCCTTTCTCACTCTTACTTCCTTGTAACTCCTCTCTCCTGACTGTGGCACAGTTCCCTTTTCCCCTCCCAGAGAACCCCCCTGGCCCCCTGCAAGTGTTTGTGACTACCCCCTCCCCCGCCCGCCCCCAGGTTGCTCAGGTAAACCCAGGGTTGTGTTCCATTTGATGTACTACTACTGCCCACTCCCAGAAAACCCCAACCCGTGAGGACCACCAGTAGCAACTCATTTGTTGAGCACTGCCCCCTCCCTAGTATTTTTTTTAACTGTTTATAATGCCCTGGGAAGAAGTTAGTTATGAACTCTAATACTTTAGTACAAGTATGGTTTTCAAAGTGTGATCCAGGGAGCAACTCTTGGAGGAAGTCCATGAGGTCAAAACTATTTTCATAGGTGAAAGAGTGGGGTGGCTTCATCCAGGACCCTAATGAGTCAGCAGAGACAGAAGTCAGCAGATGAAGGAGCTTCTCAGCAGCTTGGTCCACCAAGGCCTGGGACTGTTCAGCTCCCAGACCTCTGTGGCAGGTCTAAATCTAGGGTACTCATTTTGTGTTCCATCTACCAGCTTTTATCAGTATTTCATGCCCACCCCCACGGAAGCATTTCATGGTTTTCTGCCTCTGCACGAGCAGACTCACTGCATCACTTCCTACGGACTGCAGGAGGGATCCTCTACCACCCCTTAAAGAAGCCATTCCTGGCAGCACTCTTCCTTCCCTGTACCCTGGCTTCCACACTTTGTTCTCTGCTGCATTTATGAGCTGGAGTTCCCACCCAGAGGTCCAAGTGCCCAGCCCACCTCCCTTGTGTGCACGTCCCGCAAGCCCGCGAGAGTGAAAGGCGCTGGGGGTAGGGGGTGGACGGCGCTATGTACTGCGCTATGTATGGCACGATGTGCGTTCAGAGTGCCGAATCTTGGGGGCACTGAGTGAAGGGCGTCCCGGTGTTGGAGGGTCGGAGCAGGCCCTGACTGGCGGCATCCGGCCCAGTGGTGTCAATGGTCTCAATGGGCCGCAGGGCAAGCGCATGCGACCCCTGCGCCCCGTTGGTGACCAAGGTCCTGGCCTGGAGCGGAGTGCCCAGGCCGCGCAGGGTGTTGCGGAAACCCTCGGCGCTGAAGTAGTACACCAGCGGGTCCAGCACGCAGTTGGCGCCGGCCAGCAGCACCATCACCATCAGCACCCCGCGCACCTGATCGCGGGCCGCGTGGCTCGCCACCACCAGCTTGCCCCGCAGCAGCCCGTAGACCGCCAGCGTGGCGTTGTAGGGCACGAAGCACAGCAAGAAGATGACGAGGCTGGCCAGCAGGAGGCGCACCGTCTTCCGCCGCCGCTGGCTGCGCGTGGCGTCGGGCCGCGCGAGCGTCCAGAAGACCCGGCCAGACGAGTAGACCACGGCCACCAGGGGCAGCAGGAAGCCCAGCGTCTCGGCCAGCAGCACGAGCGGCAGCAACCTGCCCTTCCACAGCTCGTCGCTGAAGCTCTCGAAGCACAGGCGCACCTCGAGGCCCTGGTAGCTGCAGAGCGAGGGCCTGTGCACGTAGGCGATGGGCACGGCGAACACCAGGATGAGCGCCCACACGCCGAGGCAGAGCAGCCGCGCCACGCGGGGCTGCCGCAGGTGGCGCAGCCGCAGCGGGTGCACGATGGCTGCGTAGCGGTCCACGTTGATGAGCATCAGGAAGATGCAGCTGCCGTACATGTTCATCTGGAAGATGGCACCCGCCGTCTGGCATAGGAGGTCCGGGAGGGGCCAGTGGTGCAGTGCGTAGTAGGACAGGCGCACGGGCAGCGAGAGGGTGAAGAGCAGGTCGCTGGCCGCCAGGTTGCACATGTACACGCTCACGACTGAGTGCACGCGCAGCGCACGCAGGAAGACCCAGAGGGCCAGCGCATTGAGAGGGAGCCCGGCAGCCAGCACCAGGCTGTAGACCACCATGTGCAGCCGGTGGGTGGGCCGGTAGTCAGGACACTGGAGAACAGAGCTGTTGGTAGAAGAGGTGTTGGCCGAGGAGTTAACCAACATCGTGCCAAAGTGGGAGGGGGTGCTGCTAGGCTGAGGACATCATGGGGCACACGAGGGTCAGGGCATAGCCTTCACCTCCAGGATAGAGGCCTGGTGGGTATACAGCGACGGTCCCAAAGCAAGCAGAGGCAGGGTATGGGAATGTGGGCTATGGCTGCAGGGACAGATGGCTGCCAAGGGTTGGGTGCCTTTGGGCACAGCTTCATCAGCAGTGGAGACCTGGAATAGGGAGGCAAGCCAGAAGTCAAAGCTAGGCAGGGACAGGGCCGCAGACACAAATGTTTATCCAGCTAAAATGGCTGGTCTTGTGAGTCTTTTCTCAGCCTCAGGTCTTTCCCCTACCGTCCACTGGGCCAGAATAGCTTCCTGTAGCAGAATTGTATAGGGAGCCCAGACTGCTTAGGTTTAAATCCCGGGTTTTCCAACTTGCTTAGCTGTATGACCTCAGAAAAGCCAATCTCTCTGAACCTCATTTTCCTTACCTGGTGGAGGTGCGGGAATGAGAGAAGTTTAATGGTAGCCTTACTTCATGAGGTGGTTTGGAGATTAAATAAGATGATGTATGTAAAATGCTTAGGTTGTTGTTATCATACAAGATCTCTCCCGCCCTCTGTGCCTCCCTTCCTTCCATACGTATTGAGCCCATAGAAAGTTCCAGGCATGTTCACAGTAGTGAACAAAACAAAAAGGCAGGGCTGGGCGCGGTGGCTCACGCCTGTAATCCTAGCACTCTGAGAGGCCGAGGGGGTGGATTGCTCGAGGTCAGGAGTTCGAGACCAGCCTCAGCAAGAGCGAGACCCCCATCTCTACTAAAAAAAAAAAAAAATAGAAAGAAGTTATCTGGCCAATGAAAAAATATATATAGGAAAAAAAAAATTAGCCGGGCATGGTGGTGCATGCCTGTAGTCCCAGCTACTGGGGAGGCTGAGGCAATAGGATCGCTTAAGCCCAGGAGTTTGAGGTTGCTGTGAGCTAGGCTGACGCCACAGCACTCACTCTACCCCAGGCAACAAAGTGAGACTCTGTCTCAAAAAAAAAAAAAAAAATTAAGCCATAGTGTGCTATGCCAATGGGGTGTTCACACTAAGTATGGCATCAATATGGTGACCTCCCAGGAGCAGGGGACACCATGTTGCCTAAGGAAGGGGTGAACCAGCCCTGGTCAGAAATGGAGCATGTCAAAACTCCTGTGCTGATCAGCGGTGGGATCTCGCCTCTGAATAGCCACTGCACTCTAGCCTCAGCAACATAGTGAGACTCTGGCTCTTCAAAAAGATTAAAACTAAAAAATAAAAGGCTTTGCCTCCACCTACTTTATCTTCCAATAGAGGGAGACAGATAATTAAGAACTGCAAGTCAGTAGGTAGTATGTCAGGTGGCAAGAAGTACTATGGAGCTCCTCCCCTGGACCAGGTACTAGGCTGGCTCCCCATTATCTAAAGAATAAAGTTCAAACTCCTGAGTACAGTATGAAATCCCAGCCTCACTCATTGCATCCACCATTGCTCCTGTGTGGGCTGGATTTGTGGTCAGAGTCACCTGGATTCAGTTAATGGTTTTACCTCTTTAACCCTCAGTTTCTTCATTTGTAAAATGGGAATAATAATGAGGCCCCCCCCCCATAGGCTGATGGCACACCAGCTGTGCCCAGAGCCACTTTGGAGTAAACTTGGCAGCCCAGTCTTGCCAGGCAGGGAGAGGCTCTGTGGGCTGAGCTTTTCTAGGTGCTCCCCAAGAGGGCCTAACTTCTCAGATGAGGTTCTGTGGTAGAGGGGAGATGGTACTAATAGTTTGGTAGTGAGGGCTCAAAGGGGACTTAAGCCCAGAGAGAGTGGAGGTGAGACAAGGACGTATCCTTGGTGCTCACGAGGCTGCCAGAGAGTAGACCACAGCAGCTTCAGTTCACAGGCAAAAGTTGGCCAACAAAGGACGTGACCAAGAGGAAGAGGAGCCAGAGGACAGGATGTGGTCTGAGGATCCCACCTTCCTCAACCCCATAATGCCACAGAAGCTACCCCTCCATCACAACCCTAGATGTTATTTTGTGTGTGTGAGATAAAATATACATAACTTAAAATTTATCATTTTAAGTGTACAATTCAGTGTCATTATGTACATTGACAATGTTGCATAACCATCACCACTATTTTCCAGAAATAGAACTTTTTCATCATCCTGAACAACTCTATACCCATTGAGCAATAGTGCCCACCCCACCCCTGCCCCTAGCGGCTGGTAACCTCTACTGCTGCTTTCTGTCTCTGTGAATGTGCCTATTCTAGATACCTCATATGAATGAAAGTGTATGACATTTGTCCTTTTCATGTCTGGTTTATTGCACTTAGCATAATGTTTCCAAGGCCCATCAATGTTGTAGCATGTAACAGAATTTCCTTCTTATGGCGGAATAACATATTCCATTGTATGTGTACACCACATTTTGCTTATCCATTCCTGCCAATGGACAACTTGGGTTATTTCCACCTTTTGGCTATTGTGAACAATGCCACCATGGACATGGGTGTCTAGATGTCATCTTAGGGAGAGAAAGTGTTTGAGACCCTGAGCAATTATCCCAAGATACTGAGCTTATTCTTTTCGAAAGGCATTGTTTAAATTGTTTAATGGACTCTGGGAGGGCGAGGTGGGTGGATTGTTTGAGCTCAGGAGTTCGGGACCAGCCTGAGCAAGAGCGAGACCCCTGTCTCTACTAAAAATAGAAAGAAATTATATGGACAGCTAAATATATATGTAGAAAAAATTAGCCGGGCATGGTGGCGCATGCCTGTAGTCCCAGCTACTCAGGAGGCTGAGGCAGGAGGATGGCTTGAGCCCAGGAGTTTGAGGTTGCTGTGAGCTAGGCTGATGCCATGGCACTCTACCCGGGCAACAGAGTGAGACTCTGTCTCAAAAAAAATAAATAAATAAAATAAAATAAATAAATTGTTTAATGGAACTAAAATGTTGGAAACCTCACTATAACAAGTTTTCTTGTGGATATTTGTTCTCCCTCCAACCACCACCACCAGCAGCGCTTTGAGACTTGTAACAGGTACAGTAAAGCAGTTAAAGGGAACAAAGAAGCATTTTCTCTGCAAAATACCAATCTTAACAACAAAAATCATGCCAAACAGGACTTAAAACATGCTGAAAAGCAAATAAAACCAGGCTTGTTTCCGATATGCCCCACCCCCACACTCCTTTGCTCTAATCACACCAAACTCGTTTTGCATATACCTTATGTTTTCAGGACTCTGCCTTTGCCAGTGCTGTTTCTTCAACTTGGAATGCCCTTCCTCCCATTCTCCAACTGGCAAACCCAGTCATTCCTCTGGGTGCTGTGAAGCCTTCCCTGCCCCTTCCCCTGCAAGGCAGATTAGCACCCTCACTGTGCTTTGAGGCAGTGACAGGTTTAGCAGAGCTGTTCCCATGTGTAAGTCATTAGCTGTTCTTGGTCTGCCCCGCCCATTGGACTGGGCAGCTCCTTGAGGAAGGGGCTATGGACTATGGCTTATTCATCTTTGTATCCCCAACACCTACCTCAATAAGTGCTGAGTGAAAAATAATAGCTATCATTTACTGATCAGTCACCATATCTCAGGATATTTTATATACATAATTCCTAATGCTTCCAACAGTCCTTTGAAGTAGGTGTTTATCCTCATTGTTACAGGAAAGGAAACATAAACTCAAGAGTTTGGCAATGAGGAGTAAAGTCAGGATTCAGATCTAAGACTGCCCAGCTCCAAAGTCCAGGCTGTACCATGTTGCTTCCAACAAGAGAGGACGGTTGGGCCGGGCGCGGTGGCTCACGCCTGTAATCTTAGCACTCTGGGAGGCTGAGGTGGGTGGATTGTTTGAGCTCAGGAGTTTGAGACCAGCCTGAGCAAGAGCGAGACCCCGTCTCTACTAAAAAAATAGAAAGAAATTATCTGGACAACTAAAAATATATACAGAAAAAATTAGCCTGGAATGGTGGCGCATGCCTGTAGTCCCAGCTACTCGGGAGGCTGAGGCGGAGGATTGCTTGAGCCCAGGAGTTTGAGGTTGCTGTGAGCTAAGCTGACGCCATGGCACTCTAGCC